>NC_133160.1:161556667-161863975 GCF_040802235.1 Manis javanica
GCAATTATCGAAACTGGAAAAAGAAGAACAAATGTGGCCTAAAGTCAGCAGAAGGAGGGACATAATAAAGATCAGAGAAGAAATAAACAAAATTGAGAAGAATAAAACAATAGCAAAAATCAACAAAACCAAGAGCTGGTTCTTTGAGAAAATAAACAAAATAGATAAGCCTCTAGCCAAACTTATTAAAAGAGAAAAAGAGAATCAACACAAATCAACAGAATCAGAAATGAGAATGGAAAAATCATGAAGGACTCCACAGAAATACAAAGAATTATTAAAGACTACTATGAAAACCTATATGCCAACAAGCTGGAAAACCTAGAAGAAATGGACAACTTCCTAGAAAAATACAACATCCCAAGACTGACCAAGGAAGAATCACAAAAGTTAAACAAACCAATTACGAGCAAAGAAATTGAAAAGGTAATCAAAAAACTACCCAAGAACAAAACCCCGGGGCCAGACAGATTTACCTTGGAATTTTATCAGACATCAGAGAAGACATAATACCCATTCTCCTTAATGTTTTCCAAAAAATAGAAGAGGAGGGAATACTCCCAAACTCATTCTATGAAGTGAACATCACCCTAATACCAAAACCAGGCAAAGACCCCACCAAAAAAGAAAATTACAGACCAGTATCCCTGATGAATGTAGATGCAAAAATACTCAATAAAATATTAGCAAACAGAATTCAACAGCATATCAAAAGGATCATACACCATGACCAAGTGGGATTCATCCCAGGGATGCAAGGATGGTACAACATTAAAAAATCCATCAACATCATCCACCACATCAACAAAAAGAAAGACAAAAACCACATGATCATCTCCATAGATGCTGAAAAAGCATTTGACAAAATTCAACATCCATTCATGATAAAAACTCTCAACAAAATGGGTATAGAGGGCAAGTACCTCAACATAATAAAGGCCATATATCATAAACCCACAGCCAGCATTATACTGAATAGCAAGAAGCTGAAAGCTTTTCCTCTGTGATCGGGAACAAGACAGGGATGCCCACTCTCCCCACTGTTATTCAACATAGTACTGGAGGTCCTAGCCACGGCAATCAGACAAAACAAAGAAATACAAGGAATCCAGATTGGTAAGGAAGAAGTTAAACTGTCACTATTTGCAAATGACATGATATTGTACATAAAAAACCCTAAAGACTCCACTCCAAAACTACTAGAGCAAATATTGGAATTCAGCAAAGTTGCAGGATACAAAATTAACACAGAGAAATCTGTGGCTTTCCTATACACTAACAATGAACCAATAGAAAGAGAAATCAGGAAAACAATTCCATTCACAATTGTATCAAAAAGAATAAAATACCTAGGAATAAACCTAACCAAAGAAGTGAAAGACCTATACCCTGAAAACTACAAGTCACTCTTAAGAGAATTTGAAGGGGACACTAACAAATGGAAACTCATCCCATGCTCGTGGCTAGGAAGAATTAATATAATCAAAATGGCCATCCTGCCCAAACCAATATATCTATTTGATGCAATCCCTATCAAATTACCAGCAACATTCTTCAATGAACTGGAACAAATAATTCAAAAATTCATATGGAAACACCAAAGTCCCCGAATAGCCAAAGCAATCCTGAGAAAGAAGAATAAAGTAGGGGGGATCTCACTCCCCAACTTTAAGCTCTACTACAAAGCCATAGTAATCAAGACAACTTGGTACTGGCAGAAGAACAGAGCCACAGACCAGTGGAACAGATTAGAGACTCCAGACATGAACCCAGACATTTATGGTCAATTAATATTTGATAAAGGAGCCATGGACATACAATGGTGAAATGACAGTCTCTTCAACAGATGGTGCTGGCAAAACTGGACAGCTACATGTAGGAGAATGAACCTGGACCATCGTCTAACCCCATACACAAAAGTAAATTCAAAATGGATCAAAGAACTGAATGTAAGTCATGAAACCATAAAACTCTTAGAAAAAAACATAGGCAAAAACCTCTTAGACATAAACATGAGTGACCTCTTCTTGAAAATATCTCCCCAGGCAAGGAAAACAACAGCAAAAATGAGCAAGTGGGACTATATTAAGCTGAAAAGCTTCTCTACAGCAAAAGACACCATCAATAGAACAAAAAGGAACCCTACAATATGGGAGAATATATTTGAAAATGACAGATCTGATAAAGGCTTGACATCCAGAATATATAAAGAGCTCACATGCCTCAACTAACAAAAAAAAATAACCCAATTAAAAAATGGGCAGAGGAACTGAACAGACAGTTCTCCAAAAAAGAAATACAGATGGCCAAGAGACACATGAAAAGATGCTCCACATCGCTAATTATCAGAGAAATGCGAATTAAAACTACAATGAGGTATCACCTCACACCAGTAAGGATGGCTACCATCCAAAAGACAAACAACAACAAATGGTGGCAAAGCTGTGGAGAAAGTGGAACCCTCCTACACTGCTGGTGGGAATGTAAATTAATTCAACCATTGTGGAAAGCAGTATGGAGGTACATCAAAATGCTCAAAGCAGACTTACCATTTGACCCAGGAATTCCACTCCTAGGAATTTACCCTAAGAATGCAGCAATCAAGTTTGAGAAAGACAGATGCACCCCTATGTCTATCGCAGCACTATTTACAATAGCCAAGAATTGGAAGCAACCTAAATGTCCATCGATAGATGAATGGATAAAGAAGATGTGATAGATATACACAATGGAATACTACTCAGCCATAAGAAAAGGGCAAATCCTACAATTTGCAGCAACATGGATGGAGCTTGAGGGTATTATGCTCAGCGAAATAAGCCAAGTGGAGAAAGAGAAATACCAAATGATTTCACTCATCTGTGGAGTATAAGAACAAAGGAAAAACTGAAGGAACAAAACAGCAGCAGAATCACAGAACTCAAGAATGGACTAACAGGTACCAAAGGGAAAGGGACTGGGGAAGATGGGTGGGTAGGGAGGGATAAGGGGGGGAAGAAGAAGGGGGGTATTATGATTAGCATGCATGGGCGGTGGGAGAAAGTGGAGGGCTGTACAACACAGAGAAGACAAGTAGTGATTCTACAACATTTTGCTATGCTGATGGACAGTGACTGTAAAGAGGTTTATAGGGGGGACCTGGTATAGGGGAGAGCCTAGTAAACATAATATTCATCATGTAAGTGTAGATTAATGATAACAACAACAACAAAAAAGCAGTTCCTGTGTGGTGACTTCCAATGAGTTCTACACAATGGTATAAAGGGCATATCAAATTGAGGGCAAAGGGTCTGTTTGTGTTTATACAGAGGATGAAAGCCTAATTTGGCTACCCAGAAAATGAACTAAGATACGATATGAAGAAGAACTTCCAACATCAGCACTCTCTGGAAGAGCCATACCAGAAGATGATCATCAAAAAACCTCAACAAAGATCCAGGCAATGCTTCAGTTGTAGTTGCACCCATCCCACCGGTTCCTGGACTTGCCATTGGAACGAAGAAGGAGATATCTAAGCTGGCCTGTGCTTTCATTAAAGCAACAAATTTGACTGGATCTATACTGTTGGAACTCAACCAAGAATTAGAAGTGCAAGTTGTAGCACTCCAAAATCTTACAACTGCAGACTATCTACTGTTAAAAGAACATATGGGATGTGAACAGTTCCCAGGAATGGGTTGTTTTAATTTGTCTGATTCCTCTCAGACTGTTCAAGTACAGTTGGACAATACCCATCATATCACAGACAAATTTTCACAAATGCCTAGGATGCCTTACTGGTTTTCTTGGCTTCACTGGAGATGGCTGTTAATTATAGATCTGCTTTGGTTATGTAATTGTATTCCTATTATGTTAATGTGTGTGTGCAATTTAATTAGTAGTTAAAACCTATACATGCTTAAGTTATTCTACAAGAAGATATGTCAAAGAAATAATCAATCCTCCCATGTTTTCTTCCATCTGCTACCTCTATAGCTTTTCTTCTTCCTTCCTAATTACAACCCTTAAATAGAATTCGTGCCTCGTATCGAATTTACCGAGTATCATAATTCCTCCAAGTGGTAAAGATACCTCAAGACAAATGCTGGGCATAGAAGCCACAGGGCATAAATCTGCAAAGAAGTAAAAAGCTAACCTTTTCAAACAATATGGCTTCTCTCTCACTTACCAACTTTACATCTCCCTGTATGGCCCCGGAAGATGACTGGTTAGCCAGAGACAGGTAAGATTCCTCAAGGGAGGAACAACCTAAGACAGGCACAGTCACAGGGGGGGCCATCAGGTGAGAAATTGGGGATCAACAGTGGTGAGGCTTAGAACCTCAACCCCCCTGTTTTGAGAGAAATCTTCTGCATCAGTAGATGTTTTAATGCCTTTGTCTAGCTTGAATTAACACATAGTCTACAGGCACACACCTGATCATCTACAATTGCTCTCTTACAACACTAAACTATGTTTTCTACCTTTATCTTGCATCTACCTACCACTTCAGCATTTTATTAAAAATAAAAATAATAATAATAATAAAGGGAGAAATGTGGGATCCACATATAAATCAAGTATAAAAATCAAACGAATATTCATATTTCACCTGATTGTTTATAGTTCATAATGCGTGATCAAAACCAAAAGTTTCTGTGATGACTGCCCTTGTACTGTTAACCATGTAAGAACTTATTCACTATGTAAGAATTTGTTCACCATGTAAGAACTTGTTTGTTATGCTTCAGAAGATTGGAGACTGACAAGAATTAGGCTTGAGATGGATTAATGATTGTGCATTGAGCATTGACTCCCCTATACAGAATTTTATTGTTGTTAACAACCATTTGATCAATAAATATAAGAGATGCCCTCTCAAAAAAAAAGATTGCTTATCAAAAAACTTCAATAAAAAATAAACAGACAATTAAAAATAAAAAAAAATACAATAAGCAAGAATAAAATACCTAGAAATAAACCTAACCAAGGAAGTGAAAGACCTATACCCTGAAAACTACAAGACACTCTTAAGAGAAATTAAAGATAGCAATAAATGGAAACACATCCTGTGCTCATGGGTAGGGAGAATTAATATTGTCAAAATGGCCATCCTGCCTAAAGCAATCTATAGATTCAATGCAATTCCTATCAAAATACCAATAGCATTCTTCAATGAACTAGAGAAATCATTGTAAAATTCATATGGAATCACTAAAGACCTCGAATAACCAAAGCAATTCTGAGTAGGAAGAATAAAGCTGGGGGCATTATGCTCCCCAACTTCAAGCTCTACTACAAAGCCACAGTAATCAAGACAATTTGGTACTGGCACAAGAACAGAGCCACAGACCAGTGGAACAGAATAGAGACTCCAAACATTAACCCAAAAATATATGGTAAATTAATATACGATAAAGGAGCCATGGACATACAATGGGGAAATAGCCTCTTCAACAGCTGGTGTTGGCAAAACTGAACAGCTACATGGAAGAGAATGAAATTGGATTATTGTTTAACCCCATACACAAAAGTAAACTCAAAATGGATCAAAGACTTGAATGTAGGTCATGAAACCATAAAACTCTTAGAAGACAACATAGGCAAACATTTCCTGAATGTAAGCATGAGCAACTTCTTGAATTCATCTCCTTGAGCAAGGGAAACAAAAGCAAAAATGAACTCATGGGACTACATCAAACTAAAAAGTTTCTGTACAGCAAAGGACACCATCAACAGAACAAAAAGGCATCCTACAGTATGGGAGAGAATATTTGAAAATGACATATCTGACAAGGGGTTAACATCCAAAATATATAAAGAACTTACACGTCTCAACACCCAAAAAACAAATAACCCAATTAACAAATGGGCAGAGGATATGAAGAGGCAGTTCTCCAAAGAAGAACTTCAGATGGCCAACAGACACATGAAAAGATGCTCCTCATCACTAATCATCAGGGAAATGCAAATTAAAACCACAATGAGATATCACCTCACACTAGTAAGAATGACCAGCATTGAAAAGACTAAGAACAACAAATGCTGGCGAGGATGCGGAGAAAGGGGAACCCTCCTGTACTGCTGGTGGGAATGTAAGCTAGTTCAACCATTGTGGAAAGCAATATGGAGGTTCCTCAAAAAACTAAAAATAGAAATACCATTTGACCTGGGAATCCCACTCCTTGGAATTTACCCAAAGAATACAAGTTCTCAGATTCAAAAGGACATTTGAACCCCTATGTTTATCGCCGTACTTTTTACAATAGCCAAGATATGGAAGCAACCTAAGTGTCCATCAGTAGATGAATGGATAAAGAAGATGTGGTACATATACACAATGGAATATTATTTGGCCGTAAGAAAAAAAACAAATCCTACCATTTGCAACAACATGGATGGAGCTGGAGGACATTATGCTCAGTGAAATAAGCCAGGTGGAGAAAGACAAGTGCCAAATGATTTCCCTCATTTGTGGAGTATGACAATGAAGCAAAACTGAAGGAACAAAATAGCAGCAGACTAAGAGACTCCAAGGGACTAGTGGTTACCAAAGAGGAGGGGTGTGGGAAGGTGGGTGGGGATGGAGGTAGAAGGGGACTGAGGGGTATTATGTTTAGCACACATGGTGTGGGGGATCACGGGGAGAACAGTATAGCACAGAGAAGGCACATAGTGGATCTGTGGCATCTTGCTGCACTGATGGACAGCGACTGCATTGGGCTATTGGTGGGGACTTGATAATATGGGTAAATGTAGTAACATTGTTTCTTTCATGTGAAACCTTCATAAGAGTGTATATCAATCATACCTTAATAAAAAATTAAAAAAATAAAAACAATAACCAAAGCAATCTGGTACCAGTCTGGACATAGACTGGTCAGGAGGACAGAACAGAAGTGCCATTGTATATATTTTTGAGAACTTGGTACACTGATAAACATGGAATTTATAATTTGTATGGAAAGGAAGGATTATTTGATGAATATTGTTAGGAAAGCCAACCATCTGGGAAAAAAATAGATCTGAACTTTATGTCATGTATAATTTATATACCATATGTATCAAAGACTTAAGTATAAAGACAAAATCATAGAGTACTAGGAAAAATATGTATTTGTGGATGAAAAAGATAATTTATAACATGCTACTAGAGGCAAAAACCATAATAAAAAATATTAATAGACTTGATAACCTGAAAAACAAAACAATCACCACATCTGCACATTAAAAAATATAAGTAATGGTGGAATGTTTATTTCCAACCTAATTAACAGTTGGAAAAAGTATGCAGAGTACATGTGACAAAGGTTAATTTCTTAATTAATGTGTCATTGTTTCACTGATATCAACACTTACATACTTAACAAATGGAGAGAGAGATCTGAAGAAATCAGTAAGAAAATGATGACAAGACAATTCACAAATGAGGAAATAAAAAAAAACTATACAATTATGAAAAAAATATTTAGCTCATAGAATTACAAGTAAAAATCATTGGGCACCATTTTCACTTTAAAAGATGGGTAGATAATAGAATATTTGTAGCAAGTAGAGAAATCATCTGTTCTTCATGTCATGGATGGTTCTCTCAACAGTCATGATTAGGCACTATGTTTTTTAAAAATTATGGTTTTATATATCACTATGTCTTTTGAACTATGACTTTCCCTTCTATGATTTCACCTTAGGTAATAAACCATAATTATGAGCAAAAAAATTTGACTGAAAGTGTGTTCCTTGCAACATTGCTTATAAATTGAAAGTAATTTAAATATTCATCAATAGACTGACTGAATAAATTATGGTGAAATGCAATTCAGCCTTTTAATGAGTTTTTAGAAAAATGTTTAGTGTCAGAACAATGCTAAAGATTGTACTGGTCAGAATAAACTAGATTATGCTGCAGGAAGAGCTCCCACATTTTCAATGCTTTGCACAAAGACCATAGAGTTGCTGACTCTCAAGAGTAGCTCTGGTCACTGTGTTGGCTTAGCATTTCAGGTATTTCCATCTTACAGCCCCTCCATGTCACAGCAGGAAAAGAGAAGATCAGCTAGGCACTATTGGAAATTAATGCTTCCACCCCAAACTGACATATGTCACCTTACCTCACACTTTATTTGCCAAAGTTAATGACCACATCTAACCTCCAAGGACGCAAGTCATCTTGCAGACTTTGAATTAGAGGAGAACTGGGTGTTGAATTATAGTGGTACTGTTCACTGTGAAGATGTATTGTTAAGAGTTTTGAAATGACCATACAATTTGTAAAAATTATGTGTTTGTGTGTCTGTGTAGATAGAGATCGAAGATAGACGAAGACATACATGTATGCACATATAGAGTCAACAGAGAATGTCTCAGGGTAGCAGGCCAATGGATGATTCTAATTTTCTTCTTTCCTGATCTGAATTTTCTATAATGAACAAATGTTACTGTAAGATATTGAGTTACAATATTTAAAAAAAAAACAGTAACAACGAAACTTGCTGGCCGTATTTTCTTCTCCTCAGTAAATGTACATATAACTCTTTGAAGCCCAAATTTTATGGGTCTTTTAAGAATGTAAAGATCTTTAAATTTTACCCTCTGCCATTTTTGATTATCCCTATCTCTTTCTGTGCTAGTTTGCTGGGGTCCTTAAGCAGAAGAAATTATTAAACTTTTGTTTGAGATGATTGTCTTTAATTTTCATCCCATACCAATAAAATGGTGCTCAACTTGTGTGATTGAATTATGATTACAATAGCATTACCACTCTTAACAAGACATGGTGAAAGGGCAGATGGAGTTAAGTGTATTCTAATGACATATGAGCAATTGTTACTAAAGAGATTTTAGATATGACCTTTTCTCTCTTATTCTCAGCCACAAGTGCTCTTAAAGAAAAAAAGGAAGAAAGAAGAGAAAGAACTCTGTACATTTTGATTATCATAGCGCCTGACCCCATTTCGCTTAGCAAAGAATTTTGAAGCTTCAAAGTAACCCTGGTTCTGACTCATTGCTGCCCCTTAGAATTCAAGTGTGTGTCAGTGAAGGTGGAAGTCCTGTTGACTTAGGTGTCCATAAGACCAGGACTCTGGCTGCTCAGGGCCCCTTTGGAAGCTGCTGGCCTTTTCCTTGAGCTTATAGAACTTCTCTGCTCTCTGTAAAGGTGGTGCCTGTTGCATAATATTGAGATCAATGAATTGAATCTGCCCTAGATGGGAGGGTCTCCGGCTTGGATCCAAAGCAGCCTACACAGGACTGCTCATGTGCATAAAGCTGATTCTTCAGAGAGATATTTGGACGCCTACACTTACCGATGAGATCCTTGCTCTTTTTCAGATTTGGGGATCCAGGAGGAGGACTTCATGGTCTTGAAGTTTCCTTGTCCATTGCTTCTGGAGGATGTTGGTAATCTACCAGCTATGAATCCTGACTTTAACTTTTTTCTGAATCTTTAAAATAAACAGACCTATTTAATTTACCCAAGCAATTCCTGTGCCTGTCTGTCCATCAGTCTGAGCCAACTACTGAGGTTTATCAATATGGAGGCCATGAAAGAACAGAAATAAACTTGAGCTCACTTAATCAGAAAAAGACTTACTTTAAGGATACGTTAAAGACACCTAAAGTCTGTGTTCCAATTCTAGGGCAGGGAACCAGAATGGTATTTCTTGGGTCAGGGGACTTAGGATCCCATGTCTAATAAACTACAGCTTTGGGACAGTGTGATAAATACAATTTTATCAGCTGATACCTCCAGAGGATTGTGTGAGGCGGTTTTCAGCGAAGGGTGATTGTGGGTATCTAGTAACTTACATAGTGAGTCATGTTATTTAGAACTCACCAGGGGCTCTTGTGATAGGCACACCAGCGCCCATCAATGTTCGATTCTTTTCCTATTTCCAGAGCATATGGAGTGCTGCATTCCTCAGCTCCCTTGCACTTATGAGGCCATGTGATTCGTTCTGCAGGGATGGAAGTGAAACATGTCACTTCTGGGTGGAGGTGGTGAAAGGACCATAGGTCATTTTCCAGTCTTGCTCCTCCCTGGTGAATTAACCAGAGGCTGTACAGGACAGAAGAGTTTCCAGCAGCCTGTAGTTTGAGGTCACCCCACGGAGAATGGTTGCCTTGAAGAGGTACCTGTGCCAGTAGCTGAAATTGCATAGGTGAGAAAGGCAGCTTTATATGTTAAAGGCACTTATATTTGAGTGTTGTTACCACAGCAAAGCCAGTCTATCCTGTTTAATTTACTCTGTATACTGCTTCTAATCCACCTCTAGGCTGGACCCAAGTATGGCTCTGTGTCCAGTTTGATCTGGCTCCTAGTTCAGGCCATTGATGATGCTGCCCAGTGCTCTAGCTGTCCATTCACCACAGGGTCTCCTGAAGCCCTCTTTGCCACCAGGGACTACATCCCATCCCTAAGGCCCACCGAAGAACTGCCCTGAGGAAGCCAGCCACTGTGCCGCCATTCAGACATGTCCTTTCTCCCTTCGGTCTTTGTTCTGTAAAATGTTTAAGAGAATGGGCTTTGGGTTCAGATGAGCTTGGATACAAATCGAGTCTCAACCTATTTCTAGCCAAGAGAGTGGAATAAATAAAGTTGCTTATTCTCTCTAAAAGCTTTGTTTCCTTATCTGTAAACTAGAGATGGCAAATCATTTACTAATGGGACTTTTGAGAAGGTAAAAAGAGAGAACGTGATTAAAATACCTGGCAGGAATGATGTCACAAAGCACACGCTTCATAAAAGCTGGTTGTTATTGTTGTTACCAGCTCTTCCCCACCCCCACCCCACTGCCCCCCCGTTCGGGATCAGTTTCTTAATCCCTATGTATTTTCCTTGTGGGTCTCAAATATTTTAGCCATTATCACCCAATTCTGGAAGATGTTGGGGTGACCTGACAGTGTGCCCCAAGGTCTTCATATAATAGCCTTTCCTTTGGTTTTAGAGGCTGGGGACTCTACCCTTTTCAATGTAGGCTCATTAAAGGAACAAGTCTTGGGCACTTAGTTACGTATTTTTGCATATGTGTGTCCCCAGGTGATCTCTGTTGGCTAAAGAGCTAGGGAGGAAAGAATGACCACTTTGCTTATGGATTTAGCTAATGCAGATGGGCTGTGCTTCTAAGACCAACTCCTTCATTCTCTGCCTCTCATCCTTCTTCAGTTTCATCCACTTTACTCTCCAGCCAGACTTGACATTCACCAGTTCCTCCAGAACCATGCTTTGCCTACCTCTCAGCAATAACACATAATATGACACATATGCTTTCCTTGGCCTTGAGAATCTCATGTTCCCCTGCCACCTTCAGTTGGCTGTTACTTAGATTGAAGTTTTCACTTAGCATTCATTTTTGGGAAGTCTTCCATGACTTTTCAGGCCTGGAAAGATTGCTCCTACTTCCCTCCCCCTCCATTGCTACCATATGCACTCCTTGGTACATAGTAGGTGTTCAATAAATATTTCCTGACACACAGAATAAATGTCTTCTATTTTGGATTTTCATTTTCATCTTGAATTTTCATATCCACTTTCTTGTTTCTTTATCTAAAAATCATTTCCAAAGATCTCTTGAGTTCTGCATAGTTTTTTATCACCCTTGATCTCAATATCCCCTACTCACCCTTCTATCCCGCCATGTCCAGATGTTAGTTAGCTCCAGTGCATTACAGAAAGACACAGATTCATAGGATAGAGTCAGGTTATCCAAAGAGTGATATGGGCCATGGTACTATCGGAACTTATTAGAAATGTGGTAAATCAGCTCTCAACCCAGATCTACTGAACTGGGTCTGCCGTTTAACAAGTTCCACTGGTGTTTTATTTTGAAGCACATTTAGGTGTGAGAAGAGCTGGTATTTGAGTTCTTACTTTTCTCTCTAAACATCAGTTTCCTTTTATTCAAAATGAAAAAAAAAACAATACCTACATCACTAATGTAAGCCGAGGGTCAAAAAATACAACTCATAGACGGCACTTAGCACAGAGAAGGTGGCTGTTGTTAAAGTACTCATTCTGTGTGAGGGTCATTAGTCATGGACCCACAGTGTAGTTTTATGCATGAACAATAGTCTCCATTTTGCCCAGGATAATCCTTGTCATATTCTATTTCCAGTTTTGAAATCCTAGAGAAGCCATCTTTGAATTGTAACTTCTGTACTTCCTGTCCCTTCTAGAAGGGACTTTTCTTCCAATGAACTCTGGGTGGCCATCACACTTACAGAATATGTAGTTATAGTGCATATAGCAACATTTCAGAAGTGTCCTCATTATCAGCTGTCAGTTCCTTAATAATGGGCCATGTCTTGATGCTCTTTTATCTCTAGCAGCTAGCACAGTACAGTGTCTTAGAAGAGTAAGGGCTGAAATATATTCTGATTCGGATGACAATTGCTTTCTCTTGACAGTGACTTTCTAGAGAAGGACCATTTTATTGCTCTCATATTCCCAGCCCAGTGCAGAGCCATGGTTTCCAAACTTTTATTTCAGCAATGAAACCCTTTCGGCAAGACAATTATTACAGAACCTCTGCAGACATTACAGGGTGGAGCAGAGCCTCTCTGGATGAAACAGGGGAGAGGGCCCAGCATGCTCCTCTTTCCTTCTCTCCATTCCTTATTCACAGCGTAACAGGGGTCTAGAAGTCAAAAGAATGGGTGTGTAGACCCCCTCCAAGCCATAAGAGGCACAGATCTTTAACTCTGGTGACCCTCCGGTACCTCTTCTACCCAGCAAAGAACTGCAAAAAGGAGGTGAAGAGACAATATAAAAATCTACATATTAATGATGTTGCTTTATCTTTTAAAGTGAGATAAAGTCTCCATTGTCCTGTACACTTTATCCTTAAAGGTTGTGTGTGGCAAAGGTCCTGGGTCTAGGATCGAGGTACCTGTGAGAAAAAAAAATTGACAGAGTGTCCTGGTTAAAAAAAAAATCCTTGTAGAGGAGGTGTAGGTTCAAAGAGCTGATTTGGCCTTACATGTCGTGAAGGAGAGAAAAGTGGATTGGGGGATTCATTTCTAGAAGTCTGGGAATTGGACTATAAACCTTCCTTTTTTTTCTTTTCTCCCCTCGTCTCCAATACTCTCCCATGTCCTCCTCCTTATCTCATTAAGTCTCCCTCCAAACCCCATTCTGACTGTGGGGGAAGCAGAGACAACTAACAAACACAGCAATGATGTTCCACCTCACTATAGCCAAGTGAAAGCTAATTAATGCCCAAATTGCCTCGGAAGGTGCTAAAGATCAGTTTGCCAAATAAACAAGAGCGCCGCTTTTGATTAGCTCTTTAACCGCAACATATAATTCCCTGAATATTTCTCAAGGTGTAAATGATTCCATTTTGGGTATTTTTGTATACATAGAAATACCAAAAACAGGTGCTGCCTCATCAACAAAGAGCTGCTCATGGGGGCAGAACTGAGAGCAGCCAATGGGAAGATGATGGAGTTTTGTAAAGAGTGAAGTCCTGCGTGGTGCAAGGTACCATCAAAGAAGGTTTTGAAGGCCTGAACTGGTTTTCTCGATCCCGTCTGGTTCCCCCAGTTCAGGCTGGGCTGTGAATATAAACTAACACCCCTGTCATCTCTGGGGAGAATGTCTGAAGAGGCAGGACTCCTTGACAGTAGCCTAGAGCATTCTTCCCTACCTGCTTCACACAGAGCAGGAAAAGCATGTTCTATCTTATTAGATTTCAGAAATGTGGACATGGTACAATATTCCTGATTCAGAACTGTCAGATAAAAAGAGAGCAAAGTCTTGGGTTAGTAATTTGAAAAGATATTGAGTGAGAAGGGAAGAAAATAGTTGCAAGGCCTAGAGAAAGATTCTCTAATCAGAAGGGCCTCTGAATTTACCACCCCTTATCTTTACTAAAAAATGAATTACCTATACCTCTTAATATTCTCAATGAAAATGTCATTGGTGTGACTGGTGTGAATGGAACCAGCTCAGGATTTTTGTCAATCAGGTAAAGAGAAAGAAGAAGGGAGGTTGGGGAGGACTCCTTGCATGGACACTTGGATGAAAATTCATTTAAGAGCTTGATAAATAAATGGGCAAAGGAAATGAAGGGAAGATTTACACCAGAGAAAAGTTAAATAATAAGCATGCTAGAAAGTGTTCATCCTGTCTTATACACATGATGCATAAGCTACATACCACAGTGGTGGGTATAAAATGGTTAAACTGCAAGCCCCTGAGCTGTGCAGGCAGGTAAGGGATTTCATAATGTTTCTGGGGAGGTGTCCCTAGGATCCACATTTCTACCCCATTCGGGTGCATGTGAGAATCACCTTTCCTGCTTCCTCCTTTGGAATTGGGATTACTTTCCTCTGGCCAATCCCACCGCTTAGAATCAGTCTGTCACTTGAAGCTCCTCTCCAGTTGCAAACATAACAGCTCTCCTTTGGGGGTCACATATCATGTACCAGGCATTTTTCTAAGCATTCTTGCGTTAGTTGAATTGTTACCACCACACTATGTTAAAGATCTCCTCCTCCTCCTCCGTCTTCTTTTTCTACAAGTAAGTAGATTGAGGCATAGAGAGCAAGCCATTTGCACAAGGTTATGGGGCTGGGAAGTGCCTGGGTTGAATTCAAAACCAGTCAGGCTAACTTTGGGTCCCAAATGACACCTCTACATACTCGACCTCTTTACCTTTTCACTGAAGCTTCTTCCTTCTTTCTTACCTTAACTCAGCTTTTCCTCCTTGCGGTGGGACACTAATTTTGGGAGGTGTTACTAGGTATCCCCTCAGGGAAATGCTTCAGTGACCAGCTAAAGATGAAAACATTAGGATAAAACACATTTCTACTCCACAGGATTTCCTGAATTTTTTCATTTGTAACATAATTTTCCTGGAGGATATACCATGCAGTGTATCTCAAATATATCTGATCATGAGCCCTTTTATTTTGCATTATTTTGTTGTGCATTTCTAGGATTTGAGGGAGCCACTGTTGTACAGGACCCAACTGAGGACACCACTTTCCCTGAAGAGCAGCTGGACCTGAGAGGATACTTAGTGCGTCTTTGACTGGAGGCTGAGTTTTTCTCCTACACTTTGCATCTCATGGGGTTTCAGGCTTGGAGGACATTCTCCTAGCTGCTTCCAGACCATTACTCTTTGATCCTTATGGAAATAAAAGCCCTCTTCCTTTGAGGCTAATGATACTCATCCATACCACTCTTTACTACTGCTCATTACCTTTATGGCTTGCCTCCTGACCTCTCCCCTTCTTCACTGAAGACTCTGGCAATTGTACAGTGATTTTCCTCTCCACCCCAATTCCTTCAATTGTCATGGGCAACATCTATGAGATGAACCACCCACCAGCCAGACCTCAAAGCTCCTTTTTCTCTCTGACTCCCCATGACCCCAACCCCCCCTTCAACCACCTACACTCATGGGTATTGCCAGGAATCCTACACCAACAAGAATGTAAATTTCTGTATTCCACAATGACCTCAATTCCCCTCCTTTTGGCTTACTCTCTTTACAATGCTTCTGATTCTTCATCACATCAACACCACGACCCTCCCCAAATTCCTTTTGCCATACGGCCCGTCACCCCCCTTGCCAATGCTTTCCTTTCTGTCCCACCCAGTCTGGATCCATGGTCCACAACTGCAACTCTACTGGTGGTATCCTCACATTTCCCACCATCCTATCCTTTGCTAGGCTTTGCAGTTCTGCTTGGTCAGCCTTTCATTCATGCTGTCAGAGGTCCTCCTCTAACCTAGTGGATTCTACTGCTTGGAAGAAGGAAGGAGGAGGATATTCATCACTGCCTCTGCCCAGAGCATCTCTGGGAGGCCTTTCCACGTCCTCTTCCCATCTGTACAGGTAATAGTGATTTACACTCATCTTTCTGTCCTCATCTTCCTCATTATTTCCTTCCAGGGTTATCAGGGATCAGCTTCCAATATTTGTTGTACCTTCAGATTTAATCAGTGTCAGAAATGAATGTTTATAATAATTTCTTTATGTAATCAGAATATCACAGATTAGCATTTTCAGCCTTCTTCAGAAGGCTTCATATTCTCAACATCACTTTTCATTACAGTTGTCAATGGGTTGAGCCCCTCCCCTCCACAAACATCCATATTGCAGAACAATTTCTGTTCCTCTTAACACCTTTTGTTGCAAGCCAATTTAGGCCAAATTAGATTTCTCCTGATTTAATTAAAAGTCCTGCTGTTCAGAAGACATTTTGTGATGTGCAGCCAGCAGCACACCCAGCAGAAACCATGTGTGTGTCTGTGTGTATGTGTGTTCACGGTTTGTACCTTCTGGGTGATAGGTTGTAGACTAAACAAAATCTATGTAGGTTCTTCCCAACCCTGATATCTGAATACAGAAATACCTGGACAGACTCTTTACTCAGGATTTTATAAAGACAATAAGAGGATTAGTTAAGCAAGACTAGTCCTTTACTATGGAAAGAGAACCAAATACAGGTGATTAAATACTTACAACAGCCATCACTACAGTGATGTTTTAACATCTTTACCTGATTCTTCCTCTCCTCCAGGTGTGTGTCTTGTACCACTTGTCCCACTAATTTTATTCTCACCCATTCCTTCTATGATTGATCACTGTTGACTTTAAGTGAAGTCTTTATCCATTTATTTTTATTGCAGTTTTGCTAGCCTTCGATATGCTCTGTAGAAGTCTGAGTGCCTGGTTTTTTGCTGTCTCTGGGGAGGGCTCCTTTGCTCGCCTGTGTCGCAGCCCTCTCTGAAATGAGAGCTGGGTCTTACCTGAGTCCATAGGCATGTGAGGCTGAAGCAGGTGGGCATTTATTCTCATTCATTGGGTAGGAAAGCTCATTGAGACTGAGCTTAGAATGAACTCCTACATTGTGCAGAGCCAGGAAAGACACTTGCTGCACAAGAGTACTGTAGTAGACCCTGTCAGTGCCCTATCTGTATCCCTCTCTCCCTCTACCTTCCTGCGAGTATCTATCTCTGTCCCTGGAAATTCTTCCCTTCCTCTCCCAGATGCAACTGTCAGACACAGAGGCAAGTATGAAATGTCCAGAAATTAACAACTCCCAAGTAACCCTCAATCAATGACTCTTGAGTGTGGCCCTGTAAATACCCTGGCTCTCTCACTTTTTGAGTGGGACATTTGTGAGGAGCATGCTTTGCATCATTTCCCAGAGTCACCCATGGGATGAAGTTCCAGTCACCCACCAGGGAGGCTGGCTTCCTAGCACTCTCTCTGTCTACTGTCTTCTCTCCCCTGGTTCTCTACTGGGATTCCCAGCACACCCCAGATGAACTAACTGGCTCACTCAGTACCTTGTCTCAGGGTCTGCTTCTGAGTTAACCAAACTTGAAACAAGCATTACATTGTTTAAACAGCAGTAATTCAGAGGAATTGCATTTAACGATTCAACATGCTCTGCTATGAGTTATACAGGCCAAGGACTTTGAATATCATTTTATCTCAATTTTTTTATTGTGGTAAAATAGGTAACATAAAATGTACTATCCTAATCCTTGTAAGTGTACAGTTCAGTGGTATCAAGTACATATATATGATTGTGCAACCATTTCCACATCCACCTCCCTCTCCAGAATGCTTTACCTCTTACACAACTGGAAACTCTGCACCCATTAAACAAGAACTCCCCATGACCCTCTCTCCCTAGCCCCTGGGAACCACCATTTCTTCCCTTGCCCCACCCACTCCAGTCTCTGGTAACCACCATTCTACTTTCTGTTACTATAATATCTGCTTTTTTTCCCCCTTTTATTTCACATCTAAGTGAGATCATAGATGTCAAAGATATAAGTTCTTTGTAAAGTAGCCCAAGAACAATTCTACCTAAGGAAGGGTTATATTTCTCTAGGAGTTTCTGCTCACCCCTCTTAAGTGGGTTTCTCAGGCCATGAAATGCAATATCACTCCTGGAATAGCAATAGTGGGTTTAATTCTTAGGAAGAAAAGGGAGCCAAAAGATGGTTCCAATGATATTGTGATTATTAGAGGATAGTTACAGTGTGAACTTTCTGAAATGTGGTTGGTTAATGCATTATAGATTTAAAACAATTTATTGAATTGTATTCTGAATAGCCTAAAAGTAAATGTGTTCAGAATGATTAGAGCAGCTGCTTAACAGTCCAGAGGAATCTATTCAAATGCTTCATGCTACTAGAGAAAGTTTTCAAATGTAATATATTCACGCTTTCAGTCACTTACCTATTCTGCCAAAAATAGTATTGGGCACCTACCTTGAAGAACATGCTCTGTTAAGAATTTGAACTACAGAAATGAAATCTGAGGTTTCCTCCCCTCAAGGTGCTCAATGTCACATGTGCTAAATAATCAGTGAGCAAGTACAATTGAAACAGAAAGATATAAGAGAGAAGCAAAGACAGATGACGGAGTCTTCCCTACTCAGGTCAAGTTTTTAGGTGGGGTTTCCTAAAACTGTGATGTCCAAGCTCATTCTCAAAGGATACCTGAGAAATAACAGGGAGAAGAGAAGGCAGATACTCCATGAAGATGTGTCATCAGGAGCAAATGCCTGCAGGACACTACTCACTGGAGGGCTGCAAGGGCTTCTCTAAGGCTGGATTCTATGGTGTTAGGGTGATGCCACATGAAAAGTAAGGTTGGAGAATTGGCCAAATAGGTTTGCAGGAGATACCAGTGTTTTTGTATTTACATGATAACTAATGGGGAATCAGTGAAAAGTTTTAAGCATAGGAGTAGTATAAATAGAGTTTTATGAAACTATCTCAAACTGAAGTGGGATGTTTTTCAGGTTTTAAATTTGCTCCTTATACAGTGACCAAGGCACAACGACTCCCTGCTACCATGGGCAGAGCTCAGATTTCCCGTGTGATACGAAGCTACGGCTCCAAAGAAAGGCAAAGCCCCTCCTCCCATGCTTGTTCCTTTGTTTTTGGTTTTTCTCAAATAAGTCAAGCACGCTGCCCTTGCTATTCCTTCTTGCTGGAATATTCTTCCCTCAGATTTGCCAAGGCCAGCACTCCCCATTTTTTCAGAGCTGCACTCCCTCCATCAGCACCTCCCTCTGTTCTCTGTCCCCTTGTCTTGCTTTACTTACTTGGCTGCACACACTGCCTCCTGATAGCAGCCACCTGTACATTTACGCGTTTGTTTTCCATTTCCTCCACTAGGATGAAGCTCCATGTGGGTAGACAGGAGCTTTGCCTATTTCATTGCACTATCTTCAGAACCTCTAACAGTGCCTGACACTGTTCAATATTTGTTGAATAAATAAATGAGTAAAATCCAAGTTCTTCTCAAGCCCAGAGACATGTAACTGACTGAATGAAGCTGAAAATCCCGGCGAAACGTGTTGTCATAATTTTGTGACTGTTTTAAGGATTAAGCTGGCTTGATGCTGTTATGCTCACAAAAAAAATAGCTAGCAATTTCCATAAAACCCATTTTTCACGGATACATGCCCTTTGCTTAGTCTTGTGGTTACAATAGGCATAATTAAAGCAATAAATAAAAATGTCACTAACCACATGGGACCCTGAATTTACTCCTAAGGGGATTTTATAGGTTTTGACCCCTGTTTCACTAAATACACACTTAAATGGAAGAAGAAAAGTGCTCATCAATAAAGAATGAGTATATGTGTCTCCACTGGCTGCTTTTTACCGTAACTCAAGGCCACGGCTTTTGAGGTGCAGGTCCTTCTGCTCCATCTTCCTGAAGATGAAACTTACAATGTTGTTTCTGGAGACCAGAGCTGTTTGCAACTTGCTTTTTTTGTACAATTCACAGGTATAGAACTGGTTCAGCTCGACCACTGATCCGTACAGTGGATGTTAGGAGACAATTTTCCACAGAGCTCTCACATTTCTGCATATCTTGCAAGTAAAGGCATTTGCAATCTTTTGTTCTAAACTATCTTTCTGAACAAACCTATATAGCAAAGAGACTTGGAAGATAAGGAAAACATCTTTCAGAGCAAAGTTGGGCATGTTTGCTTGGATCTCATAAAAGATGTGCTTTCTTAATCCTGTGGCCCCTCTTCTGTAATGCAGCCCACAGTGAGGTCAGGCATTACCTGGCCCCCTTCATAGCTTTCTGGAGGAGTCGGAACTTGGGGAACTGGTATAATAAGATACTGATACCTTGGTCATTGCTGTTGCTGTCCATCTCTGACCCGGGGGTTGGGTGTCTTTTGTCAGCGTCTATGAAACTTTGGCAGGTTAACTTGTTTATTTGCAAGCAGTATAAGATTTTAAACCATTACCATCTTGGCAGTAACACCTGGTACAGTCTTGTTGATCAGGCAAGATCTGTTTGATAATATATACAAAGGCTGGTGATCAGGATGATGAAGTATCTGCAAATCACATCTCATGAGGAGCAGTTGAAAGGAACAGAGTAGAGAGGCCAAGGAGGGCCTGACGGCTGTCTTTTACTCTGTGAAAAGGAATACAGAAGAAATACTGCTCTTTGCCTGGGCTGTTACAAAGGACACAGTAAAAACCAGTATGAGGAGGACATATTGTAGTATATTTCAGCCGCTGGTTAAGGATATAGGCCCTTACCTGGACAGGCTGGGTTTTATAATAACGATGTAAATTATTTGGCTCAGACTCTAATGAGTCATGCTCAGTAATGGGTTGGGTTTCCTCAATGGCTCCTGTGCTCATAAATATGGTAAGTATTTAAAGACATCACTGGGATCATGTACAAAGAACTCTTCTGCTAGATTAGAAATTGTTGCAGGTAATATTTTAGATTTCTTGAACAATCTCAGATTCTAAAATTTTTTATTATTTCCTTCTGAGGAATCTGGACTGTAGACCCAGGGAGTTTAGAATGGAGTTTTGTGTGGATGTACCTGGAGCTTTAAGCCACTATATATATTTCTTTCCATACTATTCTGCTGACATCTCATGAAGGAGAACTCCAGCCTGGAAAGGAACTGGAAATGGGCAGGGGAAAGCGGAGACAGGTGCCATGGCAAACTCTCAGCCTCACTGGGTACCCACTCACTCACTCACTGCACAGTCCAGACCCTGAGCTGGGTGTGAAAATTGTGGGGAGAAGCAAAACACAGCTCCTTGTCCTTAAAGAGTTCTCATCTAGCTGGGGACACGGATTCACCAAGTCAGCAATTTGAGCATAGTTTCCTTACTGCTAAGAGAGATGTAGACCCAGAGTCCTGTAGGAAGAGGGAGGAACATCTGAAGCTGACATTGGATTAGAGAGTTAAGGGCGGTTTCTAGGAAAAGACTACATGGGAGCTGAATCATAAGGGACCAAGAGGAATTGGGCAATTGTAGGAGGGAGGCTAGGGCACAAGCCACAGAAGGAAAGCATGTCCTCAGGCACAGCAGTGGGAAATGGCCTATTGTGTCCAAGGAACTAGTAGTAAGAGCAGCCTAAGCAAAAGGTGCGTGTGGAAGAGTGACCGACCTGGGGAATTCAACAAGAGCCAGATCACAAAAGGCCTCGTGGGGCACAAGTGAGTAGACATGGAAAGACATCACCAGAATGTCCTTTTACAGAGACGACTTGCTGCAAAGAGCAGGGTGGACTGAAGAGAGAGAGAGACTTAGGGGCAGGAAGTCAGTGAGGAGGTGGTTGCAGTAATCCAGGAGAGAGATGTTGGTGATTGCACAATTGTGATTAGGGTACATTTTTAATAATGGGCATAAAAGTCTCTGGGATTTGCCTTATAAACTCTCTTTGTGTCAAGAGGAATTCCAGGGTTCTGAATCTTGGACTATGCCGCCTCCCCAGGCCAGGACTCCATGGCAAAATGAGCGAGAGCTGGTCCTGCAGGTGGGGGCATTAGTGGCACCAGGTGAACCAGGCTGGGAGGGCAGGGACCACCCCCTCCCATCCTCTTTAGTCTGGGCTTTTCCAGTTCCTGGGAAAGGCATTATGAGTGCTGAAAGCATCCTCCCAGGCCAATGGAGAACATTAGAAGACAGGGTGCAGAAATACTTCTGAAAGGGAAAGGGTTTGGTTGCTAGGAAACCAATGGCCACTATTAACCACACCTACAGGGCAGCTCCTGATGAAGTCCTTTCTCTTTAGAAAAGAATTTCTAATTTCTCCCTTCAACTGCCACTGCCTACATACTTAATTTCCTTTTGGGGTGCAGCAGCCATCTGGCCCACTAACAAAGGGTTTCTAACTGATTATGCAAAGTGTGCAGAGATCAAACCTTGGCCAGATGTGAGTCTTTCTTTTCTTCACTCCTCCTTTGAAATCAGAAAAAAAAACTGGGTAGCTTTTTCATTTCTTTCTTTGGGACTAAGAACAAATAGCACTGTGACAATATCTTTCAGAGTTCTAATGCATTTCTTTTCCTAAGTGACATTGAAGATCCACAACTTCAGACAAAGAACTGGGCTGGATGTAGAGGTGCACGAGGGGAAGACTTGGGAATTTCCTCCTAACAGATCAGAGAGAGAAGGTGGCAGACAGGAAATGCAGGCAGTAGGGGGCAGGCTGTGCTGGCCTTTATGCTGTGCCCAGCCCTTGGCACAAAGGCACGGCGCCTAGTCCTTAGCGGATGCTCAGTGCAGATTTGGAGCAGGAAACAAATCAGAATTCACGATGTTCAATCCCCCTTTGTACATACCATGGGTTCCTAACAAAGTTAGCAAATAATTAAAGCAATTCAACCATAGCCTCATGACATGAGCCCAGGAAAGAATGAGAAGCTCAGGAAGCAACCATGAGCAGGAGCTCCATAGAGAGGCTCCCGATTCGGCTTTCACCCCAAGAGCTGTAACCAGGAAGTCAACAATATCTCAAAAATTGTTCTGGGCTGAATTATGTCCCCCACCACCCAAAATTCATATGTTGAAGTCTGAATCCCCAGTACCTCAAAATATAACCTTATTTGGAGATAAGGTCTTTAAAGGGGTGATTATGTTAAAGTGAACCATTAGCGTGGAGCCCTAATCTAGTATGACTGGTGTCCTTGCAGGAAGAGGAAGAGAAAGAGGAAGAGACATGAAGGATGCTGTCCACAGAGAAAAGACCGTGGGAGGGCCCAGCAGGAAGGCAGCCCTCTGCAAGGCAAGGAGAGACGTCTCACAGGACAATAGCCCTGTAGCACATTGACTGCCAGCCTCCAGAACTGTGAGAAAATAAATATCTGTTGGTTAAGCCATCTGAACTGTAGTATTTTGTTATGACAGCCTTTCCACCTAATATAAGAGTTCTTACACCTACCATCCAAGTCTGGGGAAAAGCTAACTTGATCGTCTCCTTCCCTTTCTCTAACTGGAGATTAGTCGGCACAGCTTGTAGGGTGGGACTGTACAGGAGGTGGGAAGGAGTGATGCGTCCTGAATCGAAGGAATGAAGCAAAGGCATGTTCCTTCCTCCCTAAAGTAGTTCACTCTCCCCTGCCCTCCGAGTAAGCAAACCTCAGAAGAGGGCACTTCATCTCGGAAGTGAGAGTGGCTAGGAATTCTAACGGTGCTGGGTCTGCTAGGCTTGCGTGTTGGTCAGCTGAGCTCTCTCTCTCTCTCTCTCTCTCTCTCTCTCTCTCTCAGTCTCTCTCTCTCTCTCTCTCTCAGTCTCTCTCTCTCTCTCTCTCTCTCAGTCTCTCTCTCTCTCTCTCTCTCTGTCTCTCTGTCTCTCTCAGTCTCTCTCTCTCTCTCTCTCAGTCTCTCTCTCTCTCTCTCTCTCTCTCAGTCTCTCTCTCTCTCTCTCTCTCTCTCTCTCTCTCTCTCTCTCCCGCTTTCCCTCTCCCCCATCACCATCCAAGACCTCAGGCTCCCAAAAAGAAACACCAAAAGGAACACGCAATACACATTCTCAAAGGATGCCTTTGAGGTAAACATTAACTAGTCTTAAAAGTCATTAGTAAAATACCAGAACAAAGAGAAGTTCTATCCAGAACTGTTGGGTAAGAGCAGATAAAAAAATAAAAAAATAAAACAAGGAGTGTGGCACCTACACAAATAAACAACAGATACAAATAAAAATAAAAATGAATGCAAAATATGTAAACAGAGAACCCAGTCTAGAAGAAAACATGACCCAAGGAAGAGAAGGCAACTCTGACCAGCATTTCTAGTTTTTGAACAACCTACTAAGAGTATGAATTCAATAAAAACCAATGTTCAAAGATGTGATAATAAAACAATAGAATGTGATGAAAGGGGACATTGCAGCCTCAAGGAAGAAAGAACACTGCTTAAATAAAACACTCTCACTACAGAACTGAAAAATAAAACTTAAAAAGTAGGGAAGGGAACAGACATGGCTAAAAATTGAATTACGGAAACTGTGAAAATAACACAATGAAGGCAAATTAAAAAAAGGAAAGAAAGTAATCAGATGCTAAGAGAGAGGGCAGAAAAAGGCAAACCTAGTTCATTCGTGTTCATTTAACAAATATTGTGGAGCGTATCTGTGTGAACAGTCTTCAATGTGTTTAAAGACAATAAACAAACAAGTCAATATGTCAGACGGTGGTAGGTGCCAAGGAGAACGCAAAGCAAGGTGAAAGGAATGGTGGGGGTGGGGGGTGCTGTCATTTTATACAGGATGGTGGGAGAAGGCCTCTTGGCAAGGGTAGCCTGGAGGTGAGACCTGACACAAGGGAGGGAGCCAGCCCGGAGTGCCAGGGAGAGGGAACACAGGTGCAAAGGCCCTGGGGTGAGACCATGACTGACATGTTTGGGGAGCAGCAAGGCAGCCAGTGAGACTGAAATGGAGTCCGTGATGCTGAGGTAGCTAGGAGATAAGACCGGAGAAATGGCAGAAGCCAGGTTTGCATCACCTTGTAGGCCACTGTGGGGATTGGGGCATGTATTTCACAGACTCTTGAGCAGAGGAGACACAAGATCACCCTGGCTGATTTGTTGAAAATAAACTACACAGAATGAGCATGGAAGCAGGAAGACCAGTTCCAAGGTGCCTGCAATAATTGAAGCAAGGGACGATGGTGGGCTAGACCGGGGGAAAAGGGAAGGCTGGTAAGAAGCGGTCAGATGCTGGGTCTACTGAAGGAGGAGACAAGAGGATTTGCAGAAGGATCAGATGTGGGGCATGGAAGCAAGAAAAGAGCCAAGGAAACACCACGGTTTTTGGCCAGGGCATCTGGAAGGATAAAGTCCCCATTTATCAGACTGGGAAGACTGTGTTAGAAGCAGGCTTGCAGTGGCAACCAGAGTTTGGTTTTGAATGAGTTAACTTTGACTCAATTCAAGGAGACAGTTGGATGTCTAATTTTGAAACAGTGAGTTAACTAGGAGAGGTCTGCTTAAAGATGTAAATGTGTGACTTACCAGTGTGTATTTGAAGTCCTTGAGGTGGAGCACACAACAAATAGAAAAATTATTCAGGGATATAATGAATTAAAAAATCCATGACTCTGCAGATTAAGAGAACTTGCTCTGATTCAAGAAAACTTGCTTCCTAGCACCTAAGTAGAAAGAGCAGGAAATGCAGAGACCTGTCGTGGTTCAGCCGCTGAAGTTTGAGGATAAAAATGAGCTTTTCAGGCATCCAGGAAGAATAAGTAAGTCACAGAGGAAGGAGGCAGAAGGCTGACCACAGCATTATTCAATAGCAGAAGGTAGTAGACTACTGTCTTCATTTTCTGGAGGAAAGTATGATTCAAGAATATCAGATATAACCAAGATACTGTTCAACAACAAGGGTAACAGGGAGATGCTCGTAAGTAACCCACATAACCCAGGAAATACTGTACCCTTGAGCTTTTACTGGAAAAAAGATTACTTGAAAATGAAATCAGGTCACTTAAGGGATGAATTAAAGCACAGAACTCAACAATGGAGGATGTGGTAAATGTGAGCTTTGAGTCAATTTTATATCTAGACCTGATACTAAATAATCATAGGAATGATTCTTATAAAGCAAAATGCAAATACTACAAACCTTGACAGTGTAAAAATGAAGCTTTAACAAAAATCGGGCAGTGGTGAGAGAAATGGTCGGAGGAGGCATGAGAACACCAGCGGCCTCACTGTTTATGGGAGTCAGTCAATGCTGCCTAAAATTAAAACCTGTAGTTTAAAAAGACCTAAAGCCTCTCATTTTGATCTTCCTAATTTTATTTCTTAACATCAGCGTATTTTAAAATATCTACTATAAAGATTCATTTCAAGATTAGCAATTCCTTCCATTTCATTTTAATTTCTTTGTTTTGGTAAATTCAAATAAAATCAAGCACTTCTAATGAAAAAATAGTGCTTATAGCATGATTCTATTTTTAGGAAGACATCTGCCAATTTATTATCTATATTTATATGGAGAAAAGCATGTGAGTCAATAGTCACCTAAAAATATTGATAGTTAATTTGGGACCATATAATTTAGGGCAACATTTTAATTTTGTGTGTGCGCTTTCCTGCTTGAATTCACAGTTAAGAATATATTATTTTTACAAACATAATATCATATTTCCTTTTTTAAAAAAAAAAAGGTAACCATGAGAGATTGCTTATGAGTAGCTACCAGAATGAGCCAGAAAGATTACTGTGGATTTGTTGGTGGGGAAGGCTTCTTGGAGGAAGGACTTTAAATAGAGCATTTACTGGTGGGAAAGAGCTGGAGGGAGAGAGCCCAGGAAAAGGAAAAAAATATATGAAGCTGTGAAGTCATAGAGGAAAGGCTTGAGCACAGATATTCTTTATTCAGGGAATAGAAAATCTTCCTTGTATCCATTGCTTGTTATGTGTCAGAATACACATATCTGTCTTTTGCAAGGTACTGGTTATTATCCCCATGTGCAGTAAAGGGGTAACTCAGCAGACTCAGGGTGTTCAAACACTGCATATTCCATAGAAAGGACCACCCCTTGCCCAGCTCCTGGGAGATAATCTCTGAACCTTTGGAATATCTTGCCTAGTAAGAGTGTTTTTGTAATGCTTGGGCCTTGGCCCATAGCACATAGCTTAGGTAGCTTATGCTAATGACGTGGTTTGTGGTGAATGCCTGTTTTTGTTACCCTGCCACCTATCCTGTATCAGTTTAACGTCTGAGGGCCTGAGGACTGAGTAGTTAGGGTCAATCAGATGGGCACTCCTTGATCAGTGTTAGCCTGCACGACTGACTCCCAGTAAAAACTGTGGACATCCAAGCTCAGGTCAGCTGCTCTGGTTGACAGCATTTTGTACTTGTCACACACGATTACTGGGAGATTTAACTGCTGTCCCTGTGAGTTCACTGAAACAGGGAAACTTGCATTTGTCTCTCCTGAATTCCATGCTAAGAACCTTTCTCCTTTGGTGATTTTAATTTCTATCCTTTCATTATAATTCACCATAGCCAGATGTATAATAGATTTTCTGTGTTCTGAGTCCTTCTAGTGAACATCCAACCTGAAGGTGATCGTGGGGACCTCTGACATGACCCCACATTACAGATGAGGAACTGAGGCTCAGAGGATTTATGTGACTTGCTCGTAATCACACAGCCACCAAACTGAAGAGCCAGCATTTAAATCTAGCTTCCAGGCTATAAAGCCTTACTTTTCTCCCTATAGCAGAGGTTTTCAAACTGTTTTTCTTTTTAAGAATATAATACTTTGGGATGTGTATAATGAGAATTTAGTAGAGCCCCCAACATACAAATTTATTACTAAAAATACAGTAGTTTCACTGAAGTGTGGGTAGAAGGGTTTGAGTTGTATTGTCTGGTCCCGCTCACCCATCCCCCTGGCAGCCACTGCAGCATTATCATAATAAGCTAGACCTCTGGGAATGAGGTTGTAAACGTACACAAGACACGTTTGTTCCCTTTAGGCTGGCTGCCTCATCAGCCTTCTCCATCTGGCTGGTTCTTCTGTGGTTATCTCAGGCTCTATGAGTTCCTGAGACTTGCTCCTTATCCCTCAGGTCACAAATCAGTGGCCCTCTATTGAGGATGACTTGCTGCTCTGGTAGGCCTGCGGCTGTCCTCATATGAGTTCTGCAGGTCCACCACCCCAGGAAACCTCTTAGTTTTGCATAAATTGAGAGGGCTGGTTACCTACTTCAGTCTTCCTTCCCAGTGCCCCTCAAACTTGAGTGTGGACAGGAGTCACACGGAACCTTGTTGATACAGACTGATTCAGCAGGTCGGGTGGGGTGCGGGCACCTGCATTTTTAACAAGCTCTAGGCGATGCTGCGACTGCTGGTTCTCCAGGTGCCAGGACCCCACACTGAGCGGTGAGGCAGGGGAGCACACTCTGCTTTTTCAGTCTTGCAGTTATTGCAATGGATTGTGATTTCCTGTTTGTTTCCCCCACTGCCCTGTGAAATTCCCCAGGAAAAGAACTGAGCCCTAAGCCTCCACATTCTCAATACCAGCAGGGTACCCAGCACAAAGTAGGTGCTCAGCAGATCCCTTTAGAATATTTAGAAAAGAGAGTAAATTCCTTAAGAGGGGCCAGGATTCATGCCTGAGGACCAGCAAGGACCACAGGAACTAAAGTCCAATGGACTAATGACCTTTGTGCTGGGCCAGGAAGGGACCGGATGACCAGCTGGTGATGGGGGTCCTTGAGTCTGGCCTTGAATCTGGCCTGCATCCTAACCCTCAGTTCCACCCAGGAAGAAATCCCTGGTGAACATGACCAGAGTCTAAAGGACAGAGAGTGCCCAGGTCTGAGATGGACTGAGTTAATTTCATGCAAATATTCTGAAAAATTGCTGCTGGGAAATGCTCCCCAGACTGTGTCACTGAAAATACTGGGTACAAACTGGTTTATCAAGACCAGTCCTCACATTGGCACCAAAATGCTGCTTTATGGAAGGTAAATGAAGCCTGGACTATGGTGACTCCCTAATTCCAAACTGGCCCATAATAAATCCTATATTGGCTTGATGATTTGTGTCAGGGAGAATCCACAAAGGCCCCCAAGAGACAAGAGGCAGCCCATTTGCCAGAGGAGGAGAAAGGCTCTGAGAAGTTAAGCAACTTGCTTAAGATCACACAGAGAACAAGCTGTGCTAAGATGGATACAATGTACTAATTGCTAATTTAAAGTTCTTTCAAATGCAGTACCCTAATCCCAGAGTTTAGGCTAGTGTGTGCCAGTGGGCGGAAATGAGTAGTTGTGTCTCCACTGTGGCATTTTCAGGGAATCTGGGAAATGATATTGTTTCACTCAGAATTTGATAGTCACAGACCTATCAAGAGTTTGAAAAATTCAACTTCACAGAACCCTAAAAGAAATGGCTATTTGGTCAATGGCCTCTGAACTGAGCTGACTGAATCTGCAGGAGGCATTACCTGGAGCTGGCAGGGCTGTAGCCTGACAAAGTTCTTCATCTGTTCAAGGGCTAAAGGAAAAAGCTAAGTTGCTCCTTATCTGGGAATCCCCCTTATTTGGAAGATTTTTGACTAGACCTTGCTGTTAATTAAATTGTTTCTATGGCCTAATGTATTATATGTAATGTTTGCTTTCTAATGACCACCAGATGGTTTTTCAATGCTAATGAGGAGTGTATAATGACTCCCAGATTCCTAGTAGAAGCTGTAGAAGTCAGCATGCTGTCAACCAAATGGATGCTCTGGGCGGACGTAGCGCTCCCCAGGGCCAGCCACCAGCTCAGGACTTTAGCAGCACTGGGGCAGGGTATTGTCACTGTGTAGTGTTCACGGTAGGCTCATGGCAAAAAGGATATACTCAGATGACACCGACCTCACCGTTAGCACCCAGAAGGTGCTAGGTGGAGCGTGCTTGGTGAACTTTTAAAAGGAGGTCGTAGTTGGAATGGATCTTAGAGTTCAGATTTGCCCACCTTTAATGACTATGAGAATCTACTTTTATTATTTAAAAAAAAACAACAATGACTTCATTTTGCCAAAATCTGGTTTGGCTACAAAATCTGCCCATGAGTCATTTGCCAATTCACATATTTTTTCAAAATTCAGTATTTTTTGCATCTTTTTGAATACTCTTTGTCCTTCCATCTTTTTTGGCATTTAGGTCTTCTTGACAAAAAGGCATTCCTAACCTAAGAGCAATTCTGACTTACTTTTGGGTATTTATTTAGGGTTTATCAAAATTGCAACATCTTATAATGAGAAGCAGCTTAAAGAGGGACAATTTTAGCAAACTACTTATTGATATTTAAAGAGCTAGTCTTTAGGAAAAGTGTGGTTTTAGGTGAAGGAGTTGTTACCAAGTCCATTACGTATGAGTGTCTTATCTCCATATCTGGTCACTGTTCAGTCTGTTTGATATGGGTTTGCTTATGCAGCATACAGCATAGTATGTATGTGTGTGTATGCCATACACATACATACTTTATACAACTATATTTAAGCAAAAGTGAGATGTTATTTTAAAATCTACTCAATTAATGAAAACTATGCATCACTAAAAATTCTGTTATAACGTTATTGTAAATCTTAGAGCAGTATTTGCATCCACTGATAGGTTACTATTGGATATCACAGTTTTTTTCCAGTGGTCTGCTATTGTAAATGGTATGCTTTATTGCTGGCTTTCTTTTTTTGCCCTTAACAACATATCTCAGACATCTTTCTATGACAATATGTATAGACGATTCTTTTGAACAGTTACATAGTATTCTACAGAATAGTTGTGCCACAATTTTTTAAAACGTCTATGATTAATGGACATTTGACATTTCACTTCCATATATTCATGATTTTTAATATAAAAATGGTTGACTTGATAAATGAGAAAAGTTATGTTACTTGTAATACACATTTCCCTGGTTTATAATCTTGGTAAACACACTTAATGACCACTTATATTTGTCTTGCAAATTGTCAGGTCACATGTTGAGGCAGACATTTCTAATAATGTGCTAAACTCCATTTTCTGGGTGTTTTGTTTTGATGTGGGACCAAGTGGTTGTTTCTTGCCAATAGAATGTAAGTGGAGGAAATCTGTATCCTGTCCAGGATGAGGCAGTGAAGAGAGGCTGTGCCCTGAAATACGGTGGAGCTGCACCTTGGAAGGGGCCTGGGTCCCTGCGTCACTGCTTGGAGCAGATGCCACTTATCCACTCACATTGGACTGTGATTGAAGTAAGGTATAAACTCAGCGTTAAGTCACTGAGATGGGATTTGTTTATTATAGGAACTGGCATTACTTACTTACCCAGGAAAACATAGTATGGGCTTTTTTTTAACCTTCAAAAATTATCCTGGTCCTCCAGTGGTAGTAGTTTTATTTTTAGTATTTAGGAATAAACATGTTTAAATTCAATAGCCTCGGGGGATTTTCACTGCTTGCCCTGCTGCGAAGACTTCTCCCACACAGCTGGCTGGCTCCTTTTTCTCTCTCAGGTCTCAGTTTAATCATCACTACCTCAGAGAGGCCTTCCCTGACCACCAATCTAATAAAATAGGCTCCCCATGCCTTACTCTCACTCACAGAGAGATGGCTTTCTTCACAGCATTTCTAGCAGTTTTTATTTCTACGTTTACGCATGTATTCATATTGTCTCCTGCTCTCCCTGGTAATGCACCGAAGAAAGGGCTGGTGACTGGGTTACTCTTCTCTGTGCTTGGAGCACTTAGCAGGGGCTCTGGGCTACACTAGGCGCTCACTAAACATTTGTTGTGGAATGACTGATTCCCAACGGTCTCTATGCACATTTAAAAACAGCCTTGCTAAGTCCCCAGACAATGCTTGGTATACAGATGGAACTATTGCTTTCTGCTAGTAGTTCCACGGCTTCCAGGAAAATGGGGCACATGGTTAAAGCCATTGGTGTCATCAGACAAATTCATTTAGCAAATGGCAAAACTGAGACAGAGAGAAATGACTTGTCCAGGGTCACCGTGAGAGTGATTGCTCAGCCAGGATTAGAATGTGATTCTTCTAACACCTCGTATTACAGCAGTACACTGCAGAGATTAAAATGGACTGTAGAGACCCTTGCTTCAAACCCCCAGCTCTGTCACTTACCTATCATGGGGCCCTTGGTAACTTGCATAAGTGTCTGTCTTTTTCCTTTGTAAAAAGGGGATAAAAATACCTCATATCATTGGGAAGTTTAAACAGGTCATATATGTAAGGTTAACATGATTAAAATGTTCCTCTGCGAATAGGTGGTCAATAAACAATTATGATTAAAATAGTTTTATTTAGAGGACTTTATTCATTATTTATTTATTTGTTTGTTGGTTTTATTGCCACTTTTATTTTATTGCCAGATCCTTATTGGAGGCTTGGATATCAAAGATGTGTAAGGGATTATCTCTGCCTTTGAGAATGTCAGGTTCTAGTGGTCGGAGACTCAAGGCAGATGGGTAAATAAAGTAGGATCGTTGCTGCGTATACGTTATGTACAAAGGCAGTGATGGGCTTGGCCTGGGGTGACACCGTAGGGCAGAGAATTATCCTTGATTTCCCTAGCTAGACAATGGGTACTTGTGTCTTTATAAATGCATAAAGTTTTCTAGGTAGTAATGGGAGGAACAGGAGGGCCTAAAGGCCCAGAGATGTGACAGTATGGTGCATTGAGGGGATGTGGAACTCAGTGGTCTCTGAACACCCTTCTATACACACTCTCTTATCATATCACTGGTGAAGTCAGAGTTCTCAAACTTGAGCGTGTATCAGAATCACTTGGAAGTCTTGTTGAAACACAAACTGCTAGGCTCATCCCCGCAGGTTTTGATTCAGAAGGTTGGGGGTGGAGCTTGAGAATTCGCATTTCACATAATTCCCAGGTGATGCTGACGTTGCTTGTCAGGAAACCATACTTTGAGAATGGCTGGTCTACTCAAATGGCTCTCATTCTGGCTATACATTAGAATCATCTGGGAAACTTTAATGAATAGCAATGCCAGAACCCTGTCTGCTAAACGTTTTATTTCAGGTGATCTGGGATGGAGCTCAGAAGTGGGTATTTTTAAAAAGCTTTCTAGGTGATCCTACCACATGTCTGAGCTGAGGACTCATGTTCTACCAGCTCATGCTTTGGCTTTTTCTCAGGGAACACAAATTGGAACCATTGCATAATAACTATTCAAGGACTACAGTTTGCCCAGACTTACATCCTCTTTCATGCTATTGGTCAATATGTGCAAAGAGGGATGCATTTCTATAAACTCAAGCTCTGTAATCTGAGGCAAATCATGACTCTATCCCACATCCTATGAGGTGAAAATGTTATGTGTACTTGGATGAATCTGATAGGCCTGGAATCTCCCATTGCAATGAGGTATCAGGGGTTGGAGAACCCTGGGTGAAGTCTCTTAAATCTTTCTTTCCAAAGACCAGGTTTGGTTCTACAAATGGGAAATGGAGTAGAAAGTGGGGTACAAGGACCTCTATTCTCTATTTTTCTTTCCCCCAAACTCGAAACATAAAAATGTCAAAGCCCAATTGCAGCTCTGCAATTCCGGGATTCTATGTCAAGTGTCTAGTCCATGCATTGATCCCTGTACTAGAGCTTGTGCCTGTGTTCCTTCACTGACCCTCACAACTCTTCTTTTATTGTTATTATGGTATCATTGATATACAATCTTATGAAGGTTTCACGTGAGCAATATTGTGGTTACTACATTCACCCATAGTATTGAGTCCTTCCCCACACCCCATTGCAGTCACTGTCCATCCGTGTAGTAAGATGCTATAGAGTCACTATTTGTCTTCTCTGTGCTATATTGTCTTCCCTGTGACCCCCCCTATATTATGTGTGTTAATTATAATGTCCATTAATCCCCATTTCCCTCCTTCCCCATTCCTTTCCCCTTGGTAACCACCAATCCCTTCTTGTAGTCTGTGAGTCTGATGCTGTTTTGTTCCTTCAGTTTTGCTTTGTTGTTACACTCCACAAATGAGGGAAATCAGTTGGTACTTGTCTTTCTCCACCTGGCTTATTTCACTGAGTATGATACCCTCTAGCTCCACCCAGGTTGTTGCAAATGGCAGGATTTGCTTTATTCTTATGGCTGAATAATATTCCATTGTGTGTATATACCACATCTTCTTTATCCATTCATCTGCTGATGGACACTTACGTTGCTTCCATTCCTTGGCTATTGTAAATAGTGCTGCAATAAACATAGGGGTGCATATGTCTTTTTGAATCAGGAATGTTCTTTTCTTTGGGTAAATTCTTAGGAGTGGAATACCTGGGTCAAATAGTATTTCTATTTTTAGTTTTTTGAGGAACCTCCATATTGCTTTCCACAATGGTTGAACTAACTTGCATTCCCACCAACAGTGTAGGAGGGTTACCCTTTCTCTGCATCCTTGCTAGCACATATTGTTCCTTGTCTTTTGTATGGTGACCATCCTAACTGGTGTGAGGTGATATCTCACTGTGGTTTTAATTTGCATTTCCCTGATAATTAGCAATGTGGAGCATCTTTCCTTGTGCCTGTTGGTCATCTGAATTTCTTCTTTGGAGAGTTGTCTCTTCAGATCCTCTGCCCATTTTTTAATTGGGTTATTTGCTTTTTGGGTGTTGAGGCATGTGAGTTCTTTATATATTTTGGATGTTAACCCCTTGTCAGATATGTCATTTATGAATACATTACTCCATATTGTAGGATGCCTTTTTGTTCTGCTAATGGGGTCCTTTGCTGTACAGAAGCTTTTTAGCTTGATGTAGACCCATCTGTCCATTTTTGCTTTTGTTTCCCTTGCCTGAGAAGATGTGTTCAGGAAAAAGTTGCTCATGTTTATAATCAAGAGATTTTTGCCTATGTTTTCTTCTAAGAGTTTTATGGTTTCATGACTTACATTCAAGTCTTTGATCCATTTCAAGTTTACTTTTGTGTATGGAGTTAGACAATAATCTAGTTTGATTCTGTTACATGTAGCTGTCCAGTTTTGCCAACACTGGTTGTTGAAGAGGCTGTCATTTCTCCATTCTATGTCCATGGCTCCTTTATCATATACTAATTGACCATATATGCTTGGATTTATATCTGGGCTCTCTTTTCTGTTCCACTGATCTATGGGTCTCTTCTTGTGCCAGTACCAAATTGTCTTAATTATTGTGGCTTTGTAGTAAAGCTTAGTGTCAGGGAGCATAATCCCCCCAGCTTTATTCTTCTTTCTCAGGATTGCTTTGGCAATTTGGGATCTTTTGTGGTTCCATATGAATTTTAGAACTAGCTTTTCTAGTCACTGAAGAATGCTGTTGGTATTTTGAAAGGGACTGCACTGAATTTGTAGGTTTTTTAGGCAAGGTGGCCATTTTGACAATATTAATTCTTCCTATCCATGACAATGGGATGTATTTCCATTTATTGGTGTCTTCTTTAATTTCTCTCATGGGTGTCTTATAGTTTTCAGGGTATAGGTCTTTCACCTCCTTGGTTAGATTTATTCGTAGGTATTTTATTCTTTTTGATGCAATTGTGAATGAAATTGTTTTCCTGATTTCTCTTTCTGCTAGTTAATTGTTAGTATATAGGAATGCAACAGACTTCTGCGTATTAATTTTGTATCCTGCAACTTTGCTGAATTCAGTTATTAGTTCTAGTAGTTCTGGGTCAATTCTTTAGGGTTTTTTATGTACAATATCATGCCATCTGCAAACAGTGACAGTTTCAACTTCTTCCTTACCAATCTGAATGTCTTTTATTTATTTGTGTTGTCTGAACCTCACAACTCTTAAACAAGATAGTCCCACTCTCTTTTCACAGATGAATGAAATAGGCTCAGAGAAATTAAGTCTTTTCTAGGAAGCAGTGGTTACTGAGCTGAGACACCATCATGCTGCCCATCAGTGCTTCTATCTTGATTTTGACCCAACATTCCCTTAGGACAGCACCCACCCACATGCTGCATCAAAGTCAGCATAGTTGGGAATCACCAGACTGCATCAGCTGCTCTGCTTGAATTTCAGGACCATGAATGCAATACGAGACCTGTCAGCATCATTAAATTTTTCTCTGGGCATATTTGGCTGAGTATGTGCAAGCTGAGAGTAGGCAGAACATTGGTTGTAACTAGCACTGGAATTTTCCAGGCTCAAGACAATAAAAGGAGAGTAGGTGAGTGAATTGAGGGAACACAAAGGGGGAATAATCTAATCATGGTCCATGGTATCTAACTTGGAGAGCTACTGTGAGGTTGAAGGAGATTAATAAGGAGAAAGGATCAATGGATTGGAGGTTCCCACAGAGTTGAAGAGTTGTTGGAGTCCTAGAGAGAATGGTCTGGAAAGTTAGAATATGGTGGCTGGAGAATGGGATAGAGACATTGTGGTTGTGGTGAGGGTGCAAATATTGGTGAGGACAGGGTCTAGGAAGGTATAACTAATGGTGTGAGGCATTAGGTAGGAAGACTTGATCATCCAGGCTAAGTAGGTCAAGGGATTCAGAGGCCAACCCATTGAAAGACATCTGTCACTCTGGCCCTCAAACTTTAGAATGCACCACTGTCACCTGGGAGGCTCCTGCATCTCTCCTATACCTACTGCACTCCATCCCCACATGTTCCCATGGGATCCTGATCCTGCTGTTCTTGGACCACACTTTGAGAATTACTGATCTACCAGGGTATTGAAATGATAAAGAATCATGTCAGAATCACATAACCGTCAGGGAATTAGTTAAATGCCCTTTGCCTGGATACATTTTTACAAATAGGCATATGAAATAGGATGAGTCTCACACTTTGTGGTGCACTGCAATGATCTGGGGAGCTTATGAAAAAATACAGGGTCCTGGAGAAGTCAGAGATTCTGAGTTCACAGATTTAGGACAAACTTCAGAACTATGGATTTTAACAAATGCCAGAGGTGTTTTTGTGTGAAGTGGTCCAAGGGCCACACTTCAGAAACACTGGCACAGAGTTCACTACATAGTTCAGTTGTCTTACCTGGGCCTGCTTATCAACGTCTCTGAGGTGTAGACTTCTTGCCTGTAAAATGGGAATAGGTAAGTTGCGTGCAAGATCATTATGAGGATTAAATGGAATAAATGTGAAAATCTCTTGCAAACATTAACTCTTTATTAACTGTTTAAGTTTTACTAATATAATGAATTATTTTGTAGGCAGAACTTTCTCTCTATCCAGTGTGTCAGTTTTACAAGGAGGGGGAACAAGAACAAATAGACAATCTGTATTTGTCGATTTCCTCCTATGTGCAAGGAACCTGTGGTAGGTATTTTACTTATGCTTTTTAGTTTTATCCTCAGGACAAACAATTGTCAGGTAAGGACTCACTTGGAGTTTGTGATGGGAGTAATGAGTCAGAGTATTCTTCCTTTCAAGTTTTTAACCAACTGAGAAATAAACACAGAAGTCACATAGGAATCAAATGCCTTAATAATGCTAGAATTGGACTAGAGCTAGAGGCAAACCTCCTACCACTCACTGTGCTTTCTTTCTTTCTTTCTCTCTCTCTCATACACACACACACACACACACACACACTGCACACACACATGATGCACACACTCAATACACATACATCTTGCACCGGTTACTAGGCTATTGTCTCTTGGCTCCAAATCCACCCTTTTATGTTCAGCTCTGTGATGCTGCCGTTGGGCTTAGCTTTGTCAGTGCCTCCTTATTAGGATCTGCCAGTAGGGGGCACTAGAGAGAGAGCGTGGGAGGCTAGAAGGAAAAGGAGGCCCCTATCAAATGGTTTCCTGTCTTCCTGGCTGTTCCTGTGCACCTTACATCACAGCAGAGGCCCTCCTATAGCACCGTCCTGCACACGCCTAGGGTCTCCCCACACCAGCACCAGGAGTCTAGCAGATCCCCTTCCCAGAGGTCGCGGTCCTAGCTTTATGATCCTCCTCCTAGGTCCTGGGTTTGGTTAATCCAGTGTCTTCCTTCTGTTCCCCCAGCTCTCTGCGTGGTAGCTGCTTCTGGCACTTCCTATCTGTGTGATACTCTTGAGCTCTTTTTTATCCTTCAGTTTCCTAGGTAACAACTTTATACCTAGTTAACAATTCTTTATATTAAATTCCCTCTTCTCAAATAACTGGTGTGATTTCTGTCCCCTGAATGCACTTTGACTGACAGGCACACACACCAGGCAGAGCAGATAAACAACTGCACACTTCCTCCCTTTGCTTCCCCAATGCCAGGGTCAAGGCTTGCCCCAGGTAGCTCACCACATGGAGGAAGGAGAATGTGTGTATATGGCTGCTTATCCCTTATTCCCAAGAGGCAGAGGAAGCCACAAGGAACAGAACTGCGCGTGCCCAGTCCCTGTTGCAGGTGCCCGAGGGTCAGTCACCATCCACCTGCAGATTTTCTTGAACTTTGAAGGCTTCTGTCTGTATTATCCTTACGCCAGCCTGTCACTTTCCTCCATGGAAATTAATGCAGTGGCATAAAAGCCATCCTCTTTAACAAAGACTAATTCAGATTATGTCACCTACTCAAATTATTAAACCAAGTGACCAGCTCAGGTTCAGATCTGTCTGATAAAAAGTCCTATTTCTCCCATAACCCCATGTGTCCTTTCTTACCAGCCTAAGTCCCATGATATCAGCCCGTAACTCCAGGGTATCATTTCATCCTTTAGGAAGAAAAAAAGACTTTTCTGTGGCCTGGAAAGGAACTTATTTGTCATGTGCACCACCTACCCTGACCCCAGTACATTCTTTTTCAGTGTTTCCATTTTTAGTAATGGCCAAGCTTTTTAAAACAAAGCTACTCTGACTATCCAGTGGTAGAAGCAGGGGGAGAGATTACACTGGTCATTGAGGTTCTCTTCTTTGCCTTTCTTCTCCTTCCTCCCACTCGCTACTATATAGATCTAGTTATCCATCCTTACATGCCCATGTGACTCAGTGTGTCCCTCCAGGGCTGACTTACCTTTTGCCATCCTCTCTCAGCCAGTTCAATGAAATTGGGCATCTCATAGAATCTCTTGTTCATGTATATCTTACCTCTTACTGGAATGTGAATTCTTTGGGAGCAGGGGCCACATTGTTTTCATCTGACTATCTCTCCGGCTAAGGAGTTCTTAACTGGTGTTGAAATTCATGCATCTGGGAATTTGAAATAGATACATCTTTATTTACACTAACTGCTAACAGAAATTTAGCATGTCCTTCAATCATGGATGTAGACGACAGTCATAATAGAATCATAACACCTGTCCCTTTGCTACCAATAGAAATCCCAGATGTTTTTATTTCACATTACAGGTTATTGCAGACAACTCTAAATATCGTAGGCTTATCACAGCTCTAAAACTATGGTAGTCATTAGACTTGCTGCTAGACTGTGTTATGATGTTTAAAGAAACACATACATTACTGTGTCACAATTTTTAAAAAGTGTTTGGAGAACTATTTCAATATAATTGGTTTCCTCTGTAATCTTGTATTTTTGTTTCATGCATTTAAATTCATTATTCTAAGAAAGCAATCCATAGATGTCACCAAACTGACATAAGAATTCCTTTCTTAGTGTCTAACTCAGTGACTTGTTCAAGGTTTGGTGAATTAAATATATGGTGAATTATTAGATGATTAGATTAATTAACTAGTTAGATTAATCTGATTATTAGATTAATTCCTATTTCAAGGAAGGAATATTTGGTCTACTTTAATATTTGATACTGGTATAGCAGAAATAAATATAACTTCATAGTTTTCACAATATACCATAACATATTCTAGATGAGTTAAAAATTTAAGTATATGCTAAAGGTAAAATTAAATCGCTTCATTTATTTGTCAAATATTTATTTTGACATATTTATTTCACCTACTAAATGCCAGACATAATTCTAAGCAATAGGATACAGCAATAAATAATAAGAAATCCCAGTCACAAGTGGTACTAGAACAATGGAGTCCACACAATGGACCCCAATCCATATCTCGTACCATATACAATATTTAAACCAAATGGATCATACTCATACAATCAAAATCCTAAAAATATAAACTTTAAAAAAAAACATGGTAGAAAATCTTTGTACCAAAGATTTCTTGGATACAACACCAAAACAATCCACTGAAAAACTGATAAATTGGATTTCATCAAAAGTAAGAACTTCTGCTCCTTGACAGACATTATCAAGAGACAAAACACAGATAAGAGAATATTTGTAGATCATAAATCTGATAAAATACTTGTGTCCAGAGCATATAAAAAACTCCCAAAATTCATAATAATAAGGCAATAAATAACTCAGCAAAAAGTCAGCAAAGAATTTAAACCAATATCTCACCAAAGAACATAAATGAATGGCAAATATGTTCATCAAAAGAGGCTCAGCACAATTTGTCACTGGGAAAATGGAAACAGAACCACAAGATAGTACCATTTGCCTGTTGGAATGGCGAACAAAACAAAACAAAACAAGCACTGACACTGACAGCCAATAACACCCAGTGCCAGCAAGGATGTGGAGCAACTGGAGCTCTCATAGATCGCTGTTGATAGTATAAAATGGTCCAGAAATTCTCGAAAACAATTTGGCACTTTCTTATATAATTAAACATATACTTTATATATGACTTAGCATATTTATCTAAGAAAAATGAAAACCTACATTTACAAAACAATAGGTATGCAAACATTTGCTACAATTTTATTTGTCTTGGCCCAAAAACTGAAAACCACCCAAATGTCCTGATGAATGAATAAACAGACTGGTATAAACCTCACAATGTCATACTCCTAAGCATTAAAAAATAAACAAATTATGTATACATGCAATAACATGGATGAATCTCAAATGTACTTTGTTAAGTGAAAGAAGCCATCAAGGCTATAGACTATATGAGTCCGTATTTATGATATTCTGGAAAAGGTAAAGCTAGAGATGCAGAAAACAGATCAGTGGCTGCCGGGGACTGCATGTGCGGGAGGGGCTGGCTGCAAAGGGGCTCAGGGAGATTTTTGGGGGAGTGATGGAAATATTATATAACCTGATTGTGGCAGTGGTTACATGGCTATGTATTTCTCAAAACTCGCAGGACTCTATACTAAAAAAGATAAATTTTGTTGTATATAAATTACACTTTAATAAAACATGAAAAAATTTAGCCAAAACAAATGCCCAGCTCTTGCGGAGAAAACAGTTATTTAAAAGCCTGTACAACTAGATTAAAGTGAATTAATGCTAAAAGCATGAAGAACAGAAGAGCAAGAGAGGCTCAAGAGCAAGGGAGTGTGCCCGGAAGTTTACAGAGGCTTGTCAGGGAGGTCCTCTCTGATACTGTGACTTAGAATAGGGACTGAAATAGAGGTAAATGTATTTTTTAAAATGCAGAAAGGGAAAAGGGAATATTTATTAAAGCTCTGCAGGGGTGATGATTTTCTAAGCTCCATGATGGTGGAAAAAGTGAAAAAGATAGATTTTCCTTTCTATTATTTGAAAAAATCCGGAAAACCAGTCCCTTAAGTGTTGTAGAAGATAATATCTAGGGCAGCTGGAGCAGGGGCACATGCATTAGTGGGTAATTAGAATCTGGCCTGAGAGTGGGTCTTAAGCAGGACATGAGTGACCATGAGGAGGAAGTGGGGGTGCTGCAGGGTAGAGGACCAAAATGGGATCTTTGCAAGGTCCCCTCCTGCACCTTAACTTAAGGATCTGACCCCCCAGCCACAGCGCCCTCCATCCTCACCACTCTTCTCTGTCTGATTGGTGTTCAGGAGGTTAAATGAGTAATTTCTCTTTGCAGGTGCTGTGATCAGGTGTTCCCATTCTATATATAAAACTGCGATGCTCATGTGCAGATATCCAGAAAGCTCAATTAATCCCAAACATCCCTTCCCACAGAGATATCCTAAAATAAAATCTTCAGCACATGAAAGTGGCTTAACTGTTTCCTTAACTTAATGACTGAATTTAAGTTTATGAAGGGTTTTTATGAGGAGGATGCTGAGCTTTATTCCCCAAGTTCATGGGCAGCTGAGTAAGAAGGGAGGGTGCAAATTAAAATTGAAGGGTTTGTAGCTGGACAGAAAAAGAAAACTTCCTAATCCACTGAGAGGTTAAATGTAAGACTTGGTGATATGGAGTATTTAGGGAAGTTCTATCTCTACAGATATTCAAGGAGAAAAGAGACATAGCAATTGTCTCATTGACACTTAGGACAGAAAATACATCATATTAATCTTTAAGCCTGTATATTTTGCACAGCACATGGTACATAGTAGGCAAAACTGCTTGAAAAGTAGATAAATGGATAAGTGAATAGCTTAATGAATTAGTGAAATAATGCCAATGATGTGGTAGATCCAAAAAATAGGAAGATTTGATGGTTCCCCAGAGTGTTTGTATCAGTGATCTAGGGCCACAATAATACTGCATAACAAACAATCACAAAACTTTAGGGACAGAAAGCGGTAGAGATTTAATTCTTCCCATGAATTCATGGATTAGTTAAGCAGCTTGGCTGGCTCCATCTTGGGCTTTTGTTGGGACCACTGGACTAAAGTGACTCTGCTCCACAGGGTCTCTCATCTGCCAGCTGGCTGGCCCATGCTTGTTCTCACGGCAGATGTAAGGGTCCAAGAAAACAGAAGAGAACAAGAATTCCACATCTTCTGCCACACTCTGCTGAGCACAGCAAGTACAAGTCTTCAGATTTACTGTGTAGGGAAATAGACTCTGCATCTTGATGGGAGGGGCTACTAAGTCATATTGTAAAGTTTGAATGGGGGGCACTATTGGATGGGACCAAGAACTATTGGTTGAGCTTTTCTCTTGTTACTTATCATTCAGCACTAATTATTCATCCGGTATGATCTAGGAACTGCTGCAATACACAACTTTTGCTCATCAATCTGCAGAGACTTTTATGTGCACATGTATTTTCTCAGTGTCAATATTGAGCTTTGTAAGTTGAGTGTGTATAGTCCTAAGAACATTGAAGTCAGAGGTCTGCATTCAATTTCCGACTTTTCTACTCATTGGCTATGTGATTCTAGGTAAGGAACTTAAACTCTGAGCTTTATCCTCCCGATTTATAAAATAGGGTTAATCACATCCTGTCTCCTCAGAGACTCATTCTAATAACCATATGAGATAATGTAGGAAAAAGACTGAGTATTTATTAAGTGCCAGGTACTCTGCCAAGCACTGGTTCTCATTTAATCCTTATAACAATCTATGAGGCACTATGTATAGTAATATAGTATCTTATAGCATTATTCCCAACTTACAGATCTCATAACTGAGGCTAAGAGATTAAACCTAGTGCTGTTACATAAACTGTAAAGGACTATTAAAAATGAAGTGTTAGTATAACTACCGTTTTCATTTTAGGGGGAAAAAAATGAAGAATTTTCGGTTATGTGGACCCCATCTTCTGAGATTTGAGTGATGGCAAATAACTGAAAAGAAAAAAAAAGAAACAGAACAAAACAAAAAGCAAACATCACCAAAACAGGCAAGGCAGCCTTCTCTGCAGTGAGGCCTCCATCAGATGGGGAGCTCAGAAAAGACACCTATGAACAACTGCTGTAGTGGACACATCTATGTGCAGAGAGATAGATTACGTCCCTAGATTGTTTATCTATCACCTGCAAACTTGGCTGGAATCTGATCTGTGGCGTCTCTCTATTTCTCCTCTAAATTGCCTTCCAGGAAAAACGAAGGTTCCTGAGCATGAAGGGAAAACCCTGTCCTGGAAGTTCTTCCCTAGATGAGGAGCACACTCACACCAGGGTCTGAGGGCTGCTTCTAGCCCGAGAAAGAACCTCTAAGGACTCATATTGTTTTCCCTGGTGTATTGGTCAGGGTTCCCTAGGAAACAGAACCAATAGGATGTATAGATAGATAGGTAGGTAGGTAGATAGATGGATTGATTTCAAAGAATTGGCTCATGTGATTATGATTAAAGTCCAAAATCTGCAGGGTGGGCCAGGTAGGCTGGAGACCCAGGGGAGAGCCAGGGTTACAGTTCAGGTTCAAAGGGCATCTGCTGCTGGAGTGTCCTCTTGCACAGGGAAAGTCAGTCTTTATTTTTTCTATTCAAGCCTTCAACTGATTGGATGAAGCCCACCCACATTAAGGAAGACAATTTGCATTACGCGAGGTCCACCGATTTAAATGTTAATCGTACCTTAATCCCCTTACAGAAACATCCAGAATAATGTTTGACCAAATATCTGGGCACCTTAGTCCAACCAAATTGACACATAAAATTAATCATCACACCTGGCTTCTCACCTGGAATTTATAGTTGCCACAGTTTGGTTGCTGAAAGACCATTCAATTCTAGGCTTGGTGCTGGATTAAAGGAAGGTCAAGAACAGTCACTTCATCAGTTGGGAAAGTCAACAATAGTCAAGTGTCCTCATCTGGACACTTCTAAAGTGTTCCCATCCTGGTGTCTGGCACGGGCTTTGCAAAGAGTGCTGGCTTGGGTGACAAGTTTCCACTCCAGATGGCTCTGTGACCTGGGTCTCCCTGACCCAGTCCCTTTACTCCCTCCTTCACAACCTGCTGGAAAGCTTTCGCTGAAATATGAGTCTGCCATGGAACAGCCCTTGTCACGCCCTTCAAGAGGACCCTCCAATCCCCTACAGTCTGTCATAATCCTGTCTTCCCCTGCAGCCTCCTCGCTGACCACATCCCCCACCTCACACCGGGACACATTCCTGACACATGAAATCCTGACGGATGACAACTTGGCTCATTTATTTCCTCTGCTTGGTTTGGCTTTGGTTGCTTAGCGGGAAGCTCCCCTTATTTCAGGGCTCACCCTAAGTGCCCCTCTGAACACACAGGGCCTGGCCTCCCCTTTATAGAATCCATCCCACTTTATTGTACTTATTCATTTTTTTATATATCTGTCTTGCCTACTGACTGAGAATTACACTTGGCATGAAAGAAACGCTCAATGCTTGTTTATTAAATGCAGAATGAATAAATGGGAGGATGGGCAGGAACAAATGGTGTCTGAGGTTATACCACCTGCAGTTACAGAGCTGGGATTAGAACCTACATTTCCCTGACTGCAAAGCTACTGATGTTTCCCTTAAAACAATGACGGACTCCTCAACAATGTCTGCAAATAGTGCCAAGCCAGCTGTATGTGCAATTCTAGGATAGGTGCCTGGTAAAAATACAGATTCCTGGGTGCCACTGAGATCCAATAAATCAAGTGTCTTGGTGGACTGAGTGAGAAAGCAGAGGAACAGTGTTATGATGTCTGGTTTAAAAAATATCCCATTTGAAGTTGTATCTCTAGGAGTCTGTCCTCTAGGAATAATGCGTGGATGCAGGGATGTAGTACATTGGTATTTTCACCACTTTAAGATAAAAAGAAGAAAATTAGAAACAACCTACATTTACATCAAAAGGAGGAATGGCTGCCAAGTGAATTATGCTATATTTAAACTTTGGAATACCGGGGAGACAGTACAAGAGAATGGAAAAAGCATGAAGATATCCTGAGACACATTTTTAACTGAAAAAGGCAGGTCATGGGAGAGAACATGTGCTATGATCCCATTCACTGTATGACAAGAAATCCAACATATGGGAGCTATTATTTACTTATGTATGTAAGTACATCAATGTTATCAGTAAAAATATGAACGAAATACACTGACAGGGGTTTCTTCTGTAATATGAGAATAAAGTGATTTAATATCAAAATTAAATTCCAGGCATGAGGGAATATTTCAGTGACAGAAATGTCGCAACTGGATCATGGGGGTAGTTGCCCAACTAAATACATCATAAAAAATTATTGAATTGTACACTCAAATGAATTTATGGTATGGAAATTAAACCTCAATAAAATGATTGTAAAAACAGCCTTCACAGGTGATTTTGAGATGTACCTAATTTGGGGAACCCCCAGCCTGTAATCCTTCCCTTTTTGCTGAATCCTATCTTCCTTTCTTTTTTTTTTTGTGAGAGGGCCTCTCTCATATTTATTGATCAAACGGTTGTTAACAATAAAATTCTGTATAGGGGGGTCAATGCTCAATGCACAATCATTAATCCACCTCAAGCCTAATTATCATGAGTCTCCACTCTTCTGAAGCATAACTAACAAGTTCTTACATGGTGAACAAATCCTTACATAGTGAATAAGTTCTTACATGGTGAACAGTACAAGGGCAGTCATCACAGAAACTTTCGGTTTTGATCACGCATTATGAACCATAAACAATCAGGTAAAATATGAATATTTGTTTGATTTTTATACTTGATTTATATGTGGATCCCACATTTCTCCCTTTATTATTATTATTATTATTATTATTTTTAATAAAATGCTGAAGTGGTAGGTAGATGCAAGATAAAGGTAGAAAACATAATTTAGTGTTGTAAGAGAGCAAATGTAGATGATCAGGTGTGTACCTGTAGACTAAGTGTTAATTCAAGCTAGACAAGGGCAATAAAACATCCACGGATGCAGAAGATTTCTCTCAAAACAGGGGAGGTGAAGTTCTAAGCCTCACCTCTGTTGATCCCCAATTTCTCACCTGATGGCCCCCCCTGCGACTGTGCCTGTCTTAGGTTGTTCCTCCCTTGAGGAATCTTACCCGTCTCTGGCTAACCAGTCATCTTCCAGGCCATACAGGGAGATGTAAAGTTGGTAAGTGAGAGAGAAGCCATATTGTTTGAAAAGGTTAGCTTTTTACTTCTTTGCAGATTTATGCCCTGTGGCTTCTATGCCCAGCATTTGTCTTGAGGTATCTTTACCACTTGGAGGAATTATGATACTCGGTAAATTCGATATGAGGCATGAATTCTATTTAAGGGTTGTAATTAGGACTATCTTCCTTTCTTAAGTGAATATGTGTTTATGTTTTTTCAGGACAGGTGATAATAAATCAAGAACACATAATAAAAATCAAAATCTCATAAACACTACTACAAAGTTTCTATTACTTTGCGTATTTAACAATGAAATGAAACATCTACATTAGCATTCCTTAGAGAATTTTAACTCTTCATAAGTTTAAATTCTACAAGTTGTTTGGCCTTGGGCCTTACCGTTGGCATCTAAAGCTAACCATAATTCTTGAAATAGCCATGCCAACAAAGGATGCATTTTGAACCATAGGACTTAATAATACCTACTTCATAGGACTGTCTAAGATCAAATGAAATAATTATTTGCATTAGTTAGGAATATACCATACTCTGTGTAGCTGCCCTGCCCCAGCCCCTGCTGTAACTCTCGGGGGAAGATGGGTTCCCAGCCTGGGGCAAATAAATCTTTGAAGCTGAAATCAGCCAAAGGGAAAAAGTGGGAGAAACCCATTTATTGCTTACAATAAATCGACCTCTCCCACTCACCTGTGTCTTGCCTGTTCTGACTGGGAAGAAGCCAAAATAATAAACATCTCTGGTTCCCCGCACTCACTTCTCCACCCGCCTTGTAATCACCTGTTGATACAGAGATAGACTACTTCTCCCCACCCCTTGGAAACAGCTATTGATATGGAGATGCACTAAGACCAGGTGAGACATTCTGGAAATATTATAATTTTACCCACACCAGCTTGGAAAAGCTGACTCTAAGATGTCCCTCTCCAGACCTCAGTGTGTTGATCAGGGGGTGCCCTTGTCCCAGTGGCAGCTCATTTATAGGTTGGCAGAGCCTGCTTGGTCCCTGGTTAAGTTAGAGCTTTAACTGTGAAGACCCATATGGACCTCCTGAACCAGAGATATCCTTTTTCTAGTGGGTATGAAGACACCTAACTGCAGAGAGAATCAACTCATCACCCTAATAGTGGAGCGTGAGACTGGGGAATGGTGGACCATTCATTCAGTGATGATGGTGGCCAGATGGCTTGAATAATACTTCCCACATGCTGAACAATATTCCAGTCTCTGTGGTCTAGATGAACACCCAGGCCCCGTACTTCCTCACTTTCTGTGCATTTGATGGGAAATTCCTCTTTCTTGCTGCAACCTGAGGGAGGCTCTGAGCCTTACAGTTGAAGCAGCCTCATTCATCCACCCCAACAAGGGTGTTCACCAGGGATGGATCTTGGCACTGATGCTGCCCTGAATATGTTCATCCAGCCTTAGTTAAAATGCTGTGCACATCAACTCCTTGCTTCCTCCCTGCCCATTTGAAGTAGGTGCTATTTTTACTATCATTCCCGTTTTAGAGATTAGGCAACTGACACATATTGGGGTTTGTCGCCCAGTTAGGAAGCGGGGCTGAGAATTGAATGCGGCAGTCGGTGTCATAATATAGAGAACATGTGCTCTAACCCCTGTACCACTCAGCTCTTAGTCAACGCTAGTTCTTTTTTCTTAGATTTTCTTCCTAACACAATTTCTAAGAGTGTTGCATCTGCTTCTGAAGTCAAACTAGGTCACTGCTTAATCTTTCTAGAAGAGCCCGGTTATTCAAGAACATCCGCCATAGCAGATTCTCCCTTTTTTCCTGCTCACTCTTTCCTCTTGTCATTTGCATACCAGAGTACCTCACATTTCTTGTGTTTTAACTCAAGGGAGCTAAATGTGTTCTGCAGTAGGAAGAGGCTAAAATAGAAGAGAATGTAATGGGAGGAAGATGACTTCAATACCTGGCCTATTTTCTTTTTAGTGTCAGAAACAGGCATGACTTTAGAAGTACAAAGTATAATTTGAGGGACCATGGAAACTTTAATCATGCTGGTACAATTTTTTAGCAATTCTTCCAATAGAAATTATTTTCTTTATCTTGAACATGAACTTTTTTCCTTTTAAAATGCAAATGTTCAGGACTACGTGCACATGAAAGAGTGTGAACTGTTTATTTTTTGGTGCAAAGAAAGACTCCAACTTAGAGGACTTTGGTTTCTAGTCTCAGTTTTGCCATCTGTTGGCTGAGCGGCTTTGGATAGGTCACTGGGTTTCCCTAGGCTTCCTGGTTCTTCATTTGTAGGCTGACTTCCTTGTGAGATTGATGGGAGGCATTTAATATCGTCCTGTCATGGACATTAAATCCATGACACTGTAATGCGGGTGGGATGCTAAATGGTAGCGAATATGGTAAGCAGAAATAGGAGTGCGTTCTTGGGTCTCACTCCTGCACTTGTCACCTCCCCTTCATAAGCTGCGAAATTCTTCATCTGGGGAAAAATCTCACATTCTTTGGAAGGTTCTTAGGAGGATTAAACAACAAGGATGTGAAATGACTTTGAAGGTCTTAGTTGCTAGTAAACATAAAGGATTGTGAGTCCCATATTAATTCTTCATTCCAAAGATACTTCTCCAACAGAAAACATGCCATTGTTTCTGAGAGACTGTCGTTATTGCAATCTTTGTTACTATATTGTGCAGGCAGGTGTGACGGTGGTAAGGAACGTTAATAATTTGCAAAAAGAGGTAAGATTAGTCAAGGGAATAGATGAAGCCAGGAGAGGCTAGTAGAGGGCAGACGAGGGTAACAGAGGGCAGAAGGGGGTAAGTGAGGGAGATTTGGACACGGGGCAGGGGAATTCCAGCAGCTGGAGAGCAGAGGAATCAGAAGCATTTGGGGATGAGAATGAGGCCACAGCTGTGGTTCTGTCAATGTGGTAAGAAGGAGGTTATTGGTATTGAGGAGGTCAGGGAACTAGGGGGTCAGACTCTGAGCAATATGATAAACTGAATATTTGTGTCCCCCAAATTCATATGTTGAAATCTATTCCCCAGTGTGATGGTACAGGAGATGGGGCCTCTGGGAGGTGATTACGCCTTGAGGGCGGAGTCCTCATGAATGGGATTTGTGCCCCTAGAAAAGAGACCCCAGGGAGCTCCTCTGCCCCTTCCCCCATGTAGGGCACAGCAAGAAGATGGCCATGAACCAGGAAGCGGGCGCCCACTGGACACTAACTCTGCTGGCGCAGAGTTGAGCTTAGACTCCCTGCCTCCAGCACTCTTGAGAAATCAGTGTTTGCTGGTCGAGCCATGCGGTCTCTGGCGTTCTGCCATAGCAGCCTGAGGTGACTAAGACAACCTGAGAGAGAGGACAGTGGCAACAGCCAGAATCCGTTCCTATGCAACGTGTCCTGTGGTCATGCTGCAAGCCCCAAAACAGCCAGTTTTTCCTTTTCCTGTTCTTGTGTTTCATGCTATTATTGATTGGCCTGCCTTTTGTGTGGGCTGGGATATGGAGGGATGTATGCCTTCTAGAAATGACTGTCTGAGCTGCTGGCATGAGGAGCTGACAGCTCTCCCCACATTCCACATTAGGGGACTGGTTGCACTATAAGGCGTGGCTGCGGTTGCTTGCAAAGATGCGTCTCCACCATATGACCTCCCACACCTTCTGAGAAGCCTGGGCCTGTGCAGTAGCTACAGCTGAGAGAATGAGGGAAAGGGGCTCGTCCCACTGAAGGGTGCCTTCGTGCATCTGTCAAACTCAGAATAGCCCATTTCCCATGAAAGTTTAGAATCCATCATCTTTACAAGGTTACTTTCCTGACATGCGCACTCTGGGTTTCATGCTAGGTTTCAGTTTCAAAAGTGACTTCTCAAAAAGCATCGATCTGACAGTCTTGCTGCAGAGTTGCTGCAGCTTTCTGCTTCCACAGAGCTTGGATGGAATCCTGTGCTCGTCACCCACCCTGGCCAGCCACTCAGAGCCAGGCCTCTACCGCCTCCTCACAGTGCCCTCCGTCCGCCCCGACGCCCCCACAGTGCTCCAGCGGCCGAATCTGGCGTAGCAGAGTATCTCTGACAAGCACAGCCTGGGAGACAGTGACAGGCCGAGCTAAGCCTTAGGCTGGCTTCCCAGAGCTACAGGGGGACTTCCTGGCCCCCAAGGCAGTGCCTGCATGTTGAGGTTACCTCTACCTTTTCTATAAATTATACCAAACGTCTACTTCAGTCCTTTCATTTGTACCACTCCTTCAAATACATTTGGTACGCTCCCCCAAAAAACCCAAAACATAGATATCATTATGGCACTTTCTGCTCTAAAACCATCCATGGCACCCCCCTGCCCATAAACAAAGTTCAAATTCCCTAAAATAGCACCACCTGACCTCAGATTACCTCTTGGGTTTCTCTGCCAATCTCATATCTCGCACTCCCAATCCGGATCCTGGGCCAGTCACCCATTTCCAATCAGTCCGTGTGACCTTCCACCCCATGCTTTTGTCTCCCTCATGAATGAACCCCCTCCCAGCTCCTGCAGACTTTGTAGCTGCCCTTTGACACATCCTTTACGGGTCAGTGCACGCTAGTCCCAGGGACTGCCGGTCTACAGTGACTGGTGTCTTTACCTGTCTGGGCTCACACCGTAGTTTTGTTCAAGAGTCTTTATAAAGGTAGGTGTGAACCTGAGTTTAATATTTACAATTTATATGTTCCTACTTCTAAAATGCATTTGTAGTGGCAACTGTATATATTTGTCTATCTATCAAAACCCACATGTGTACACATCCCCATGTCCCTGCTGCAAAAGTGGGATTGCCCGTGTTTGGTTTCCATCAGAATTATGATCTTAATGAGTACTGCAAGCATCAGTATTTTATGCCCCAGCTCTTGTTTTCCACAGACCTTTCTAACTGTTTCCCTCAAACCAGCCTGCTTGCTGACTCACTAGTCAGCATGTACAAGATTGAAGGACTCCTCTATTTCAAATATGCTTTACCTATCTTGGATTTTAATTTCAAAGGAAAAGCCGTAAGTATGTGTCCTACAATTTGAAGAGACACACTAAGAATTCAGTGGCTGGGCAAGGAACTAGAGAAAGGGGTTTCCAAGGTGGGAAAGAGGAGGTGTGTAGCCGCAAATCAAGAGGGATATGGGGTGTTGAAGTTTTGCATGCCAAATTCTTGCTCTGCTGACAGGCCCCATAGCTCTGTTTAGGAGGCAGAAGAAAGAAGAGTCCTTAGTGCATGCAGAATTAATAAGTGGCCATGCATCTCTTCTTACAGGATACAAAGGCAGGCAAGATTTTCAAATGGCCTGATTTGGGCTAGCTAAGCATGTAGAGAGAAAGGCAGCAGTGGCCTGTCCCAGCTCTGTGTAGCTGGACTCAGCCTTGTGACTTCAACTTCCAGACTGAAATCTTCCCTATCGATTCCCAGGGATTATCTCCCCACCTTTTTATCTAGACTCCCCTTCAGCTTGCATTTCTTTGGTAATGCTCTGTGATCCCTACCCAGTGGATATTTCTGTTGGATTGATATACAGTCGTATTGCAATTGTACTGGAATCTTTGTTCAGAGTGAGATACATCATGTTTCCATGCCAACAAACTCCAAGAGGCAGTCAATACTTCTTCCTTCTATCTTTCCTCTCCTTCCCTCCCTTCCTTTCTTATTTCCTACCTCTCTCCCTCCTTCTTTTTGCCTTCTTTGATTCCAAAGATTTCATGCAATTCTCAATTTTTTGCATCAAAGCAAAATGCAATTGCCAGAGGGACAATCTCTCTAAAGAAGAGGGAGGTCTCTATAGACCATCAACAAATCTGCGTGACCTTTCAGTTTTTAGGTTTGTTTTTTCATATATACTTATGAAATTTATTTCCTGGGGGCTCATTTTGTCCAGACATTGGGTATACAATAACAAGGATATAGAGGGAGCTTTCAGCTGACTGTCCATTTTCTCACTGGGATGGGAAATAACATCCTATGCAGACAGCAGGTGGCATGGAGCAGACTTTGCTGGAGGCAAAGACAAGCACAGACACTCGCCTTGCTCTGGCCTGGATGGATTATGAAGGTTTTAAAGATATAAATCATTTTCTTATGTCTTTATGTCCTACTCCTCTGCTCAATCTTGCCTAACACACTTCCTTACACATAGCAATCCCTCAATAACTGATTGCAGAACCAATTAAAATGCAAGCTAACACTGTTTTATCTCTTCCCTGCAATGCTGGACTTTATCACACTGCTGACCCCGCATCCCAGGCCATGGCATGGGCCTACTGAGCTGGGGTTTGCAAGGCATCAAGAGGAAAGGAACTGCTTAGTGCATTTTGTATGCAGGTGACAGGAACCCAACTCAAATTGTCCTGAGAAGGATAAAAGGGGTGGTAGGGGCAGGGGGATACTTTCTCACAAAACTGCCAGGTCCAAGGAGACAAACTGTCCAAAGAACCCAACAATGAAGTCAAGGTAGAGACACTCTGTCTCCTGAAGGTCCATTTCCTCTCCATAGTGGCCCTCCGGCACTGCAGGTTTACATCTACACAGAAGGCAAAGTGCTTCTCTATCAACCAGTTCCAGCAAAAAGTAGATGTGCTGGGTCTGAGTCTCCTTGCCTGGGCTTGTGTGGGGGGCCTGCTTAAGGACCAGTCACTGGCCGTGGGGATGGCCTAAACTCTAACTGGCCAAACCTGAGACTCATATCTGGCTGGAAGGCAGGGGGTGGAGTTAAACCCCCCATAGGCAAGGATTAAAGTAGCAGAAGAGCACATTTTTTTTTTTTTTGAGGAAAATTTGGGTGCTAATAGGAGAGGAAACGAAGATGGATAGCAAGCAGGAGAAATTCAAGTGGTGCCCACCATGTTTCATTTCCTGCCCTCCCCACTGTCACCAACGCTTATCGGAGCTGTTGAATCTTGGGTAATTCAGGCCATCAAGAAGAAAGGGGATTACAAGAACCATCAACCCACCTGGTATAAATTGCCTCCTCTTTCATATTTGATGGCAACTAATGAACTTCAAAGTGGCATTTCTTTGTGTGTGGCCAGTCATAAGTGGCTGGCAGTTAAGCCCAAATGCTGTAATGATGAACTCAGAAGTCCATTTTCATACTTTCCATTTGATCCATCCACAAAGATATTTATGAGCACTTAGAATTGCAGCTTCCGGGCACCAGGAGAAAACATCACCACCACGTGACATTATGAGTCTAATACCAATAAATGGGAAAGGAAGCATAAATGATAATAATCTGGGAAAAAGCCATCTTCTCCTCCTCATTTCCTGCCTGTCAGCCAAGCTGTGCTTTATTTTGACAGGAAGCAGTGGAAGTGCATTTGAATCAGCCCCTCCCCTCTATCAACACTGTCACGGCCATAGCTTCCAGCCTCACAGTCTTTTTCTGGGACCACTCTCTGGTCTTCCAACGCAGAGTCCCACCCTCCCTCCCCTTACCTCAGCTCATGCTCCTCTCTGCTGCTTGAGGGATCTTCTGGAACACCCAGCAAGCCCACAGGGCCCTGCAATCCCATCATGTCCCTTGTGTGGCTCCCACAGCTACTAACTACGACAGCATTCCTCACCTATCCATCATTTGCCTCCCAACTTCCTGAATTTCTGCTGGATTACTTTATCATCTTCACAATGCTTTCCTCGATATTTTCTTTAAATCTACTTCCTCTTTCTTAACACTCACCCTTGTTCTAAGCAGTAATCTTCATTAAATTTCAATTTCCACACGTTTATTTTTTCATTAAACATAAAGGAAACAATGTTCTTCTATGGAAACAATGGCCCTCAGGATTAATTCTAAACATAAAGTGGCGTCAAGTTCTTCTTAATCTGGCCCTGTTTACCTTCTGACCTTGACCCTCTCTAGTTGGACCTCTACATTACCTGGTTCTTCACAAATACACAGGAAGCTTTGCCCACGTCATTCCTCTGCCTAGAATGACATCCTTCCATTTCCTGCTTTACCGGACAAACCACCCTTACCCTACAATATATACCCCTTTGATGAGACTCTGTGAACTGATTATACTCCCAAGCAGTTAATCCAGGTGTGAGTTGGACCTATCTGTGGATTACTATGCCTAATTTTTGCCTTCCACCAGCCGTAAACTCCCGTCAGGTATGGAGCAAGCAGATTCAAATCTGTATCCCAGTGCCCAGCACTGGACCCCCTCAGTAAGGTCTGCTGTACTTATTACAATCACATTCAATTACCCGATTCCATTCCTCCTTTCCCAGTAGCAATGGAGATCATTTTGCTTTCAAGAACTGTAGCAGAAGCTATAACAGAAGGTCCATAGCTCATTTTGCAGGTAGGTGTATGCCTGCCTACACAAACATCTACTAGATGACCTCTATGAACCGGTGTTTTGATTTTTTTCTGGTCAGTTATAATAGAGAATTATGTCTGAAAATGTTCATATATGCAATACTCTACTTTGGAGAAACACAATATTATTATCTACAATTTCCTAAATTCTAATTGTAACTCTGTTCCCATTCTCTTTCAGCCAGGACAGCTAACAAGTAGTACTGACAGTGATATTACCAAGTAAATAAAGTTGAACCCACTCTAATTCATTATTTAAAAAGGGAATCATTTGCAAATTTTAAAAATTGGGCTTTGGTAAAATCATATGTGAAATATCTCACCACTGAGTAGTTTTCGATTACTAAAATAAAAACTCTAAGAAAAGTGGGATTGTGTCTATTGTTTTCTCTTTTCATTTCACCTGGGCACAGTGCCTTAAACATAGTGGATGCTTGGTAAAATATTTTTGATAATTATTACACCTATGTATTTCTGACTGTGGGTGAAACAATCACGTGTAGGGATGGGTAGGTGGAGAGGAGATATTGCAAAGTAAGAAGACACATGCACAGAGCTTAATCTCCAGTCTGAACAAGTCACACGTACACTCTGTGACATTTCAAATGTGTATTGATGCTAAATTCACTGTAGCTATTTGTCACTGTGAGTTTTCACAGTCAATAAACAGTAAGAAAATAACTTTTCTTTGGTGAGGGAGTATGACATGATCATATTTTTATATTACAAAATGTGGTTATATCATATGATATTATAAAATATAATCTCCTTAATATGGGGTCCATACAGCTATTATCTTTGAGTGGGACAAATTATGGGCATATTTTACAGATTTCCTTTTTGCTTGTCTACATTTCTGTAGCGAACAGAAGTTGCTTTAAGAGTCTTTTTCTTTTTAATGTAGAAAGGTCCCCCCACACACAAAAAGGGGAGGGATCTTCATCCCGGAGAGTCTAGGGCCCGCTGTTCTAAACACACCTCCTTCCTTGCCTGTTGCTCCTGTGCCTCCCTGGTGCCCGTCTGGCCCCTCCCTCGCCCACGATCCTGATGCTGCAATTACCCCTTCAGTTCTCTCAGTCCCAGCCCCAAGCTCCGCCCTGTCTTCCTTTGCCACGTGGTCGGCGGTGGCAGTAGGAGGGAAGAGCACTCTGAGATGCCAGGGCAAGCTGCAGGGGTGGTGAGACGCCCTTTGGGATCCCTGTGCGTGAGATTACGTGCTGGGAACTGCAAGGCGCCTTGAGCTCCTCAGTTCTCTCTTTCTGCCATTTTCCTTGCCCTTAACAGTAATCACAGATATCCTACGCTGCCCCAAGGCTCAGGCAGTTACCAGCGTGCTGGGGCATTAGCCCTTCTAAATGACGGAGAGCTGAAGCAGAAACGTGGAACATTCCTGCTCAGTGCCGTCCAGGGGAGTCCTGGGAAGTAAGCCCCTGCCCATCCGTGTCACTACCCCAGAGCTGTAGATCCGCCCCCTCTCCGGAAGCACCTGTAACCCCTACTGTTGTCACTTTGCCCTGAGCAGAAGTTAGGTCCTGAATGGCTTCTGAGCCAGTGATTGGGATTTGTCTCAAATGGATGCATCTTAAAGTCAAGCCCCAGGACAAAGGAGTGCTAAAAACCAGGAGAAAACAAAGCAAGCAGGGTAAAGGACTTGGGGTTGGGCATTAAGGGCCTTGCCCAGCTAGTCAAGACCTGTGTCTAGGATATCCTCTTAATCATGAAAAACTAGCCAGAAATGATTCCCAAAGGTCTTATTGAGTCTCCAAATTTAAAACACCATAGGCTTTAATGGCTTTAATTGGCTTTAACCTGAGCCTCCATCAGCACAACTTCTTTTATAAGCTGCAACTAAGGTTATTATGTTTAAATGGTGATTATAATCAGTTCACTTATAAAGAGATGATCAAACTTGAAAGGAGATATAAGCCAAAAAAAATCAGAATTTCAAAACTTAATCATAATAATGCCAGTACCATTCCATTCTCGTCTCTGATTTATGTTCCTACAAATAAGGATTGGTAAATTGAAAGTTTTTATTTGGCATTTATTGTACATTTTGGAGGATTTGTAAATCTGGCTCTTGATTTGTGGACATTACACTGCCTTGGAGGACTTGTAAATCAGGTTTCTGATGTGGGAAATCAATTTGATTTTAAAGATGAAGCTCAGTGGCTAAATGAAATGGAGAAATAAAGGGAAATAAAGGCTGTGAGCTTTAGATGGAAGGGTGTCATGAGCAGGGCCAATGAAAGCCCCACCTGTATGCTGGTAAGAGGATGGTTTCTGCAGTTTTCTCTCTCGGTGATTGCAGACCTTTGATTATGGGTCACACGCTGGCTTCCAACAGCCAAAACATGGTCCATACGAACGTGAAATGTTTTTTAAAAAATCTGGATTACTGCCATGAGTGGGAGAATTCAAGTAAAAGTGCTCTCTCTTGCAAAACAATCAGAAGTTCTGGCCACTTGGCTTGTGAGCCTTCACGTTAGTAGCCAGCTGGGGTGGTGGAGCTGTGGCCCCCTGTACCTGGGCGCGAGCGCCCGAGTCTGCCAGAATTCCTACCTGGTCTGCTCTACTCACATTACGTGCCTGGCTTTTGTGAACGTCTGATCTTGGGACCGCATTTTAGACACTAAAACATTACAAAGACTAGGATTGGGGAAAAATCATACTAAAATTTATTTGTTGTTTATCTAAAATTTAATTTGGTGTCCCATACTATATCTGATAAATTCTACTGTGGTAGATGGAATTCTAAGATGGTCCCCAAGATTTCCATACCCCTGGTGTATATAACCTTCCTTTGAGTGTGGGCAAGACTAAAAATGATGGATTTCACTCTCATGATTTGGTTGTGTGACATAGATGAAGGGATTTTGCAAATATATTTAGGATCCCAAATGGGTTGACTTTGAGTTCATCAGAAAAGAGGTTGTTCTGGATGGGTATGACTTAATTGGGTGAACCCTTAAAAGAAACTGTTCCTTCTTGCAAGAAAAGGCTTGGAGTGTGAGAAATTCTTTGGCTGGGCTTGAGGAAGTAGACAGGCCTATGGCTCACGCCCAGGCACAGGGGGCCACAGTTCCACCACTCCATGTTGTGAGAGGCCTATGGGTGGGCCCACGTGATAATGATGTGATAGCAGGCGCCAGGTCATCTATTGCAGTGTAACAAATCTGTGAGGGCTCAGTGAGTTTAGCTCATCTCCGCTTCATGTGGCTTCAGCTGAGGTGGCTCAAATAGGGCTGAAGGATCCACTTCCGAGGTCGTTCACCCATGTCCCTGATGTTGGCTATTGCCTGGGAGCTCAGGTGAGGCTGCTGGCCAGGACTTTGGTTTCTTTTTACATGGACATCTATACATGGCTACTTGGGTATCTCTGCAGCATGACTTCTAGTATTACAGAAGACAGGAGGTAGAGGTTGCCAGTCTTGTAAAGCCTACATCTGGAAACTAGTACAGCACCACTTCCATTGCACTCTTTTGGTTAGACAATCACAGAGTCAGGGAGAGGAGATGTGGGCCTCTTCCCCTCAGGGGTGAGTGATATATAATTTGATGCCATAGTTATCTACCACGTCTCTGAACCATCATAATGGGATCTGAACTACTATCTGACTGTTCTTGGGTCAGGTAACCATTTCTGGTCAAATCATTATGGCTTAGGATTCATTGTGTGGTACTGAACATGGCCCCCTGTTTGAAGGAAAAGACAAAATACTTAAAAAACATTTGTATCCCTTAGCAAGAAATGTGGTTGAAATGGTATTTTCTTAAAAGAAGTCAGAGAGTGTGGCAGGAAGGCCTACTTCCAGGCATGCTTCAGGGCTCTCTAGATCTAAAGTAGAGCCCAAAGTAGGCTAGACTGTCTCCTGACTACACTCTGTTTAGTTAAAATGTAAGCTCCTTCTTGAAGGGAGATTTCGGTGACACATCTCCAAGTCTACCTTGTTCCCCTTAGCCAGATCTCCAAGAATGTCTGCAGCCACTCCAACATCACCTGACAAAAACAGAAGAGTGACATAAAAATTAGCAGGGAAAGAGACAGTGGCCCTAGGCAATTGTGATTAAAAATATCTTATTTTGCAGATTTCACAAAAACCTGTGACCAGGGGGACACATTTCTAGGGCTCTTCCAGGGTTTGTTAGGGCCCTATGCAAGGGGCCTTGGAGCGTAAGTGTCATTTGGGTACATTAAAGCTGTGAGTAGTCAAAGTGTTACATCCCCCAAAAGCAACCACCTCAGATGTTTTCACAGAGCAATTCCACCAAACCTGCAAGGAAGATGTTAACCCAGTGCAGCTTAAACTGTGGCAGAGCACAGACTCTAAAGCAGGTTTTGAAGTTTTCTTTTTATGAAGGTAGCATGATATTAAAACATACACCTACAGGAAAGGAGGAGAAAACTAAATTGCAGACCAAACCAGTTTACATATATTGACTGCTATGGACTAAATTGCATCTCTCCAAAATTTGTATGTTGAAGCTCTAGTCCCCATGTGATAGTATTTGGAAGTGGGGGCCTTAGGGAGGTGATTAGGTTTAGATGAGGTCATGAGTGTGGGGCCCTCATGGTAGGACTAGTGTCCTTAAAAGTAAAGGAAAAGAGACTGGAGCTCTTTCTCCTCCACCATGTGAGGACACAGCAAGAAGGCAGCCGTCTGCAAGCCACGAAGAGAGCTCCTTCCAGGAACTGAATCAGCCAGCATGTTGATATTGGACTTTCGGTCCTCTAGAACTGTGAGAAATACATGTCTGTTGTTTAATCTTTGGTACTTTGCTAGAGCAACCCAGGTGGAGACAATAGTGAACAGAACCCAGAAGCTATTAGAAGAGTAATGTGCACACACAAAGTTGTACTTAATTTCAGGGTGTTGAAAGGTTAGGAAAACCATCCATGTAATTCATTATAGCAATACTTCAAAAGAAAAATTAAATGAGTATCTCTAAAGATGCTAAAAGGATATTGGATAAAAGGTAGTAGCTCATCTTAATAAAAATTTTAATAAATAGAGATGATAAATTCTTCTTTATACGATATACATCTCTATGAATATATATTTTAAATATACCTTAGTCTCAAAATCAGCATTATGTATCACAAAGAAACAGTAGAATAATTCTCATTAAATTCAATTCAACAGAATTTTTGGTCTAATCTAGACAAATTAAGCATAAATTTAATGTAGAAATTAAGTAAGCAAATGGAGTCAAGGAAATGCTGGGAAAGAAGAGGAACAAGGGGAATCTAGGTTTTTCAGGCATTAAAATATATTATACATCGACACTAATTAAAGCAGTGTGGTGTTTGTTACATGAATTATCAGACAAATTAGTGAAATTATCAGGAATCTCAGAATATAAACCCAAAGATACTGAAGAACTTAAAATATGAAAAGGGGATTTAAAAAATATAGTTGGAAAATTGGGTCACCACCTGAAAAAAAATATATATATATATATATATTTTTTTATCTGGCTCCTGAACTCACCTCACACATAAAAATGAGCTCCGCATTCTTAAAAGATTCAATACAAATTGAAACCATAAAATACTAGAAGGAAATATGGAAGAATCCTTTAAAAAATAATCTTGGAGAGAAGTCATTTCTTATCATAACATAAAACCAACATGAAAAACATAAATTTAACTACATAAATGTAAAAATAGAATCCAGCCAAGAAAAAAATGAAGTCAAAAGACAAACCACAAAGTAAGAGCAAATATTTCAACTAGGTCCAAACTTGGGCTTCTGAAAAGGAGAAAATTCTACAAGAAAAATAGGCAGAATATCTCAATAGACAGTTCACAAAATCAGAAATACAGATGATTCTTATACATGTAAACAATACTCAGCCTAATAATAAAAGAAATGTAAATTAAAAATACAATGAGGTACCATTTTTTTTGGTACCATATTGATAAAGTTAAGAATATTTAATAACTTTCTGTGTCAGCAGTCTGTGGGGAAAATAGTAACACACACACTGGGAACGTTAATCAGCTCATCCACCTTGGAGGGCAATTTGGCAATATTGATTAAATTTACAAATCTCCATCTCCTTTCATCCAAGAATTCCACATCTGAAAATGTAGTCTTTTATTGTAAAGTAGGTTGAACCAAATGAAGCTGCTGTTTAGGTAAGCCAGAAATGGTTCAGTATCAGCAATTTTATATGGTCCAACACAATACTTGAAAATGATTAAAATAATGAGTGTAAGGGATCCGGACGATGCTGCGGTTGTGGCTGCATCCAGCCCACCGTCTCCTGGACTTGCCATAGGAATGAGGAGGGAGATGTCTAGGCTGGCATGTGCATACAGTGAGACAACGAATTTGACCGGATCTGTACTGTTGGAACTCAACCAGGAGTTGGGAGGGGTGCAAGGTGTAGCACTCCAAAATCTTATGACTATAGACTATCTACGGTTAAAAGAACATATGGGATGTGAACAGATCCCAGAAATGGGCTGCTTTAATTTGTCTGATTTCTCTCAGACTGTTCAAGTACAGTTGGACAATATCCATCATATCATAGACAAATTTTCACAAATGCCTAGGGTGCCTAAATGGTTTTCTTGGCTTCACTGGAGATGGATGGTAATTATAGATTTGCTTTGTTTATGTCACCGTAAAAAAAAGAAAAAAAAAAAATAATGAGTGTACACAGAAACAACCTACATGTCCATTGACAGGGGACTAGTTAAATCGATTATGATATATCCTTTCAGTAGAAGACTAAACAGATGTTTTTTAAATGGAGTGTTTTCATTTATATTGATAAGGTGTAATTCCCAGTTATATTGTCCAGTTAGCAAAATAGTATGTATAGTAATGCCACCATTGAATAAAACTCTAAGAAAGAGTATATTAACATATATTTTCCCGTATATGCAAAAAGTGTCTCAGGCACGATATGTAAGAAAATCACATGGCTTGCTTTTGGGGAGAAAAACTACATGACTGGGGGCGGAGATACAGTACTCTCAACTTTTGTAAAAAAAAGAAAGAACCTGTGATACGAACTTCAGTAATACGTAAATTTACGTTCTTACTAATAGACATTTATTGAGTTACACTCTATTCTAGACATAATTCAAATTGTCAAGTGGTAGCCATGAACAAAATAGACAAATTCCCTGCTTTCCTGGTGATTATGTTCTAGCAGGGGGAGAAAGACAATATACAAATAAGCATATACACTTTATAAGCTTATAAAGAGGCAATAAGCACCATTAAGTAAAACGGAGCAAAGCTGGTAAATAGGAAATACACAGGGTGGTCAGAGAAAGCCTGTCTAGTAAGGCAACATGTGAGCAGAAGCCTCTGGGAGCCCAGGGAGCCATGTAAATCAGTCGGGAAGGTACTTGCCAAGATCAGAGGTGACACATGGAAAAGCCCTGAGCTGAGCTGCCTGGAGTGCCCAAGTCCTGAGGGATAGGAAGGAGATCCGTGGGGCTGGACTGGGGGTCCTGGGGCAGAAATGAGGGGAGCCACAGCAGGGAGTAGGGGACAAATCCTGTCGGCCTTGAGGCCAGGTCAAGGACACTGATTTTAGGAGTCATTCACACTCCAGTGTTAGCCCTTAATAAGGCACAGAGTTTGATGGAGAGTAAGATGCAGAGATGAGGAGGACCCGGGGCCCAGAAAGGAATAGGAGGGGGACCACTGGGGGAGAAAAGGCCAGAGACCAGGAGGCTGGGCTGAGAGCCATGCACCTCGGGGGGTCCCTCAAATGATGCAGCGCCTGGTGAAGGCTGGTCAGGCAGAGGGCGCCTTAACCCGGGACTGCAGAGTTTATAGAGCGGGCTACGTGAAAGAAGAATTAGATCTACCTCATGTATGCATGTGGAAATCAGCCGCCTGTATAAACTGTGGATTTCATGTCACATTTTTCTAGAAGTTAAATTTTCAACTAACAAAGATCCCTGATGGTCCCCTCCTCTGGATAAGCACTATGGCTCTCTATAGATCTTGAGTACCTTCCTCAGCTGCACAAATATTCTGAACCTTTTTATTGAACCTAAGTGTTTTATTGGAGAGACATTGTGACCTTCTCAAATCTGTTATCAGCTCTTTTGCAAGTTGTCTCTTTGAAGTTTGCTAACTTAAGGCCCCAGGTCTCTCCCTTGCTGAGCATTGGAATGTCTTATCTTCCTTGTCTGTGTGACTTGAGGCCTCTCCTCGCTGTAGAAAACAAGGCAAATATTGGAAAGTTCTTGGATGAAACTCCGGTATAAAAGAAAACTTCTAAATCCCATGTTAAGGAATTGCGCTGTGGCTTCCAGTCTGAGGGACCACTCGTCTCCTTTCTCCTGTAATGTAGTTCTTACAAACAGCAAAAACTTTTTATTTTAAATGGGTAGTGTTCACAGGGAGATTGATCAACTCAGCATAGGATTAAACTTTCTAACATGACTGTTCAACAATGAGAAGTGATGCTTTAAAAAAGTAGGGAATATTCATAAAGGATCTGAGCCACCAATTTCAAAGATGTTAAAGAAGAAACTCATGAATAGGTAGAACTTTGGATTAGATACTATTAGATTTCTTCCAAGTCTGAGAGGCTATGAGTGTTATTCTACAATTCTACCCTCGCTTTTGCATTTGGTGTTCTGTCAGCTCCATGCAGATCCAATTCCATGGGCCCAGCACTAACTAAAAATTTCACTCCTTGTAGAGCTGTCTCTGAATTAACAGGCAAGCCATCTTTTGCGCTCTCCCAAGCTAACAGCTAGGAAGAGAATCTGAATCACAGACAAAGGAGGATATAAGGAATGTCCTAGGGTGAGTTTGCTAACAGCAAGCCCTGTGATAAGGGAGAATTTCTAGGAGATACTAGTAAGGAAGTGGGGAAGCAGGAAAGGAAATGGCATGAAATCAGGCAAAGACAGTGTTTCAGACAAAGGCCCAGGCTCAGTGAGGTCCCATGAGGACCTCTGGAGTATAAATTAGTGTTCAGAATTTGTCCCAACTTAAGGCAAGGAAACTAGACTTTCATATTCCCACAACAGCCAGTCATTGGCTAAGAGTCCCATGGGAGTCTCTAAACCCCTTGGCCTTAAGTGCTTGTGAAGAAAGAGACGTTGGTAACTCGGGAGAAGACCACCACAGAGAGTCACAGATGTGGATCTTTAGAAGCAAAATCACACAAAATCCCAGGGAAGGACAAACAGTAAAGTTAAAAGGATTCCAGTTAGATTTGGGCACAAAGCTAACAGTGCCTCCTACAAAGGTCATAGCAAAGAACAGAGAATTGAACCTCCAGTCCAAACTCTAAGGCCATAAAAATGGTTAGAAGCAAATGTAGCTCAAGCAAGTTATGGAAGCAAGTGACACAGGACTGCAGAAGTTAATTTTGTGACTTACGGTGGCTTAAGTTTACGTAACATGTCAGTAAGGAGATATATATATATACACACACACACACACATACACACACATATGTGTGTGTATACACTATACATGGATGTACATGCATTACATTACATATCTCTGCATTGTATATGTGTGTTTATGTATATATGCATGTGTACATTTATAAATATATATGCAGAAGCTTATGTTAGTCTTGAGGCAGAATTTCTTCTTCTCTGAGGAACTAGTTTTTTTTGCTCTTAAGGCCCTCAACTGATTGGATTAAGCTCACCCACACTATCAAGGGTCTATCCTTTACTTAAGGCCAACTGACTGTATAAGGTAACCACATCTACAAAGTTCTTTCACTTGACAAATATCTAGATCAATGTTTGATTAAATCACTGGATACTGTAGCCTGATCACATGGACACAGAAAACTGACCATCACAGGAAGTATTCTGACCATCACTAAAGGTTTGCCTAGACTTACAGAGATTTTGAAGATTTAAGCAATGCATGGTAGAAATTTTAGGAAGTATTTTAGCCAACTTTTGTGGTTGTTAATTACTCATATTCTTGTCCAGACTGAGGATCAAAACTTCGTCATCTGCTAATCCACACTTGGGTTAAGAATGTCACCGTAAGGCTTGGTTTCAAGCATGGTATTTCATATCGAACCCCTGATGCTATGTTTATGCTAAGGAATAGAGAACAAATTCATTATTAAGAGCCTTGCTTACAGCTTTTTTAAGAATGAATAATGATCTCTTGGTTCAAGAAAGACTTTTTGCCGATCTGGAATTTCCATGGTGTGAACACACCGACTGAAGGAGGCTACGGAAAACAAGACTTTGAAAATCATGGGAATTTATGAGTATTTTCATTCTTCTCCTTACTGTCTGGCAGGCATGGCTCTAAAAACACACAGAAGTCCTCCACTCCCAATAGGTGTTGGTTGTATTTGACAACAGAGGTTTAGTTCTGACTTTATTCAGGTTAATGTTTCTCATTTTTTCCCACTCAACACACCTGAAGGATCCAACTTCCTCTCATTAACAACAGAAGGTCTTTACAGAAGTGATGAGGGAAACATCTCCCAAAGCATCTCACTGCAGAGGAAGGAGGGGAGTTACACAGCATGGCTCTGTCTGTCCCCTGAGCGTATATTCTCATGGAGAACTACTCCTCTAAGTAAGAAAACTGTGCTTAGCAAGTTGTCCTATATACAGTAGATACTCAATATATCTGTTTTGTGTTAAAGAAACAGTTTTCTAGTACTTGTTATAATGGTAAGGCTCACTGTATCAGGACTATCATGATAGGTTCAGGGACTGCTGCAGTGGGGTTTTAAGGTAGGGGAGAGAGACTGGGTCCAACTCCAAATACAATATGAAAAATGGGGATTTAGAGCTAAGGAGTGGGGGCAGGGGTCCAGGGAATGGAAAATATTCTTCAGAGGAAACACCAAGGATAGGGAGATTCTTGCTAAACCGACTCAAGAAGATTCTTGCTGCAGACAGCCCCAAATGGTCAGACTCTGGGGGGTGGTAGGAAATGAGGAAATTTGATCAGATATCAATAGTGATCAGATACTCAGGGTAAGGGAGTCTCTCTAAAGTGATATTGCAGGATTCTGGCTAACACTGGACTTTAGAAGGACAGAGTCAGAAGCCCAAGTTTGGACCTAGTTGAGCAGAGGGTTCACAGAAGCTTTACTAAAGTTTGGTCAAGCAGAGAATCTTTGTTGCTTTAGTGGAATTGAATGTGCTAGAACTTTTATTTAAGATTGAATAGGCAGGCTGGGTAAGCTTTAAGATTCATTTTCTTGAACCTCTACCAGGAGCCCTATAACATGGACTACAAATGGTACTGTCATTAATAAATTTGTTCTTAGAAATCCAGAGTGAACAGTAGCTTCTTTAAGGCTTTATGTAATTTATCCATGGCTGCAGTAATGCTACATGATGAATAACTGCAAATCTTCTAGGGCAAACAAAACAAATGTATCTTTGGCTTATGAGCCTTCGGGGTTAAGCTGATGTTGGCTGGGTTTGCTCATGTGTCTACAGACAGTTACAGGTCAGGTGATGGTTCTGTTTATCTGTGCTAAGCTTATTCCAAGTCTGGGGTTTGGTTAGCTGTTGGCTGGTCTCGGATGGCCTCATCTGGGATGACAGAGGCAACTCAGCTCTGTGTCATGGGCCTCCTCTAGGGAGCTAGCCCAGACATACCCTCCTTGCAGTTCATAAGGACAAGAACAGGAAAAAATGGCCAAACCCTCCTAAAACCCAAGCTGAGAAACGGAGCATGGCACTTCTATTGTTTTCTCTTGGCCTTAGCAAGTCACAGGGCCAACTCATATTCAAGGTGTGGCAAAATAGACTTCACCTCTTTAGTGAGAAGGACTGCAAATCATATGGCACAGGGAATGGGTGAATTGAGGAATGAGAAAAGGGGCCATCATTACATTCAGTCTACCATGGGCACCAAATTATCACAATATTAAAATTCTACCAGACCTGTTTTCTAGTCTACCTACATCAGCCAGCTGTCATCCCTAGTAATAAGTAGGGATCAAAGTAGCAGGAAAATTTCTTTTTATCTCTAATTGAGAGCTCTGATAGTTCAAGGAGCTTTGCATTAGTCAGAGTTGGTGCAAATTCAGCTGACCTGGTGGGACATTGGGCACAAGACTGAATAGTCCAACTCTTTTCCTCTCCTTCCCTATGTCTTTTAAGTCTAGGTTATAGGTTCCCTTGCCTTAGCGTACTGTTTTATTCCTTATGTCTTATTAACATCATACTCTAATTAGTCGGATAATCTCCAGGCTTTGCAATTGCCTGTCAGGTTCATAAGTGCTCAATATATAGTAGCTATTATCATTATGGTACAGATATTCTGACTAAGGTGCTGTATTTTGGAATGATCCAAAGTTCCTTGGTTAGTTAAGTACAAAAAGGGCCTTACTCTAGGCCCACCTGACCCACTAAGAGTGGTGTCCCAGGTGCTCCACCCATTGCAAGAGTTTCCCATTAGGAACATCGTCCAGCTTTTAGTCATGAGATTACACTCATGAATTTGTGACCATTCAGTTTATTCAACCTTCAAACCTCCACACATTTAATTCAATGTCATTTTCTTATGGGACTCCTTTAAAAGTGGGAAGAAGGTGCATTAAACAAACAAGAACTCCTAATTTTTTCCCGCCATTAGGCCTTAATTTATCAGTGCTCTTGTGCATAATTAATAGCCTCACACAGCCTGTGACAGCCGGTTGTTACAGCCAAAACCAACCTTGCTAAGTTAAGATTTGGAGGTTTGCCACGGGAGGCTGGTTAAACCTGTCACTAACTCCTCATTTAATATTTTAATAGGCTCTTCAGACATGGAAGTTATTTGCCTAGAATTGCTTTCCTCTCAATATGCAAAGGCATGAGTTCAGCTGCTTCACTCTGTGTAGCCTCATCTTGTCTCAAACACTCAGAGAAGGGGAGTTTGAAAAGGTCAAATCAACACAGAAGAGAAGTTTATGTAAAAGCTCAAATAAAAACACAATGAAAGTGCATAGAGACAACATTTAATACTGGCAGCTCATAAAACAAACCATGTTGTTAACTTGTCCGAATACCAACAAGTCCTTTTCCCAACAGACCAAAGGATTAGAAATAACCATTAAGGGAATAGCTGGTGTCATCTCAGCATTTGTATGGATGGCAGTGTATATCTGGTTTCTGAGGAAAATGAGGAGAATCTTATGCATGAACTCCTTCCTACTTTATGTTGAACCTCCTGTCAACAGTCTCATTTGTTGCAAAACTTTATTAGCTCTGCAAAGCTGTGATTGCTGGCCCCATTATAAAAAGGAGAAACTGAGGTTCAAAGGTAGGAATTTATTGGCTTCAGGTCACATGGCTGCTAGGCAGAGCCAGACTTTGAACTCAAGTGGGACTAATTCTAAGGCCCACTGAGAGGTTTTCTCCACTCTAAAAGGATGGGTAATTCAATATAGAGAAGGAATTTAGAATCCAAGAGGTTCTTTATGTTTATATTGATAGCCAATAGAGCTGCAAGCACACACACCTGTATTAGTCCTTTGTTACACAGTACTGGATAGGAGAGGTCAGGGTGAAAACTCATCAGTGAGTTCTCTCTGGTGCCATCTTTCCTGCTACCTGAGAGAAAGTGCTTTTTGGACGTGGAAACAAGTGAGACAGATAGTCCTTTCAGTTCCTCCCAAATGTCTTATTAAGTACTGATTATTTGCCAGCAACTACAGTAGGCACTCTTTATAATGGACCCTATTTTCCTCTTCACAAAAACCCTCTTTGGCAATTATTGGCATCCTTAATATTATATAGTTTGGAACTGAGACTCAGTTACAGAGAGGCAAAATAACTTATTCAAGGACGTGCAGCTAATAAACAACTCTTCTGGCACTGAACTCAATTCTACCTGACCCCCAAACCCATGTGGTTTGGACTTTGCTCACTTTTCCACTAATTTTTCATTCAACTAAGATGAATATCTTGATCATGCCTATGTTTCTGAGAAAAGACACCTAGAACCAATACTATTGGGGACAAATTTCCTAATATTTGGGATTAGCCAGAAAGGGTTCAGAGCTCCCCAGCGGGACTGCAGGAGTGTGGTTTGATCCAGGGTGGAAGGGGGAGGCAGCTTTATGAAGATGGTCCTGGGGAGCCTCAGGTTTTGTGAAGAATTATGGTCTGCTTTTATATTTCTGGGGACAGGAATCCTGACTGGCTATGCTTTAGGTTTCCAAATTCAGAAGAGGGGGACAAAGTAAGGCTACAGCGGGATTCATATGTGTAGCACCCCTCTTCCTCACCTCCCAAATGATCTCAGGTTATCAGTTTCTGAAGGGAAACCTCCTTCTTTGATCTATATCTAGCCTCCCGACCCAGGGGACTACTTCAAATGTATGACACTTATTACTTAGGAGATCCTGAAGCAAAGGCATGTTGGAAACTCCTAATGTGGCATAAATACTCCAAGAGGGTAGCACAGACCATGTGAACCTGGTTTGCAATTTGGGGTAATCAATATATTCAGAGCAGGTTAACCAGGAGTCCAGGGATGGATTCCCTCCATTGAAACTTTGGAATGGAGGGTCCTAATTGACAAGAAAGGGTTAAACAGGATGTGGAGACCTTAGTCAGCTGGAGAGCATCCCGGCCAGGGTTCTGGTCTCAAGGGGACTTTGAATTTGAGGCAGTTTCCAGCCTTTGTGTGAATTAGGAGGGAAGCGATTTTCCTGGGTAGATGAACAGCAGAATATGCTTCACCCTCTACATGGATGTCAGCCTGAGCCAGTCACAGTGTCGTGGGGAATTTTGGTTCTGATTCCCCAAGACAGGCATATTTGGGCAGTGAGAAAACTGCTTCACTCTTCATGGCAACCTGGACTGGATATGGATAGGAAACGGATGTGGAATTCTGTTCTGTTCTGTTCCCTTCCATTATGGAGATACCTACTATTACTAACAGTAATGTTCATAAAGTGTTTATGAGGATAAAAGGAGATTCATGTAATATAATACAATACAATACAATATAATAAGGTACAATGCCTGGCATGTACTAAGTGCTAGATCAGCGTTTGTTAACTAAATAAATCCCAAACTGAGTTAATTTGACGACTTCCTTCTTTACACTACTTGGAGGACACTAAAGATAGTTTTCCAGTGTTAAGTCTGTGACTACACAGAGTTCACTCCTGAAAATACAAAGGTTTTCTAGACAACTTAAAGATTCATCCACTGCAGCTAACGTTCCTTTATTATTCTTTGGTTCATCATCTTGGTGCTTTTCCTCTTTCTACTGATCTTAACAATTATAAACTTGTGGCCATTTAGATTGCAGATGCCTATATACAGCATCCATTTAATAAGAATCTATCTTTAATACTTCTTTTTCAGAAGAAAAAAAAAGAGTATCATAGATATGACATTGCTCGAAAATGCTTTCAAATGCCTAATGTTTGTACATCTAAGTACTGCTGATCACCACAAGCTGTTAGCAATGACCTTCCTTTCCAGTGTGTCATCAGCCTCCTACGTGGTCCTGGCCCCACTGCAGGCCAGTAATCTGCATGCGCTTTACTTTTTTCCTTTATCCAGGGAGTCTCATCAGACAGTTTCCGGACATTATGTCTTCCTTAGTTCTCACCCAAGCCATTGCAATGGCATCATAAACCTACAGATCTTTTGCCACTAAATTATAGTTCCCTAATCCATTTTCCAAACTACTAGAAGGAGCTTACTTAAATCGAAATCTTATCACAAAATGACTGAAGGTCTGTCCATCGCCTTAGGGGCAACACATACTCTCTACTGACTAAGGCACTTGACGGTCTCTCCACGGTCTGGCCCCCATCTAGCTTCACCTCACCACTAGCTGTTTCCCCTTGGAGAGTCTACACTAAGCCTGGTGAGCTAAGCACAGTTCTCTATACTGTTTCAGACTTTCATGCCTCTACTGATCTCAAAAAAAAAACTTTCTCCAAGCACATCCACCTGCCGCTTGTCCAAACGAGAATCTATTCATCCTTAAAGAAAAAGATGCAAGTGTTTCTCCCAGTAGATGATTTCTTTAGTCCCCCCACTGGCCCGAATTCCTCTCTCTGTGCTAGTGATGGTATCCGTTCCTGGTTGTAAGTATATGTCTGCATGTTTCTCTGACTGTTATACTATGAGTTTGCGGGGAGTGGAAGGGTGCAGCATATTTTCCATTCACCCTTCCAGATCTATTCTCCATGTTTTTCCACCCTGACCTGTGTCCAGGACTGTATATGAACTACATCTCTGAGATCTCTTGTCCCATTTGTCCATGGTTTCAGCTGGTGGAAGACAATGGTGGGAAATCTGAGGGAGGAAGGAGAGTGATATTTGGGTTTTCTTTTTCCCATTGCTTTTCCCCACCTCTCAACTAGACTGTGTATCAGCTCTACCTGCAAACTCTACTAGTAGCTACATCGCCTGTCCAATAGCTTTACCTACCGACTCTGGGATCCAGTGATTGCTGAGTCCTCTTGTCTATTCAGGTCTAGGGGAGGTAACAGCTCTCCACTGTTGCTAGCACCAAAGTATGGCACCATTCCGTGGTGCTGCTTATACTTTTGAAAATGGTCCCTTTATCAAAGCCTCCTTAGTTAGCAAATATATGTAGGCCATTTGTTTCCTTCCAGGTCCCTGATAGATACATGGACCATGCCTTTATTGTCTTGGTATCTCCAAGTTTAGCACGAATCCTGGACACTTGGTAACTGCCCTGTTAGTGGTTAGGAGCTTAGGCTCTGGGTCCAGACGGAACTGTTGCTAATCCCATCTCTATTATTACCCAAAAGTGGGCCAGTTACTCTAAGCTTTCATTTCCTCATTAAATGATGGGGATAATAATAATCCTTACAGATTTATGAAGATTAAATGAGATGATGAGCACAAAGTGTACATCATGATGCTGAATGTAGTAAAGAATTTGGACTTGTGCAAAGAGAGCTCTGGCCTTTGTCCCTGGCTCCTGGGAGATAACTTCTAAACCTTTGCAATTTCCCTAGTGATGGGAGTTATTTATAACTTATTTTGCTAATGAGACGACTTATGCTGTCGCCCAGGTCACATGGTATTGGCCCAGCCTCCATTGTGGGGGCTGGCTGAGGACAGTGTTCAACCACACGAGTCATCAATCCATCAATCAATCATGCCTAAGAAATGCAGCTCCAGTCAAAGCTCTGGACATTGAAGCTCAGGTGATCTTCTAGGTTGACAATAAAGATGTATTGTCACACATCAGTGCTGGAAGGAACTGTATCTTGAGGACAAGGGACATTTTACCCCTAGAAATATCCCAGGCTTTGCCTCATGGGTATATTCCCTTGTTTGATTTTAAGGTATCCTTTCCCTGTAATAGATTACAACTGTAAGTCTAATAGCCTTCAGTGAGTTTTTTGAGTTCTAGCAAATTATCAAAACTGAGAGTAGTTCTGGGAAATCCTCAGACTCGCAGTTGGCATTAGAAGTCTTAATCAGGCTCGGCAATCAGGAGGACTCTGCCCTCATCCAAATATCACCATTTGGCTAACTCTGGGTAGTTTGGTATATGGTGATTGCCCAGTAAATTTTTTTACTAAATGTTGGTTTAAGCAGTGAGTAAAAAATGACAATGGGCAATCAGCACACATATGTCTTTTCACAACCTGGGGAAACTTGGTTGTGTCTGTGTGCCTCTTATATACTATAAATCTGTTTTTAGTCTTTACTAAATTTATCAACGTGTTCCTATTTTGAGCAAGAATATCCTATTTGATTTGGGCCCAAGTGGTTCTACTTTGGTTATGAGCTTGGAAAGTTGAAACAGAATAAAAATTTGAAAGGTTAAAACTTCTAAGTTACCAGATCAGAGAGATTTTGTTTACGGAATGTTTGTTTTTAGCATTGTTTTAATAGCATTCAGTTGAATTCCACATACCAGTGGAATTGTCCTTGAGACAGATTGACTCTATGTTGTCATAAGGATTTTCCAGGCTACTTGATCCTTACTTTGGGGGAGGTCATGCCTCAGCCACACCTTCTACAAATTTACCAGCTGGGACCACAGAGGGTGACCAGCAGTCCCAGTTTGTCTGGGACTAAGGGAATTCCCAGGATACAGAACTCTTTACCTTAAAACTGACTGAAGGGTTTCCTGACCAGAAGAGCTTTCAATGCCTAGGTCAGGAAAGCTCCAGGAAAACCATGAAGAGCAGGTTAGTTTAGGACCAGGTGACCTTAGCCCACTGGCCCCAGTATTTTGGAATAGACAGTGGTCCCAAGAGTAGCAGATCCCTTGGCTGGAGAGTGACTCATGAGGTGATTTGGCTTGAAAGCTGGGTTCAACAGAGACTACCCTGGCTGATTAGGAGAGCCACATTTCTCTTTGAGGGAGTTAGAACTTGACACAGGTAGAGTTGGCCAACTGGTAGCAAGGTGTCAAAAGACATGTGGAGAGAGAGACCAAAAGGAAAAACCAAGTCATAATATTAGATGAGGTCTAAATGGTAATCAGTGAACTCCTCTGCTGGTGGGACACATGTAGACAAAGCTTCTTTGAATTCTGAAAGGCCGTTCCTTTTCTGAGTTCTGTTCCTGTGTCCATGAGGCCTGCGGTCTTCTTGCCATCCCTGATTAAATAGTCAAGGTGCCTGCTTTTTTATCTCTACATGTACCCTTTTCATAAGCTTTTGCTTTCTCAAGTTGAGCTGAACAAACTGTCCTTCTAAACCAAAAGGCTTAACAGAATGTCTACACTGGTTATGATGGTGAGAGTTAGGAGGGGGAAAGAAAAAATTAGTTAGGGGGGGTGATGGCGAAAGTGAACTTAAAGTTGACGTTAAGTATGGCATTGTGTGTTCAAGTGACTTTCTTTGGCTCACCTGCTATAGACCCAAGAATAAGAGGATTAACATTTATTTAGTGCCTACTACGTGTTGAACACTTCGCAGAGTTTATAGCATTTAATTAAATCTTCTTAACAATATTGTGAGGTAAGTTTATTATCTCATACATATGAGGAAACTTCATAGAAGTTAAGTAACGTGACATTGGCTCTCCATGGATGGTGGATGGAGTTTCAACTTCAGTTTGTCGGACTGCAAAGGCCGTAGACCCTGCTGCCTCTCACAGCATATGAGGATTGATTAAAGTGAATCTGGAGAGTGACATGGGTCTGTGGCATTGGTTGAGAAACCTCTTTGATACTTTGGACACATTTAGTAGATGCAAATCCCACCATCCATCTACCCACTGCCAGGTTTCTGAAGAGACTGCCAGGGCCTGGGGGTCCAGGGAGGGGACAGGTGTACAGCAAAGCCAGGACCTTAGTGGGCATGCAGACTCGGAAAGGAGTCAGAGCACGGAAGCCCACTTGTCCAGGGGTTGGCCGTGCGAGCCATGGGCTGGTCACAGACCCCCTCTCAGTTTCTGCTGCCCATTCGCCCACATGGAACTTGTTTCAGTTAATGAACACGTCTTGCTGTGGGCCTTTGTACTCACTGTGGTCTGAAAGTCCAACTCCTTTCCTCTCTCTACTCTACAGCATTCTGTATCTGGCTTGATCCAACACATGATTCAGGAATAACTCAGAGGTCATTTCCTCCAGGAAGCCTTTCCTGGCTCCAAACCTGGGTAAAATCTCCCTCTTAGGTGTTTCTCTAGCACCCTGCTGTCCCCACCCAATTTATTGTGATGTCGTATTAATGCATCTGTTTCCCCTACTAGACAGTGAACAGGAACCATATTTGTCCTACATACCATTGCAGCTCCAGTGTGCTTGGCATATAGTAGGCAGTCCATAAATAATTTCTGAATAAATTAATTCATAAGTAGGAAACCATGGAGCCATAAATCGTAGCCAATACCAAGACACTCAGGAGCCAGCCAAACAAAAGAACAGTGGTGTTCCCTGTTTCCTGAGTGGCTGGGGCACCAGACATTCCCTAACATCGTCTATTTTATTTAATCTCATAATGGGTCTGTGAGCTGAGCATTATCACCCCAACTAAAAGGCTGATGTTTAGAGAACTGACACTATGTCCCAAATTATGCAGCCTCAGAGCTGGTATTCAAAGACTTGCTTCTTTGATTGCAAACTTATGCTTGGAGTCCAGAAATATGATAGGGAACCAAAGGAGGAGAGAAGTTAGTGGCCTGAAATCCTCCCTGGAAGGACAGCAGCATGCTGGCCACATAAGCCTGAAGCAAATGCCTGGCCTGGTTTAAAGGTCCACACTGGGCAGCCACTTGGGACTGGGCTCCTTTGGCCCCACCGTGGAAAGCAGATCCCTAAAACTTGATTTTGTTTGTCAGCATTTCTTGTTCTGCGCATGCAACATTTTTTCTAGAGTCTGTACTGAAACCAGCCCTGTTTTCCACAGTGAAGTTCCCCCCATTCCTCAGGAACAGCCAACCTGATCAGGCTTGTTTCCACTGCTGCTTTTCAGAGAGCTTTTGTGCTCCCCCTCGGTGGGCCTCGTACCCTTCCCTCAGTAAGGTTGAATTCCCTGATGGTAATCATAATTATAAGCATATGTTGTTGCTCTCAGCTACCATCAGACTTGCAAGCTTTAGTTTTAAAGTAAAAAAATAGAAAGTCATTTTTGGAATACATTTTCTGTCAAGGGGCAGTTTCTGTGGACAGAAAAGTGATTGTCAAATGCATTCTTGGAGCAGATTTGCATACTAAGCACGAGTTCGAACCAGGTAGCCATGTCAGGCAATTACTGCATCAGCAGAACAATGTTTTATAGCTTAATGTGATGGTCACAGGATTTGAATCTCAGAGACTTGTTGGCTTACGAAATGCTAATGGAGAATTGGAAACTCCAAAAACATCCCAACAATCTTTGCAAATTGGGCCAGGAATTATTTCAAAAGACAGACATTTTTGTAAACAATGTTGATTTGTTTAACTCACTGTAGTCCACTTTGTCCCCAAATTCCTGTTCTCTTCAATAGAGCAGTACACACGCAGAGGCAATCTGTTGGAGTCTTGGCTTACTCCCGGCATCTCTGCAGCGATGGAGCAGGAAGACATAAGTGGAGGCATGAGATGGTACCTGGGTCTATTCAGTATGTGTGTTGGACTTTAGTCAGCCTGGCATCCCTTCGAAAGTCTCCACCAAACCACAGAGGAAAAGTGGAGACTATGTACCCCCAAATCACCCTCCTCTGTGACAGGCAAGGTTGAAGAGCGGAAGCCTATGGTTCCCTGGAAGCAGTCATAGTAGATTTGTGCATGGAGATGAAATTCACAGAAACTTCCTGACAAATTCTTAAGAACCACTCGCTTCAGTTCTTCAGCGAGGACTCCAGCACTGGCTTCTCTGGCTTTCATTGGTGGTTTATCTGCCTCTATGTCCCAGCTCTTCCAACACTTCTACATACTCCCCCAACAACTACCCAGTCCCCAAATCTGGAATACAGAGTAGCTTCTGGTTTACTGAGTGAACCTTGGTTAATATCTTGATATGTTCTTCAGAAAAGCATAACACCATGTGAGGCATCAACTCTCTAGCAGTTTAACAGGTTTTTACAGAATCATAGTTTGTTGAAGCTGGAAGAGAGCTTTGTGAGCACACAGGCTGATAGTTCCTTGAAATGTAGATTATTTGACAAAATTTTAAAATTTGGTGGGACTGACGTGGATCTTGTAATTTTTATTTTGCTGAGAATATTTTTGTGTTTTTCAAGTTCACGATAACAGTCTTTTTTTAAAAAGGGGGCATTTATCATCCCTTTTCAAGAAAGCGGACTCTAATATCAGAAAAAACGGACAGAATTTCGAAAGGAGTACACTTAGTTTTATGAAAAGTTTGTTATAACTTCTAATTTTTTCACTTGGTTGCAGGCAGATCTAAGCCAAAGTCTTCATTTTACAGATAAGAAAACTGAAGCCCTACTACATCCATTGCCTATTTATCACAGAACTTAGTCAAGGCAGAGCTAAGACCAGGACCCAGATCTCCTCATCTCTAGCCTAGGGTTTCTCAACCTCAGCACTACTGATATTTTGGGATGAGTAGCCTTTGCTGTGTGTGTGCAGCAGTGGTGCTGTCCTGTGCATTGTGAGACGTCTAAGAAGCATCCTTGGCCTCAGCCCACCAGGTGTTGTTCCCAGTCATGACAACCAATAAAACATCCCCAGGCATTGGCTAATGTCCCTGGTTGATGACTGCTGTTTCTTCCATGCTACACTACTTGCAAATTTATTTTCACTTTTATCAGTGACCAAATGGTAAAAGAAGCAATTTTTTAAAATAACAAGGCAAGAAAGACTATGGGGGCATATGATGGAGGAAGAGGCATGTAGAATATGCGGAATGTAGGTCTAGGACTATGGGACTCACCAGTAGATTAACCCATTTCGAAATACTAGCCCTCGTTATTGAACATGCTGAGCTAGGCACTCTGCAGAGATGATCTCATTTTTTGTCTACTCAACAAGTCTGCAAGGTAGGTATTTTTAACCTCCGTTTTGTGGAGGTAGAAACTGAGGATCAGAGAGATTGAAGCACCTCCCTGGGAAGCTGCAAGTGAACCAGGTCTGCCCAGCCCTTTCCACCTAGTCATGTGTCTACATTCCAGTGGTTGAAGAGGCATCCACCTCACCCATTGCAGGTGGTTCAGCCTGGGCAGGTCTGCAGGCTGCTGCTTAGGCATGAGATTCAAGGAAGGCTTGTGGGGCTTGGGAACCCACTGGTGCTCCTGTTTTTAAATCCCCAAAGAGGCTTCTCGAGTTCCAAATGCTTTCCAGTCTTTTCTTCTGTGCTTCTCCTATAGAAGCTTCTCTCTAGCTGGGCGGTCTTCCTCTAATGCCCTGGAAACTCTCATATATTTTCCACCTTCCCACTTAATCTCTCTATTCTCTCTACTTGAATGCCCATTCTACCCACCCCAACAAGTACATGAATCTTATTCTCCAGAATCTAATTCATGTCTTACCTTTTCTATGAAATCCTCCTGGGCCAGACCAGCCTTTCTGAAAAATCCTTAAGACCATGCTGATCCTGTGGCTCCCAAGTATATATTCCACTATTGTTGTTGATCTTTTCACAGAAATACACATTTGTTATACTTTCCCAACCAGACATAACAATCCTAGAGGTAAGAGCTTCAGATGCTTGGTTCCCATCTCGATTCTTCCGCTTATGTCCATTAATCTTGACTATGTCATCTAAGTTTTCTGAGGGCCAGTTTCCTCATGTAAAATATGGGGATAATGGTATTTTCCCTGTCTATTGCTCTAAGAATGGAGTAAGAGGGAAAGTTAAAGTCCTTTATAAATTACAAAACTCAACACAAAGGTTTCTATTATAATGATTACTATAATTTAAAATATTCTCATACCTTCTGTATATAATATATTATCTATATATATATCTGCAAATTCATTAATTGGAAAATTCACATTGGTGAATGTACTATGCAAAGGAAGGGTTAGACCAGGACCTTTGAGGTTGGGTGATGCCCTCAGGCCCCCTGTCCTGGGGTGATGCGGGCTACTCAGAAGTTAGGTGCTTGTGTATAGAATCATGGGCTGCTTGTGGTAGGTAAGATTCTACGCTGACATCCAATGAGTCTCACCTTTGTATAATCCCCTCTCCTTGAGTACGAGTAGAATCTTGAATTGCTTCTAGCCCCTAGAATATGGCAAAGGTGATAAGACCTCACCTACATGCATTACATCACGTAAGACTCCATCTTAGCTGCCTGGAGTGCAGGATTCTCCTGCTGACTCTGGGAAAGCGAACTGCCACAGGTGAGAGGGCTTTGGGAGGGCCTCCAGTAGGAGACTGCAGGGACCTCGCGGCACCACTCATGGTTTCATGTCATCTTCTGGCCTCCTTTGGAAGGACCTCATCTCAGCGTTTGTCTGCTACTTGGGTACAGGGAGTGCCTGCCCCACCCCCACCACCCAACACAGCTGCTGGAAGAGTCAAACTTTGGAAACCTGGTGTTTTCTGCATTCCTTTCCCTGTCTTCTTTTCCCATCCACACCTGAGATAGGGGCCCCTCTGGCCCTGTTCTCTTGCTCTTTCTCTTTGCCAGTGAATTCCTGTTCCAGAGCATTATGGGTCTGACTTCTGTAGCTGTGGAGAAAATGCTCCATAAAAGCAAATGCTTCCAGATAAAGAAAGAGGCTCAGAGTAGAGAAAAGATTGCCTATGGCCAAACACAGTAAGTAGGCAGCCAAGTGGATCTCAGACTTCTAGTACAGCCTTATTCTTCTGAGACCCTAGGTCATGGCCAGTCCACACAGTATCTTAGGGACTGGTTGATGGCAGGCACCCAGCTCTGCCCAGTAGGCTTGTTCAGTGTGTGCATATTAGGCTCATAGTATAAATATTGTTGTCCCCCAGCCCAAATTAGTGTGCTGATAGGTATTGATTCAGTGTTGAGAGAGGGCTGGGAGAAATACAAAACGATGCTCTAAGACATTATTGTTGATGCTAGTACTTAAAAGCAGATGGTGAAAAATAGCTCCAAATCAGTTTAAAATGTGTGTCTGGTCAAAGAGAGTCCTAATGTCCCAGTGGATAGCTGCAGAGAGAAGACAAAGGAAAGCATATGGGGGCCAGACAACCCTGGGAGGGTCATAAAGTCCTACTTTTCTGGGATTGAGGTGGGAGGTTGAGGGTGTCAGCAATGGCCCTTTCATTTTGATTTGCTTGGTGCTGGTAGACAGCAGCTGTGAACAGGCTAACAGGAAACAAATTTAGGAAGAGTAGAATTCTTGCAAAAAAATGTTAAAAGCTGATTACTCCCAAGAACTCCAGGAATGCCTAGGAAATGTGGGAAAGCCTCTTGTGAAGGATGCTGCTGACAGCAGCACGTGGCCTGTAGTCGCCACGGCAGTTTAAACATCACCAGTCATATGCGTGAACAAATTACAGTCCTTTCAGCATGTGGTTCGTATTCGCCCTTTGTGGCCTGAAGAGCTTGCAGGCTCATCAAGTCATGGGTGTAGATTTGGAGTTGACTAAAGATATTTGAAAGAAGTAGACTAATGCAGAAGATCTTAAGAAAGCAAGATTTTATTTCAGGGAGTGCTGAGATGTCAGAGCTGGAAGAGACTTTAGACATCAGGAAGTTCAGGATCTGCTAATAGGTTAAACGTTGAGGGGTGTCCCTCATGATTTCTGTGAACATGGTGCTGAAGGTGGGCTTGGGCTCAGTGGGAAGCAGTGCTGCGATAGATTAGCAATGTCTGTCCAGGGAGCAGGTGCTGGAAACGACAGCATGAAATGTATACCACTTGCTCTCTTTAATAGTTCAGCCAACATACTTAACAAATGAGTGAACTGAGACCTAGGAAGAGAAGTGACATTTCCAAGAATCAGTGGCAGAGCAAGTCTTACATCTGGTAAGGGTTCATTCATTCATTTATTCAACAATTCATAAAAAATATTTATTGACATCTACTTTGAGATAGGTGTCCTTACATTTCAGCCCTTAGCTTTAAGGCAAGAGTGGACAAGCGCCTATCTTTCGCAAAGCATCAATGTCATTGGTTGAGTCCTGAGACAAATTTGTTTTAATTTCCTGGACATTGACATTGAATGTCATGTAGATGGAATTGTTTTAAACACTTTGTGAATATCTGAAATATTTTTACATACTGGTCAACACCATGGATTCTGGAGCCAAATTTCCTTGGTCCTTATCTTAGCTTTGACTTACTTAGCTACAAGTAAGTTATTCAAGCTCACTGTGCTTCTATTTCCTTGTCTCTAAAGTGAGGGTAATAGTAATGGTATTTATCTCATAATGTTGTTGCAAGGATTGAAAGAGTTAATCCCTGCAAAGCACTTAAAACAGCATCAGGCATGTAATAAGTGCTTCACAAATATCAGTTATTATCATTTTAAAATTTAATCTTCACAACAACCCTGTAAGGTGAATATGATTAGTGTCTCCATTTTATGGAATAAATTGCCTAGGTTTGAATCATGCCTCAGCCACTGATTGACTATTTGATCTTGGGCCTCAGTTTCTCAGCCATAAGGAGGGAGAAAAATAGAACATACAATGCTGTTAAAATAATTAAGTAAAATAATGCACTAAAATGCTTAAAACAAAGTAATTGTCAATGAGTATTATCCATCACTGTCATCACCATCTCCATCATCATTTCCATTACCATCATCATCACCATCACCATCATTTTCATCACCACTGTCATCACCACCATCACCACCATCACCATCACCATCATCACCGTCATCTGTCATTATCATCACCACCATCATCACCATCATGTCCATCACCATCATCACATCAGCACCATCATCATGTCCATCACCATCATCATCACTGTCATCTCCATCATCATCATCATCACAACATCACCACCATCATCTCCATCACCATCATCACAACCACATCATCACCATCATCATCTCACCACCATCATCACCATCATCTCCATCACCACCACCATCACCATTACCATCATCACCACATCACCATCACCATCACCATCATCACCACCACCACCATCACCATCACCATTACCATCACTACCACCATCACCATTACCATCATCACCACATCACCATCACCATCAGCATCAGCATCACCACCACCATCACCATCACCATTACCATCACTACCACCATCACCATTACCATCATCACCACATCACCATCACCATCAGCATCAGCATCACCACCACCATCACCATCACCATTACCATCACTACCACCATCACCATTACCATCATCACCACATCACCATCACCATCAGCAGCATCATCACCACCACCATCACCATCACCATTACCATCACCATCACCATCACCATCATTTTCATCACCACATCACCATCACCATCAGCATCAGCATCACCACCACCATCACCATCACCATCACCATCATTTTCATCACCACCGCCATCACCTCCATCACCATCATCATCACCATCACCATCACCATCATCACCATCATCTGTCATTATCATCACCACCATCATCACCATCATCTCCATCACCATCATCACATCAGCACCATCATCATCTCCATCACCATCATCATCACATCACCACCATCATCTCCATCACCACATTCACGACCACATCATCACCATCATCATCTCACCATCATCATCACCACTACCACCACCACCATCACCATCACCATCACCACCATCACCATCACCATCACCACCACCATCACCATCACCATCATCACCACCATCACCATCATCACCACATCATCATCATCACCACATCACCATCATCACCACATCATCATCATCACCACATCACCATCATCACCACATCACCATCATCATCTCACCATCACCATCATCATCATCATCATCATCACCATCACCACCACCACCACCATCACCATCAACATCATCACCATCATCATCATCACCACCAAGACCATCACCACCTGTATCACCATCACTGTCAACATCAACGTCATCATGAACCCATCACCATCATGTTTAAGAGCTAAAAATGATATGGAATGATTTAGTCTGAATATTTAAAGATCTTTGAATCTGTACAGCCAATGGATATTCCTCTTGTGCCCTCATATTTGCAATTTTTATTTCAGCCTCAGCTGATTTATCTCAAAACCACCTTGTTTCCAATAATACCATAATCAAATGCCTGATTTCTCTCCTCTCTCTTTCCTGCCTGAAATCTTGCCCTTCCCCAGGGAGTCTTACCTCGGGGAATGATGCTACCTCAAGGCTACCATACCATCAAGCTTATTAGCCAGGAAGCCTGGCATCTCTTACCCTGGAGATCTGATGCATCCCAGACATGAACAGGTTTATTCCCTCTTTCTTGAATCCCCTTGTTCTTCATCACTCCACTGCCTCCTGTATAGTCCCAATCTCTGTCACCTCTCACTGGACAATTGCAGGAGATTTCTAAAGAGCTTCTGTTCCCTACTCTTACCTTTCTCCAACACTGTCTGCACACTTCAATCAAATAGGATTATGTAAAGTGCAGATTTGATTATTTCACTCCCTTCTTTTCTGCTCACCCCACCCAAAGCACATACTTAAATCCTAAGCACTTGAAACCATTCCAGGGGTGTTATGGGAAAAGCCACATTCCTTAACATGGTCTTTGGTAAGCTCTCTAGTCACAAGTTCCCAGCCTCCCTTCCAGTCTTACCCTGAGGCTCAGTGGCCTTTTTTCCTCTAATGTCATATTCTTTCTTTGTCTCCAGGCCTTTGCATATGCTGCCTTCTGCCAAGAACAACCTGTACCTACCAATCTCCTAAGTTAACTCTTATTCATTCTTTAGCTCTCACAAAACAGATATGAATCTCATTCAACTACAACATTTGGTATAAGAAATGGTACATTATTTACTTTAAAACAGTAAGATTTTTAGTCCCAGCTCATGAAGGAGACAAATTTCATTTCCATTCTTTTAAACTAATTTTTGGTGAACAGGGGTCAGGCAGGGTCCAGGGTCTCTGGTCTCAGAACCTCAAGGTCACTACTATCGTGTTCATTGTCCAAGCTCAGAAGGTCCATCCTGCATGCTGTGCTTTCCTGGGCATCAGTGCTGAGATGAGGGTCTTTCACGCCTGGTGAGAGCCCCCTGGGCACCCTGCCCAACTGTACCCATGGAGAGCAAGTCCTGACACCTCCCTATTGTACCGCAAAAGGAGCATAGCTACCTTTTACAGGCATGAACCACCCAGACTCCATCTTTTCCTTAATTCCAGGGCATCTCTCCTTCCAGAGTGAGTAACTTCTCTTTCTACCAACCCCAGCTTTTCCTTTGAGTCCCATCTCCTCTGGAGCAACTCTTAAGCGGGCCTTTAGAAATACAGTAAAGACCTGAGGGCAATAGTAGGGGAAGGAGATGCTGACACCAATTTTTCTTACTAACTTAGCTAGTTACATCACTGAAAAGAAAACCATTTTTGTGTCAAACTTCCCTTTGGCAGTCTGATGAAGCCTAGGTATCCCCTTTTCTGAATAATGTTTTTAAATCCATAAAATGCACAGGAATACAATGCTATTGAAATACCAAAATATTTTTTTTAATGTTGTGTTGTAATTTGTATATGCTTCTTTATTAATTCTTTAAATATCAGCATCTTGTGACAGGTATAACTATAGTAATTTCCAAGTAGTGATGAATGCCCTATTAAGATCTCTGCAACTATTGTAATACTACTGTATTTGTTATCCACAATTATAAATGGAAAGAAATATTAAATTTTGATTAGAGGGTAGTGAAATAAAGCGGTAATGCTTTTCCTATCCAAGTTCAAAACCACCCTGTCATGGCCGCTAAGGTCTTGAGCCCAGATGGAGAAGCCCTTCCTCCTGACCATCTTCTCCAACCTCCTGCTCATTTGTCACTAAGTGCTCTGTGCTTTTCTGCTTACGCTTCTTCCTAGTTTTCAATTATACTTTTATTTGTATGGTTATGTGATCATATAGACTAAGGCAGAGAACAGTTTTATTTGTAATTATATTACTGTATCAAGCACAGGTGCTTAATAAATGCTTGATGAGCCAATGAAAAATGATTGACTGCAGAATCAGTTCAGCATTCTATGACTTGGAGAATGAATTGTGACTATTTTACTGGTCTAAACTCTTCCTGTGTGTGTGTGGTCACTCCGTCAGGAGGAAGCTAGATGTCTGGGCTGGTGAGTAGGGAGGGATTTCAGGGAACCTGTGGTGCTAGAGCCAGAGGGAGAAGAACAGACTGGTGCTGGAAGCTGTGGAAATGCACCAGGTCCAGTCACAGAAGCTCCCCCATGGGGGTGGTTGGAGCAAGAGATCTTGCATTAAATTTTGGAGCTGTGTCATTTAGGATGCTTCTGGCTGCAAGTAACAGGATGTTGATTAAAAAATGCAAGGGCAGTTGCCTACTTGTGCCCAGGGCTAGGGAGTTCTAAGAGCTGCTCTTGTGTCAGTGGAGGTTTTAGCAAATGCCAGCAATGTTTTTTCAATTGAAAAAACTAGTTTACTTCAAGAAGTAGACTTGAGTGACTATTTTCCATCATAAAATTTTCACTGGCAAGACATACCCAACTGAAAATCTAGATAATATATTTTAAATGGTTTCAATTTAATTAGTACCTCTTATTAGTGCCAAATAATTGGTGTTCATCTGTTATCTTGGTTAATCATCACAATAACTCTGCTAACAACCTTGTGTTATTTCTATTTTATAGATCAGAAAATTGAGACCCAGTGAGACTAAACATCTTGCACCCAATCACACAGGTCTCAGTGGCAGAGTTGGGATTAAAATTCAGATCTCTAAAACTCTAAAAGCTCATGATTTTTCAACAATACTGAAGTATTGACTCAGAATGAGGTCATGGAAAGAAAAGAAAGGAAGAGATGCACTCTTTGCTGTAATTGCGTTCTATAAGGTCGCTATGAAACCTACAGTAGTGAATACTCAGTCATTGCTCAGAAGGGAAACACAAGATTAGTTTCCTGTAAGCCTCTGGGGGCAACTGTTTTGTCAACTGATCAATACATAACTTTGCTTTATGTACATTTTTGTTTAAAGACCTCTTATTTAATGTATATTGTTGATTGTTTAACACTGAACTCAACCAACAGCAAATGAATGAAGCATATCTAATACATGAATTTTCTCCGTAAGGCATATCACAGCCTTCTTGAATTTAGGAAAACGAGATAGCACTTCAACATTATGCTTCAGAGGCCATTTTAGTCAACAAATCACCAACAAAACCACAAAATTTGAAAAACATGCCACTAAATAGACCTTGAAAAGGATATTTGCTTATACTATGACAGCTAAAACAAGAAGGCAGAGGATTGCCTCTGTGGACCTCAGCTGGGAACATGCATGCACTGATTTTTAAGTTACAAATCAATTTTAGCAAGAAGGCGAATTTGCAAACACAGAATCCACAAATAATGGAGATAACTGTATATCATTAACATTTAGATGAATTATCTTCCAGTGTCTCTGAAGTAAAAATAAAAAAAATAACTGAGACTCTTTCCTAATCACTCACAAAAAATAATCACCTCATTCATTGACATTGACTGGTTTCCATCCACTCTGGTGCTCTGTCGTTGTTTTACAACATTTTTTTATATAGCACTTATCATCACCTGCTTCATTTTTTTGTTTAATGGTCTGTCTCTTTCATTAAAATATAAGCTCCATGAAGACAGGCACTTCATTTTGTTCAATCTTGCACTCCCTTTGCCTCTAAGAGGGCTTGTCCCATAGTAGTGCCCTTGCAAATGTTTTGTTGAACGAGTGAGCAAACAAGTGACCAGTATGTGCTTGGCCTTGGAGTGTGATGGAACACCACCGCCTTACTGCAGGCAGTCAAAAATGTCTGATGTATCAAAGGCAGTTTGATGGCACTGCCGAGATTCTTGGCTTCTAGCTATGTGTATAAACCATCTCCACCCACTGCCGTGAGGGAAATCCCGCACCGGCTGTGTTTCTGAAACTCTAGTGAAACTGCGTAAAGGTTAAGCTCAGCGCTAAAACCACTGACATTTGAACAGCCTCAGTGAGAAAGTAAAGTGGTTGTGGGAAACACTCATTTGAAGTTTTGTGCTGAAAGTGTGAGCACTCACGGTAATGACTCTTAACCATGTAGACTTGCTGGGGGTTTGTATGGCGGGTGGTGATGGAAATGCTGTTCATTAAAATAACAACACGCATATGCTGGTTCCTTCCAAGTGAGGGTCGGTGGAGCATGGCCAACAGAGGGTCAGGTTTAATTATCAATGCACCATAAACAATGTTCTTTGCTGGGTAAACTCTCTTTGCACTGAGACACAGTTATAGCTGCTTGTCTTAACTGTGTTCCGAGATTAAACTCAAAGCATACCATTCCTCAGGAAGCCTTCTGGTCTCCCAGGGTAGGAACTTTTCCTCCCCAAACCCTGCTGGAGGTAAGGCATGCCTTCCATAGCATGATCAAGTTCATTCTATTTATTTGTTCAGGGTCTGCTGTACCCACCACGTTTTAAGTTTCTACCTACTTTCTAGCAACATATTCCTTCCTAGTATTCCCGAGTTCAGTCACGCCCCTTTCTAATCCAGGTTCTAAGATCAGAGTGATCTTTGCTAAAAAGCAAATTTGACTGTGCCATTTCCCTGTTTAAAACCCATCAAAGGCTCCCTGTTGTCCTTCTGATAAAGTTCCAACTCCTTGTATGGTTTATCCTCCATGTGCTCCCACTCCCAGGTCCACCACAAAGCAAACGCTGACAATGAGATGCTAGTATTAAAATTGGTTGGTAGGTAGATGGGGGTTCGTTGCAGTATTCTCTCTGCTTTTGTATATGTTTGAAATTTTCCAAAAGAAGTGCCTCCTGGAGGTAGCTGGGCCTTAGCTGAGTCTTGAGTTTGAGTTCCCTGGGTGAAAGAAGTCGGGCAGCGCATTATTAGATGAGGGAGCAGCATCTCCCTGCGGGAAGAGTGTAACCTCAAGGTTACGCTGAAACTCTGTACATGCTCGTACACTTTGTTGAGCCCTTATCTGAAAGGTACTTAGTGGTTCTGTCAAACCCAGCTGTGCCGGTGTGCACCATTAATGCCGTGTCAATTCCATCAAATTCATTATCCCAATGTATCTGACTCAGAGGGTATCAAAATTATATTTTGGTACATGTAACAAAGACTGAAGGCTTTAACCAAGAGACACCAGCCTGTTGAGGACCACAATAGCCCAGGGTGACTGTAGTTTGATATGGAGTTCCAGGAGCTGAGTTTGGAGAAGGAATGGGCTGGAACGACCAGGTTGCATGTTTGATGACTGAGTAAATGAGCATAGCACATGGGAAAAGAAATGTGTTAAGACACGAAGGGACTTAAAGTAAGAGTTCGGTTTGGCAGAAGACACTCAGAACTGTTAGAGATGGCAATTGGACTTTATTTGGCTGGAGTGATAAGGACAGTAAAGATAAAGAGGTCTCCCAAACGCTGGCTGACTTCTGATATGCTGGGCATAGTCCTGAGCCTTTGACTTGGGTCAGGAAGACGGCTCAGCAGGAGGCTACGGAGTAAATAACGCCTCCTGGACTACCTGGAAATTCAGATGGTCTTAAAGCACCAGTTTTAATGAATGAAGGAATAAATAGGGAAAGGCTGTGGAAACACCTGGTTTGCACTCTGTGATCTGCTTAACACTCAGGTGACTGCTCAAAATTGGGTTTCCTCAGCATGTGGGAATTGTCAAATTGTGGGGACTTTTCCTCTTGCCACACTAGTTATGCTGATGATTTTTCAGGTGAAGCATTTGCAGGACAACTGGATTCCAGGGCAAAGCATGAATCCAGGGAAGATAACATTTTCTAGAAGTTTAAAATTCAAATAGCCCTTGAACCAGAACAGCTAAAATAGAACTCATATACCTCTTCATATTGGGTTCTTCTAGGTCATGCACCATGGGTATATCCTCTGAGAAGAAGGAACTCTGTACAGCAAAGCCAGTCTCTGTTTTAGGAGCCTGTACAAGCAGACTTTTTTTTATCTTGTTCTAGGAGTTCCTCACACAGATTATCCAGTGGAAAGGTGTTTGGGCCGTGCTGATCCATTTAGCAGTTACTCAAAAGCTAAAGGTTGTACCACTTACCATACAGGATTCCTTTTCAAAAGAAAGCATCAGGGATGGGGAGGGAAAAAGATGTTGCCTGCGATACATGGAGTTTAGGGAAAAGAAGGAAGAAAGAGAGAAAGAGGAAAGGAGGGAAAGAGTGAAGGAAGGAAGGATGGAAGGAGGGAAGGAAGGAGGGACAGATATTTCTGCCCATTTTTCTTTGGCATGTAGGACCACATTACACGTGGGCATAAAAACAGTGGGTTTTGTGAAAAATAGATGGGCTTTGGCACTGGAAAGATCAAGGTGAATCCTGGCTCCATTAGTTCTATGGGTCTCTGATGTAAGCTGCCCACAGTGTGTGAGAAGATTCAGTGGAATTACGGACATACAGTGAGCATTCAGCAATGCTTCCCTTCGTCATCATCTGCTCTTCCATCAATATTATTCCCTCACCTAAGCATGTAAAGCATGGAAGAAACCTCAGCTAAATTCCCATGACCAGCCACTGAATCAAATCAGTATCTCAGGGCTTATAGGAAGAGGAGATCTCTATCTTAAACACTAAGAAGGTGGTTTTTAAACTAAAGAAGGTGGTTTAAATACAAGAAAACTGCTCAGTTTTTACCTGAAGCTTATTGTAATGGAATTTTCTATGTTTGTACCATTTATCTAAACACTATGTTTCATTTCATACTTGTCCCTTTAAGAATTCTTAACAGAATTAGGGTGAAATAGGTGAAGGGGATAAAGAGGCACAAAATCTCAATCATAATATAAATTAGTCACAGGGATAAAAGTACAGTATAGAAAATATAGTCAATGATTCTGTAACATTTTTCTACATTGACAGATATTAACTATGCTAATTGGAGGGAGCATCTAATAATGTAGATAATTGTCAAATCACTATGTTGTCTACTTGAAACCAATATAATATTGTATATCAACTATACTTGATTAAAAAAAATTTCTTAACCTAGGTTCTTTCTATCTACATGAAGTCAGCACTGCCTACGGCTGTGTTTGGACAGGGAACACGGTGTCAGGGGCCCGTCTGTGTCCTGCAGGTGACCCCTACCTCCCGGGGCTCCATTGCTCCGGGTCCTGGTTGGCTTTGACCAGCGGGAGTGCTGGGTAGGGACGGGAGGCACAGGGAGAGCCTGGGAGGCTGGCCTCACTGCTCCCTGCCTGCTGCAGTGTCAGCGTTCTGACCTCACAGTCCCGGGTCTCACTTTCTGCCCTTGTGCCCCCAGGCCTGAGAGGGGTACTGGCTTTGCCTCCTGGCTGGTGCTCAGATCCCTCAGTGCCCCTTACTGGTCCCTGGACCTGCACTGTGAGTGGCGCCTTCTGTCTGCTCTGGCCAGGACCCAGGCTTATGGCCTGCTCGCCTGGTGCTAAGGCCCTGTACACCTTGTCCTCATCTCATGATGCTCGCTCTTCACTCACCAGGCAACTCTCTGCTCCAGGCTTTGTAAGTCACTTGTGGCTACCAGGAGACCCCATGCTGTCCTGTGTTCTCTCTCCAAATGGAAAAACTTACTGCCTGCATGTGTTCCCTCCCTAGCCCCTGAAGTTGTCTCAGTGTAGGGTGTCCCCTCCTCCAGGATGACGTCTTCCCTGGAATCCCCAGGTTGGGCCAGATGCCTTGTCTCTCCTTCCCTCAGCATGTGGCCCTCCTGCCTCCCACTGTGACTGCGCCTCTTTCTGGGCAGGAAGGACAGCTCGTATGTGTTTGCATCCCCAGTGCCCACCACAGTGACTGGTACACACCAGCCGCCCAATAAATACCTGCTGAAACCAGCTAATCGTGTTGACCAGCCTTTTGCTGGATGGTCCTTCTTAGGCACATCAAGAAACACAGGAAGAGAAGCCAATGAGAAGGCTTTGATGACTAGCAAATAGAATTTTCTGCCTAGAATCTTTGGGCAGAGTCACATATTCTAGCCATAAAGAACAAGAAGTGTATAAGACAGGCTTTGCCTCAATCTGAAATGAGCAAGTGTCTACTTCTACTGGAAGCCAAATTATAAACCTCAGCTTTGGTCTTTCTTTAAAGAAATTTTAATTAGAAAAGAAAAACTAATTGGCCCATTTCCTTTACCTGTTCCCTTACCTGCCTTTCAGTGAAAATGAGCTCCCATGAAATATTTTTGCAAGGGGCCTTAAAACTGTCACTGATCTTTACAATGTAAAATATTTCAGTATGCTGATGGTGCATGCATACTGGGACCCCCTAACACTGCAGAGTGAGAATTTAAAAAGTGCTGACAACTTGGCAAAAACAAAATGAAACAAACAAACAAAAACTGCTTTAAACTTAATTTTACCCAGACGTACCTTAGTACTCTTTGTTCTTGTAATTTTTGCTGCCAAAAGAACCAAAAAGAGGCATTTACCGATGTGCTCACACGAAATCCAGATTTTTCAAGCCATACTTTATTTGAATTAAATGTTAGATTTCTTCTCTCACATTGTAACAAGAGGAAAGGAGCGGCGGTTAGCCCTGATCAGTACCTGGGCAGGTGTGGCCCACGATGAACTCATCAGAAGCGTCTGCTCTCCAAGTCCCCGAGCAGCGTGACGGGCAGTGCAGGTCTGAAGCCCTTTCTCAAGGATATTGAGGCCATAGGCAATGTTTAGGTCTTTCTCCTAAGAGCTTTCGTGCAGGTAATGTCAGATAACAGAAAGTACTCTGTCTTCTATTTCTCAAGGAAGTGGAAAAGCCCAATCCCCAGCTCACAATATCCCCCAGACAACTTAGTCTAACCCAGCGGATTCTACCCCAATGGGTGAAAAATAAAAGCTTGAGACACCTTTCACCTTTGCGGCTAGTTCTTCTTTGGTTCAAGCCTGACTTCCCCATGAAGCATTCTCTGAGTTTGGAACCATCTCTCCATCCTCTGCATCCCTTAATGCTGTCCTTGTGGCCTTTGGTCACAAATTAGCCATTGTCTTGTGACAATAATGCAAATATTTAGATTGGGCCATCACCTCCCCTTCTTTTTGCCATTTTTTGGCTTTATATCTCCAAGCAGGCATTTACGTCTACCCAAAATATTCTTCTTTCCTTCTGTCTCTGTGGACTTCTACTCATTCTCCAAACCCTATCCCAAATCTCACCTCTTCTTTGAGTCTTCACCATCTTCCCATCCACAGGGGGAGGCATTTCCCTCCTCTAGACTCTGGGTCATTTTATTTTCATCCTGTGACCATATTTGCCACAATAAAAATTATAATACATAAGGTACTAATGCAAAAAATAAGTTTGGAAATCGATGGGGCCTTGTAGCTACAGCATTCACCAAAGGGCACTGCGAGTATCCACACATCCCCTGTGCATGCTGCACGCAATGCCACTGTTATTTTTATCTCTCTACGTAGAAACTCCTGGAGAATAGGCATTATTTGTCATTTTTTAATTACAGTAACCGGTACAAAATAGATTTCCAATAAATGCTAAGTAGACGGGTAAACGAAAGAATGAATGTGGTCCTATTTCAGAGAGAACAGTGCTGTATTCCTTTACAGTTCCTATATTTTAGTAAATATAAAAGGGAGACATTTATAGGTGTCAAAAGCAAAGAGAGTAATGAACAGTAGATGTTAAAGAGGTAGATTTGTTGATGGAAAAAGGGGATTATAGAAAATAGTAGAAAGGGATATAAGCATACTCAAAGCATCCTGAGACACACCAACCTAGGCTAGAACCTCTGTTGACTCCTTACTAGTCCAGTGACCTTGGGAAAGTCACTGCCCTTCTCTGGCTATCCCTATAGAATGAGGAACCCCCCAATTTTTGGTTTCTTCCATCTCTCAAAAGAAAACAGATTTGTTTGTAGATGATTTAAAAAGTGAGGGTCAAAACAAAGTATGATTATAACTTGTACCATTGAATACTTACTACATGCCTGTTACTGTTCTAATTCTCACAAAAATGTATACTGTTGGGAATATAATCATTCCCATTTTAAAGATGAAGAAACTGAGGTCCAGGACCTTCACTCTTAATGACAATGGAAAGTGGAAAGGCCTTAAAAAAGGCAAATCCAGAGACCTCCAAACTGGAGTGTGGAGCCTTCAGAGACCATGGTGAGCAGCAAAGAGGTGGGCACACAGGCCTCTGCCCACCCTCCATGGGGTACCAGAGCAGGTGTGTGTTATCTGTTTCTTCCTCGCTCCCTCCCTCCTTCTCTCCTTTCCTTAAACATACATGCCGGGTGCACACTGCCAGCACCCTTCTGGGCACAATAATTTATCACTAAGCAAATGAAATCCCTGCCATCAGAGAGCTGACATAATAGTAGAGAACTATAGTCAATAAACAGATGAGTAAAGAAAAAGGATCATGTCAGATGGTAACCAGCACATTGATAAAAATGAAGTGTGAAAAGTGGGTAGGGAGGTAGGCTGCAGAAAGAACGTCAGTAGGACACTGTTTCTGTTACAGGAAGCTCCGAGAAGGCTGCTTGTCAGCTCAGACTGAAGGGGTGGAGGTTGCTGGCCTTGAAGCCCTCTGGAGAAGAACATTCCTTGCAGGAGGAACAGGAGGTGAGTGTGGTAGGAGGAAGTGGTGAAGTGAGTCAGGGAACAGTAGGAATTGAGGTCAGGAGATGACAGGCAGCTGAGAGGGACAGCTCTGTCCATACGCTTTCATGTGCTCTTTCAGTTACTTTGAAAATATCTGAAATGTGTCCGGCATTGTGATGGCTTCTTCAGTGGGCCCAGAGAATACGGCCCCTCCGACTGGGAATCTCAGCTTCCCCAGAGAAACAAGCCCATGCCAGAGCGGGGCGATCCAGGAACAGATCCAAACCACGGTGTGACCAGATCGCAGCGGGAACCCAGAGTGGGAGGGAATTCCAGGCTGTGTGAGAAGGTGAGGTGGGACATGAGAGGTCAAAGGTAGGAAGGGGTCAGATCGCGAAGGCCCTGATGCCTTCTGAAGGAGCTGAGACACTCCTTCTGCTCCTCACTATCCACCCGGATTAGGAAGCTCAACAAGAAAATTTGGGAAGTGAGCTTCACTTGGGATCCGAGAGTCTGGCACTGGTCAGCTGTCCAGGAAGCTGCCTGGCCTTTGGTTTTGACTGGACTCAGTGTATGGAACCTTCAGAGCCAACCAGGAAGGCCCCTTTTCCCCTCTGGGGCTGAGAAGCTGAACAGACACCTCGAGCAGGTGGAAGATGGAGAGACACAGAGAGAGTGACCTCACCCCTAAAGGAGTGTATGAAGTCATCTGTAACATAGCTGCTGTAACAAAATCCCTAATATTAATGGCCTTACCTAGTGGAGGTTTATTTCTTGCTCAAATAAATCCCTGAACAGGTGCTCCTGACATGAGAACCCCCTCCAGTGTGGAGTCTGGCACCTGCTTTGTTCCCAACTTGTGACCATCAGAGTCACCACCCCCATCAGCTTCAGGTCAGAGGAAGGGGGAGGATAGGGCAGCGTGTCGGAGGTCTCTCTGTGCAAGGCCTCACTTCACTTTGGCTCAGATTCCACCGCCTTACCGTAACTGCAAGGGAGGCTGGAATGGTGGTCTCCTGTGTGTCCAAAAAAAAAAAAGAGTTTTGATGAAAAACTAGCCAGTCTCTGCCCCACCAGGTGAGCTATGGAGTGTTTATTATAGTGTCTGACACAAAATAAGCAAACAAGTATATTTGTTACTTACCTTACTTTGCACTTCTTTCTCATTTAAATGAAATCAATGGGATCTTGGCTCTGTGGCTGGTGTTGGGAAACCTTTGTTATCTGATAAAATGTTTTGTTGTAATTTATTGCAGGAAGCCATAATCTGGAATGGAAAAGAATTACAAAAAGGATGTGGAAGCACCATTAGGATGGCATATGGGTCTGTTCAAAGCCTCCCCCACCTGTGTCTCTCTTACCTTGTCCCACACCTTACTCCTGCCTGTCTGCACACACCTACTTCTCTGCCACAGTGGAAGGCACATCATCTCAGACATATCATGTATGCTTATAGCTGCTCTATTTTTCTCTATTGCTTGCACTCTCTGGAATGCCTTTGTTCCATGCATCTATGGACCATCCCCATGCTGGATCCTAGGGACATAGAAAAAGAAAGTACAAAAGGTAGAAAGAGAGAAAGACACACCTGAGATGTAGGACTCAGATCCCCATGGACTGCGTATCTTGCTGGGGATTCACCTTTGCTGGGAAGGCTGGTGCTACTTCTCCCCACCACCTTCTCCTTCTTTGCAAACATGTTCCAATTGTATGGGCAGAAAATATTTCTCTTCTTCCCATCTAGATTCTTTGGTTGGTCTAAAAATTAAATTGACTTAAGACAGATTAATAGAAGAAAGACAAATTTCATATGTATAGGGGCCCCATAAAAATATGAGATCCAAAGGGCAGCCAGAAAATTGTGGCTTATATAACATCCAGAGCTAGAGAAAGTGGTAGGGGACTGGGGATACAAAGAGAGAAAGGCCATTCACAGGAAGGGAGATGAGATGTTTGGAGAACTAAGGTGGCCCTGTTATGCAGGTAAGTTTCTTAAGTAAAAAGATGCCTCTGGCAATAGCTCTTCCTGGTAAGGCTCCCTTTCCAATGTAAATTTAGGCAGTTGAGGGGGAGGTAAAGAACTTTTCCTGAATCTGCTGGGTTTTGATTGCCTTTAGTTCAAAATAATCCTTATGCCAAAGAGATATATTTTGGGGTGGCAAAATCTGGTCCTCTTCAATCTCATCTTTGAAACTTCAAATAAGTTTCACAGTGCAAAAGGTAAATTGTAGATTGCTCCATATTTCAACTGAACCTGTCTCAGTTTTGAGATTGGTCAGTTCAATTAAACAGCTGTGTCTCATTTCAGGAGATAGTCTTACAGGAGTCTCCCAAAGTTAGTCCTCTATTGTGCAAGCGATCAGGTAATTAATAAGAGGCATTTGTATGGAGACAAAAGGAAAACATAGGTTAATAGAGTAATTTGTAAACCTAGGTCTGAGTCCTGAGAACTGCCAGTCAAGATTTCTAGATGTCAGGCTTGAAGAATCTTCAGGTAGAATGATGGCAGGCAGTGTCAATCGGACAGATTTTCCTGGTCTGCACTTGAAATGCCTCTAATCACGTCATTGGGTCTATCAGAAAACTTCCTGTGTGGCCCATGAAGCAACATGCATGAAGAAGATTGTCTAAACATGAGCCATTGCGGAAGTTTATATCAGATCATCTAGCTTCAGTTTTTAGGGCTTCAGGAAAAAGGGCCATTTTAGTTCTTAATGATTCCAAGTCAAAGGATGGGAGAAAATTAGAAACATTAGTTTGCTGAGTTGTAGCCAGATATGAGGAAGCTGGAATTCAGGATCAGTCTAGTTTACAGGTAAAAAAAAACCCTCAAAGACAACTATTTGACTTAACAGGACTAGAATCTGATATTCACACAGTTATTATGTTCTACTGAAGTATAACTTTTTGTCTCTACAATCACCCCCATTTTTACTGAAGATAATTATAATAAAACTAATTTGTTTGCAAACTGTGTCTGTGTTTCAATGAACTTGGACTGATTATTTATATAAGTGTAGTAAGGATAGAAACTGACCATATAGACTCTTTCAAAGATTGTTTTGCTGCAACTTTGCATAAGGAATCTGAACTTATAAAAGCCTGCCAGGGCCAGGGAAGCCATGCTAGGCCATCAGCTCTTAACCATCAGCTCTACCTACAGATTTGGGTGAATATCCTGAGGTACCTGTACCTGCCAGGAAATGACACCTTAATCACCTGCTTAGGCTGTTGGGAACCCTATGAGCAAGGTACCAGGATGTTTTTCCAAAGGGTTTTATTGGCTCCATAAAGTCAACCTTAGTTCCTTAAACATGTCTAGCAGATCTGATTTTCTGTACTTTCTCAAATCTGACCTTCCAGTCAAAGCGTTGATAATACAACCACTTTCCAACTGTGTCTTGTTACAAGAACAAACCCTCATTGAACTTATGCATACAACTATATTGCCATGAAAATAAGCATGCTCACTCACTAAGAGTTTCCAAATTCTGGAGGAATCAGGTAGCGAAGAAAATTCATTGTTTTATTCTTGTTCACAAAGGTATACTTAACCAAATTTATCTAAGTCATAAGTAGCTTAAGAGAAAAAGTTTCCTGAAATCTGGGAAGGCAAAACACCAAAGAATGACTAGTGCTTCAATAGAAAGTCATAGAAGTTATAATTATCATTAGCTCCTTCAGTCCCATATAATTAATTCTTGTTGATCTTGATCTTTTGTTATATGAATCCAATGATTCCATTAGCCTTATGTAAATTCTTACCCAGTTCAATGGTGTGACCTTAAAGTTACCAGAAACCTGTGCTGAGAGTTCTTTCCATGAGTCTCATTGAAAATGAAGCATTTTTGCAAAAAGCATGAGTAAAACAATAACTGTAAATGTCAAAAGACAAAAAATGGCCATGATTGAAGATCTGATGAGAGTTCATTCTAACACTGTTGACAAAGAAATTGGCTCTTTTCCATGACATACATTTTAAGATAATAACTAGAATTATGACTGATAACATTATCCCAAGACTTAATAGATTTTTAGGAATTGCACACAATTTCTGGACGACTTACATTAATAACATATATATACACAAATATAAACTAGGAAGGTTTAGCGTCACCTATTTGACAAGGCTTCTTATGTAATTTAACATATCAAATAATTCTAGTTAGTGTAACCTCTATCTATTTATAAGGAGAGAGAATAGATCTTTTGAGATGTTCCAGGAACCCTCTGGAAAATCCCCAGGTAGTTTTAGGTCAAGAAGACTTCACTTAGGATTTGATTTTGGGAAGTTTGTCAAAAATATCACAAGTTTTGGATACCTAACTGAAAAAGGAGCACAGATCATTATGAAACAATATTAAATTTTCTGTTTACCCAAGTGACAATAAAACATTTCAAAGGCAAATACAAAAGGTTACATAATTGATTAAGACAACATGAAGGACAGGAAATTATTTTGATAGAATATAAAATATTTGCTTTCTAAGATGATTATTTAAAAGGTAAAGAAAGCTTTTCCCACTCTTATCAGAAACAGACCAAAGTCCAAGAAAGCTTTATCCTTTTAGCAGATAAAAGAAAATGAAGTTTGCTTTTATATAAGTACACTACTGATATAAAAGTTTATCTAAAAAGTCTTATAATAGTTCAATTTTAGTTAGCTTGATTATACAAAGTGAAATTCTCTCTCTCTCTCTCTCTTCAACTTTCTATATTGTTTTGTCCTTTTTTCTCCTCTTTTCCATTCTGAAATAAACCATTTTACTTTAAAACAAATTTACTTTCTTTTCCCTTAAAAATATGCATCTTCTAATCACATATATTTTCTTAGCCAAAAACACATCCTACTTTCCTTGCATTCAGAGTTGTTTCCTTTATTATTTCTAGTAGGTTCAATCATATATATGAGAATTTTGAACACTGAGAAACTTTCAGTTCTAGTGAAAATTAAGTAGTAAGCATTATGAATTGTGTATTACACTACTATTCTTTTATATTGGCAAAATGTAAATATATTTCATAGTTTCTAGAAGTTTATGATTCTTCATAGTATGATATTTTAATATGGCATAAGGTACATTTATTAATAAGCCCAAATTTATCTTTGGTTTCTCTGCAATAGAAGCCAAAAGTAGGTAAACATTGGTAGCTAATATTTTACTATTTTATCTCATTTGGAAATGATTTAGATATTTAATTAATTTCCATCATTTAATTTAACTCTAAAAAACACTAAAGTTTTAAGTTATCAAAAAGATTTGGAAGCTATTTTTAAGTACACTTACCATGATACATACTTACTGCTAAAAAGTTCATCTAAAAATTCTTATCTCACTTATATTGATTTAAACCACTTGCTTCCAGCAATTATGTTTAGACTGCTCACAAAAACTTCACGAGACAGTAGCCATTATTCCAAGCTGGTTTTTTTTGGACAATATTTTTAAGAGATATATCATGAACTTATTTGATGAATAAACCCAGGCAGAATATGTTTTATTTCTGTGCTATATTCAATGTTGATAACTCTAAAGACATGTCTATTTTAATTAAACAACAAACTTAAACTAGCTTTAACACTGAATATTTTTCTAGATTATGTGAACCTGAAAAGCATTTGGGTTACTTTCTGATAAATTTCTAAGAACTTGAGGAATAATCAATTCACAGTTGATCAATTTTAAGTCAATTATATAAAGATTTTTAAAAATTAATTTTGGCAATGCTGTTTAGACATGTAACAAAAATATCACACATCTGTAACATACATATATAGACACACTTAAATATACAGGCAGACACAAACAGATCTTATAGCTTTCACTTAAAAATTTTAGCCATGAGGTGGGTATGATAATGCAAAATTCACTAGTTATAAAAAAGCAGTTGGAAGAGGTGAGGCTTAGAACCTCATCCCCCCTGTTTTGAGAGAAATCTTCTGCATCCGTGGATGTTTTGCTGCCCTTGTCTAGCTTGGATTAATACTTAGTCCATAGGCACACACCTGATCATCTACATTTGCCCTCTTACAGCACTAAACTATGTTTTCTACCTTTATCTTGCATCTACCTACCACTTCAGCATTTTATTAAAAATAATAATAATAATAATAAGGGAGAAATATGGGATTCACATATAAATCAAGTATAAAAATCAAATGATCATAATTGACCTGATTGTTTATAGTTCATGATGCGTGATCAAAACCGAAAGTTTCTGTGATGACTGCCCTTGCACTGTTCATCATGTAAGAACTTATTCACTATGTAAGAACTTGTTCACCATGATAAATAAATAAATAAAATAAAATAAAATAATCAAATGTAAAAATAAAAAAAATTAAAGAATTAAAAAAAGCAGTTGAATTCAAAGTGTGTTTCTGACAGATGGAATAAATTAAGATGAATTACTTAGATGGCTAAAGTTTTTTCTGTTAATATTGTAGAGAAGACATTTAAGATTTTCCATTAGCCCAGTTTCCAAATACTTCCCTCTTTTTTCTGTTTCTTTCTGATGAGAAAGATCTCCCTAAAGCTTGCATTTCATGCAAGTCCTAGAGAAGATGAGGGTAGAAAATCTACACCAGAAAGGCAGAGTATCCAGGTTTCCTCCAAAACAGAGGGGATTTTTTTTTTGGAAAGGGGGCATATTTGTTATCAGAGATCTAGGATAATTAGTACTTAAAATTTTCTTTCTTTTTCTTAAGTGAAGACAATTCTGTTCTCAATGTCCTAATTTTCTTTAATACTTAGAAGCCTTTTGAGAAGACAGGGGAGGTAATGGGATTGGCAAGCATAGATGAGTTTTGATTGCTTCTACAGCCACAGTTCTGGTTTTCTAGAGATCTGTAAGATAACAAGTTACTTCTAGTTCCTCAAAGAATTTGGCTGCATCCTGAATAACAAGAAATTAACATGCCCTTTTTCAGAATGAAAGGCTTTCTTTCTGAGTGTACAATTCACCTTAGACCAAATTACCAGAGGTGGAGAAACTCTGCTATCGCTTCTACGAGTCCCTGAATGCTGGCCCCCAGGCAATGCATCTCCTATTCACTTGTAGGAGGGCTTGGGAGAAATTCTGCTCATTTTACCTCTAGGTGGGCATGTTTAAACAGGGGGACCAAAGATCGTCTTTGGAGCGGGCGGGGGTGGGATGGGATCAGGGCTAAGTAATTGGGGAAAGAGGAGATTATAAGAGAACGGACAAGGGGAATTTATGTTACATGTGGACTATGATTTTTGCTCTAATTTCTGTTCCTCCATCTTGTTACATGAGTCTCTATGGCTAGCTGTTATACTTCTTTATGTATACTTTTTAAAACTTGTTCTTTCCACAGGAACCAATAAGACAGTTGTTTCAGATGTGAGCTCCTATAAAAAAAATAGAAAATCTTATAAATATAGCCATTCAAAGGATCAATTGTCTGGCCATTGATAAGTAGGCTCTTACATTAATCTTAATAGTGACTCAAATCAATGACCCCCTTATTGGCTTAACCATGGACATAGAGGTGTCTCAAAGAAGAGTACAAAAGATGGAGCCTTTACAAAATCCAGACAGTTCACTCCCCAAAGTTAGCTAAAAAACGATCTAGCCGTAAATGGGGTGCAGCCCCCATTCATAGTTCTGTCTAGCCATATCAAGCTGCACATGGGGTACAACATACATTTCTATCCAGCCAAATTAGTGAAAATGGTGTCTTTGGTTGCTCATGAGGATAATAAGACAGAGAAGTTTGAGCTGAAAAAGGCCCCTTATGGACCAGAACCCCTTATGACAAGTTCCCTGAAAGCTGGCACAGTTGAATAAAGAGAACACTGCTTATTGTATATACAGAAACCAGACAGAATATTCTCAGTGGTCATAAAGCCAAGCTCTCAAGACAGAACAAGGTGAGAGAGAAACCTCATCCATTCTTTTTTCCATATGCACATAAACAAATTTAGCTAAGCCTTAGGTCTCTTGGAGCCAAATCAATATTTAAGTGGGATGTCCTGCTGGTTAGAGTTTGTGTGGTGCTTTTCAGTGTACTTTATTGCACAGAATTTTCTTGAGGTTGGTGGGTGACCTGGTATCAATCTAACCTGTTCCATGAACAACTTATCTTAACATGAGAGTCTTGGAGTTATGTGGCTTTAATAGCTTTGACCTCCTGTGCACGTTAACTCATAGCCAAGTTTGTCTAAACAGCTGCCAATTGGTGAGGACCATGTACATGAGGGTGACTCAAATGACAAGCTTAAAGAAACTGAGCCTGTGTTATACCCAATGCTGTCCTCCTTATGATAAATGACACTAAAGATAGACAAAGAAAAAGTGGTGATTTCTAGGAGGAAAGGAATCAATAGAAAATAAGAGTACTCCTAACAAATTTCTACCAAAGTTGCTATACCCAATGAACTAGTTCATCCAAATATTTTCTCCTGCTAATCTAAACCTAGAAAATATTAAAGAGTCTCACCACTCTCACTTCCCTTAGACCCCCTGGGCAGAGATGCAGAAAACCAACACGGTGAGGATTCTCACCTTCTGCCAGCTTTTGTCAGAGGTTCCAGGATCTCTCAGCTGCAGCAGCCCTGGAGCAAGCAATGCCCAACAGGTGAAGGTCCCTTCCTGGATACCAACTGTGGAGGTGGAAAGATTTTCCCTTCTTCCCTACTAGGGTCTTCAGGTGGTGTAATAATTAAGTTGATATGAGACATATTAACAAGAGAAAAGAAAGTGTCATGTGTACAGGAGCCCCATAAAAATATGAGATCTGAAGGGCAGCCAGTTAACTGAAGCTCATTTATATAACATCCTGAGCTAAGGAAAGTGGTAGGAGTCCAGGGACACAAAGGGGAGGAAGGCCCTTCTCAGGAAGGGAGAGATGTTTGGAGAACAAACGTGGCCCTGTTAGGCAATAAGTTTCTTAGATGATAAAGATATCTCTGGTAATAGCACTTCCTGATACAGTCCTCATTTACATGTAAATTTAAATAGTCGAGGGAGAGGTAAAGAGATAATTGGCTGGGTTATGATCATCTTTAGCTCAAAAAATCCTTATATCTAAGAGACATATTTTGGGGTGGCAAAATAAAATCTACTCTCCTTCACAATTAAAGTCTTTATCTACACTCTGAAAATATTGCACATACATCTAGGCCCAGGCCATGGCTCTCAAACTTCCTGGTCTCAGGACACTTCATATCCTTAAAAATTATAAGAAAACCTTCATGACCTAAGGCAATGAACAGAGCTCTTATATTTAACCCCAAAGAAACAATCTATATATTTTTAAAAAAATCAACCAATGGGACTTCATCAAAATTTAAAACCTTTGCTTTGTAAAATACGTATTAAAAGGATAAATAAACTGCAGACTGGGGGGAAATATTTTCAAATAGTATATCTGACAAAGAACTTGTATCCAGAATATTTAAAGAACTCTCTGTATACAACAGTAAGAAAGCAAATAATCAAGACTTGAACACTTTACCACAGAAGATACATGGATAAGTATATAAAAAGATGTTCAACATCATTAGCTCTTAAGGAAATTCAAACTACATACCTATTAGAATGGCCAAAATAAAAAAACTCCAGTAAAAAGTACTAGTGAGGATGTGAAGGAGCTGGACCTCTCATGTATTGCTGATGGGAATGAAAAATGGTACAGCCATGCAGGAAACACTGAGTAGTTTCTCATGTAGTTGAGCATGGTCTCCATATGACCCAGCAAACACAGTCCTGACATTTAGCCTAGAGAAATAAAAACTCATGTACCCACAAATATCTGCACCACCCAAAGTTCTTTATTTGTAGCTTTATTTGTAATAGCCAAACACCAAAAACATCCTTCAGTGGATGAGTGGATAAACAAACCGGTACATATACTCAATGGAATACTACTTAGCAATAAAAAAGAATGAACTGTTCATACACACAACTTCTGGGATGGATGTCAGAAGCATCATGCTAAGCAAAAAAGCCAGTCTCAAAAGAGTTACATGCTGGATGATTCCACTTACAGAATGTTCTCCAAGTGCCAATATCAGACTGATAGAGAACAGATCAGCAGTTGCCAAGAATTCAGGCTGGGAGGTGGGTGTGACTACACAGGAGGAACCTGGGAAAGTTTCTTGTGGTGATGGAACAGTTCAAGGTCAAGGTTACAGTTCCATGAATCTTTATGGGTGATAAAATGTCATAGAACCTCACATACACACACATGCACACACATAGGAGTTCATATGAAAACCGGTGAAATACATGCAAAATCTGTAGTTAACACCATTGAATCATGGTCAGTTTTCTGGTTTTGTCAAAGTGCTGCATTTATACAAGATACCATCTTTGGGGGAAGCTAGGCAAAGGACACCTAGGATCTTTCAGGACTATTTTTGCATCTTCTTGACATTCTCAAACTACTTCCAACTTACTGAAGTACCCAAGGAGTTTTATTTATGTGTGCTATATCTATCAATATTTACTATATTAGAAAGTGATTTTGAGATTGTTACATATTTATTAATTAATGCAAAAGTCACAGCTGGCCAACTATACAATGACAGACTAAAACATTTTTATGAAAAATAATGATACTTTCCAAAACAAAACATTAGTGAGGAGAGTGACATTATTTCATACTTTGCAAATCTCTTTAATGTCTGGCTTAACAGAAGACAGCTGGATGGTCCTATCTGCTTCTGCATTCGATCTGTTGTGATTTCCCACGTAATGTCATCTTTGCAGAACTCCACTGTGCCCCCATGAGAGAATGAGGGTGAAAAAGGCAAATAACATGTTAGTTTTATTATAAAAAACATTTGACCTTGCAAGCCCTCTAAAAGGGTCTTGGGAATACTCAAGTGTCCCTCACTGTACAGTGAGAGCTGCTGATCTCTATTAAGGCATGTCCCACAATATTACAGTTATTTGTTTGTGTGAATTTGTCCCTTGTATAACTGTGAGCTACAGTAGAACAAGAACTCTGGTTAATTCACTTGTTTTCCTGGAGGCTAGCACTATGCCAAGTACTTAGCAGGAACTTATTACCTATGGCAAAAAGAACAAAGAATTGATGAAGGAAACCATTCGTTGTTCTGTTTTTTCTTTTGTTTTTAAAGGCCTGTAGGTGACTACAGCTTTTAAAGTCTGAAGAGAAAATTTGAGTCTTCACAGAGATGTGCTGTTTGTAGGAAGAAAGTTTGCTGGTCCAGCGCGCCGTGGATGCAGTGACTGGTTTGAGATCCAGTGAGGCCAGCGGAGTGATTTGCATGCGCACAGCTCCATATGACTTCTCCCTCCCCTTGTCTCCTGCCATCTCTGATTTTTATGTTCCTTGTCAGGACACAGGAGTGCATACAGGATATATAGCATAGGTTGCAAGGTCCAGGAGGGCTTCTTTGCAGGATCAGGCACAGCCAGGATCAATTAAGTAACAAGGAAGGTAGAAAACATTGCTGCAGCTGGAACAAATCAGTTAGTCAGGCACACGGGTTGCAACCCATAAAAGGTCAGCAGGCAACTGGCATGAATAGCTGTGAGTGAAGCTTTTGGCTCCACGGAGCTAGAAAGAGCCCAATGACCAAGCTTCCTCGCATCCTGATTTCCAATCAGGCAAACCGCGTGGATGGGGAAGATGAAGCGAAGGACTGACCAGGTTGTGTCTCAGTGACATTCTCATCGGGCTTCCCTTCGGTGGATTTCTCCCCTCCTCCCTAGCCCCAGATGAGATTCTGCTGCAGTGACAGGTTGGTTTTATGGGTTGGAGGAAAGCCTCAACTATATCTCAGTGAGTGAGAGGAGCTGGACCTGTGTATGAGTTAGGAGACTCCTTGGAAGGAGATGCAGAGCAGCAGTGATGCCTTAAAAAAAAGCAAAATCTCACACTTCATCTTAACACACACGTGTTAGAACTAGAGATCCCATTTCAGGTTGATTTCCAACAGTGGGTAATTTCTCTGGCAAATTGATTAGCTGTGTGCTCTTGTGTGCTCTGTGTTAGTTGAGTAACGGGATCATGATGTCTTAGCCTAACTCATTTCCCCAGTCTGTTTTTCTTAGAATAATTTATTCCATTTACTATATTTAGATACTGTTTTGTTTTTTTAAGGGCAAAAGTCTAAACAGATGTATGAGGATGTTTCTTTGAGCATCTTTACAAAATTAAACACATTTTCCATTTTGATCCGTGTTCAGAACTTGCTTAGGGAAGGAGACCCCAATTCAAATGATTTTAACTGAACATAGAGATGGAAACATGGTCCTAATGACCACATTTGCTGAAAGGTCAGCCTTTCATTCAATAGAAAAGTATTGAACAACTGCACGCTGCTAGACTCAGAGACTACAGACATTAACAAGGAGCCTACAGGTTAGCTGGGGCCAGTTCGTTGCTGACTCCTAGGAAATAAGAGCATGCACAGTAGGACCATAAGGAGAAACTGTTACCTCTTCCGTGTGACTTCACGCAAGGTATAGTCTTAGAGGAGGACATTGCTTTCCCACACCGTGTATACTTTTTAGAATCTTAAATACCCTTGAGTTATTATTACTGTAGTCATTCTGATTAGATTCAGAGAGGTTATGCCTTGCATTCAAGTTCAGTAAGTTAGTAAGGGACAAAGATGGGGCTCAGATTCAGATCTACTGATGGCAGAACATTTCCTAAACTACTGCTGGGATGAGAATTAACTTTGGAAAGTTATATGTAAAGATCATATATTATCATTGCTAAAGCATTTTCTGTAAAGTGATAATTGCAGTGAAGATTAAAAGAGTATAATTCCTTGCATTTTTTACAGCTTCAAACAACTTTAGGCTTAAGTGCATTCCTTCCATCCAGTTCAGTACTTACTGAAGTTAAATACTTAGTGTGGCCTGCTTTGTACCGTGGGGGATGTTGAAAAGAGGGGCCTAACAAATTATGCCAGCTCATTTATGTTTGAGGATGCTATGGTTAAAGAAGAGGATTTTGGAAAAAATCTTATGAGGAAGCAAGTAGGCAAGGAAGGGGAACAGATTTCTGGGAGCAGCTGGTTGGTTCTATCTGGGACAGGGGGAATTGGAGGTGCTGGGGGATTTTTTTGGAAGGACAGACCCAGGACACAGTTTCTGACAGGGCATGGAGCTGGGACAGAGAGGTTCTACTGGAAGATAAAGAGAAAGAACTGTTCTCTGAATTTGAGACAGCATTGGGTATGTGGAAATGCAGCTTCTTTCAAGGGTGAAATACAGAATGTGTTCTGGAAGCATGTGTTTGAATCTGCTGGGCTCTGGTGTCTCATCTTGAATGTTTTTCCTGGAGGGACGGATGCAGTGTAGATAGCGCACCACTGAGCCATTAGTCCATTCCATTTGAGTCGTAAATGCATTCCAGAAGCCTGGAACCAAAGCAGCAGCAGTTCTGGATTAGAAGCAAAGGGCTGGAGTGACGGTGAGAGAGACGCAGAAGGTCGAGAAGCAGGCTGGAGTTGCTCTGTTAGGATCATGGACTGGGAGTCCGCAGTCGTGAAAGAGAAATCCTGCTCTTCTTCCTGAAAAGCTTTGATGATAAAAGGAGTTGGGAACACATACCCCCGGAATAAGGAGGTCCTTTCCATCATATCATAGTTATTTGGGGGCACATGTATGGCCCTCCTTGGTGAAGACTCCCACCAGTTTGTAGAAGGATACTTTGTGGACTGATAATGTATTAAGCCTGGATAAGGGACTGAGTTTTATTCTTAGGTACCTAAAGTAGAAAAAAGATTTAGAACAAGCATTTCATTGTGTGTATGTAAAATTGGGGAGCAGAAGCACCAGGAAAAAATTCTGTGCTCTACCTCTGCTTTTTTTTTTCCCCCAGAGTAGGTTGAAGAGATGAAAGAGCCCCAATTAGGTCAGCAGTGGGGAGGTAGGCTGCAAAGACAGCATGAATCAGTGTTGAGTCATTGTTCTTATAAAATAAAGCTCTTCTATGCCAAGAAGGAGGGAAGGGAAAAAAATTCAAAGCCTGCTAAAGAGAAAAACAGTTTTCCTGGACAAGAGTAAGTTGTCAAAAGGCCCAGATGTGACCTTAGATAATCAATTACCTAAAGAGAGCACTTGATCCAGGAGGTCCAGAAGGGTGGGGCCACCACGCTCCGGGAACATCACGTGGTAGCATCACGTCACCTGGGAGCGTGTCAGAACTAGTTTCCACCTAAGACCTGAAGAATACACTCTGCCTGAGGGGATCCCAGAAGCTGTTTATTTTAACAAGGCCCCCCAGAAGTTTCCTTCTAGCCAGAAATATATGACCATAGAGCAGCCCTTCACGCTTGTTTGAAAATGCCAAATCTTGAGTCTCTCAACACAGTTAGTTCTCAACAGGGTTTGAATGGATGCATCAATCAGACAAACTAGGGGTGCCTGTGCAGATTTCAATACAGCTGGGGACTGAGAGGCTGTCAAACTAGATAGAACAATTCTAGAGCAGCAGATGTAGGAGCAGATCGCTCGGATGGAGAGAAAAAGCGGAGAGCATCAGGACAGGCTTCCTCTGCTCTGTGTTTTTGACAAGGACTATGGAAGGTGCTTTCTGGAGCTGAGAAGTCAGTGATCCAGAGGCGAGGCTGTGTGGTGCCAGGTACAGCTGCAAAGGATTCTAGTTGTGCTTCATATGACTGCCTTGGATCCTGGTTCTGCTGAGTGGGGTTTCCAGACACTGGGTCAAGGGTATCGCCCTCCTGCACCTCAGCTCCTCCTCTACCGGACAGGAGTGTGGGCATGGACCGCAGCTCCGGGAGACCCTCCTGGCTGACTGCAGCGACATGGGCAGGTGACTGGGAGTCCTGAGGACTTCCCATGGCTCAGTGAAATGACCCTTGGATTTTGCTGGGTGAAAGGCAGTTGTGCATCTTGAGTCTGAATGTTCACCTGAGTGGCTCAGGAGTGCCTTGCAGAATGGCTGCGTTGGCAGGACAGACTAGGTGGGGAAAGATGCCGACCAAGAGGCAGAGGGGCTGCGGAACATGGTCCTGCTCTTTGATACAAGGTTAACCATCTCCTGGTATTGCATGAAGTCCCTTTTCTCCAGTCATTTATAAAATACAGCAAAGCATGGTGGCTAAAAGCAGTTTGGACCAACTACTGAACCCCATTATACCTCAGTGTTCTCTGCTACAAAATGGGAGGATCACAGTACCTACCTGATGGACAGGAGGTAACATTTAAAATACCAAAAGTGCTTAGAATAGTATCCAACTCAGAATAAGTACTTGAAAGCATTTAGCTGCTATTATAAATACTACTTTGTGGAAAATGATAGACAAAAAGTAGAATTAGGTATTTGGACCACATGAGGTATTCTTTTGACAATGCTGTAAAATCCTTCTGTAATCTTCTTTGTGTGCACTTTCTCCTCCTGTACAGTCAGGGTGTTCCACTCGAGACAAGATTGTTGCAAGATGATTTTCAGCTACTGGAAGCTCAGGCCCAGCCCCTGTGTCAGAATCTTCCAACTGGAAGAATCTTAGGCAATTTGATCTCCTCATTTTGCAGGTGAGGCTCCTAAGGTACAGGTCTGCCTGACCCTAACCCACGAGAGCTGGAATTACAAATCCCTGAAACCCCTGAGCAAGAAGCATGCTGGCTGACATTGGCTGGCTGGCTCACTGGCTTTCTAGACTTGAGGGCTTATTCACTTTGATACATTGTATAAATTAATTCTGTTTCTAAAATAGGGGTGGTAAATAAGAATGACTAGGGCTAGGGGCATTCCTGGTTTTTATGTGCTCTACATTTATGGAAGTATTTACAGCCAAGAGTGGCAGGGTTTGGGGGAGGCGTGAGGCAGGGGAGAATGGATTTGCCATAGCAACGGAAGTGAGCATGTGACATGCTTCCTTTTGTTTCTGAGTTACTGGAGCCCTTTGTCCAGTGGCCTCCTAGAAGTTAGGAGGTTTGTCCTCTGACTTGTAAGTTTGGCTCTTCTCTCTTCCCTTCCTTCCCCCTCTTTGTTCTGCCAAATTGTTTCCTCTTACCCCCATCCCTGCCTGAAGGGCCCCCAAGACCTGTGGAGACCTCTCTCCTTTGCTGGTACGTTGGGGAGCCACTGGGGCACACATGAAGCGTACCTCACAGGGCTGGTGTATTCATGTGCAGGGTGCTCCAACAAAGTCCTACCAGCTAAGTGGCATGGACAACAAATACTTATTTCCTCACATTTCTAGAGACCAGAAGTCTGAAATTATGGTGTTGGTAGGGCTGTGCTCCTGCGGAAGGCTCTGGGGAGGATCTTCCTCGCCTCATCCATGTTTCCTCCTATCTCTGCTTTCATCGCCACCTGGTCTCCTTCTGTGTGTATCTCTGCAGGTCTTTTCCTCCTCTTATAAAGGCACCAATAATACTGGATTTAAGGCCCACACTAATCCAACATGTCTTCACGTTAACTGAACTAATTACATTTGTAAAGAACCTATTTCCAAATTAGGTCATATTCTGAGGTTCTGGGTGGACATGAATTTTAAGGGGATCCTATTTAACCCAGTACAGCTGGAGTTTCAGCAGTGCTTCGGAGTGGGTTCTACAGGCAGGCATCTGGCCATCTTGTATCCTAGAGCTCTTTCCCAGGATTCCTGGGGTTTGGCCCCAGAACGTCCCCAGGTTTGGTTCTTAACCATCACCTCCAAGTCCAGGCTCTCTTTATTGCTGACCAAAATTTGTTAACTTCACAAAGGACATTTAGAGCTGAGTGACTAGAATCCTGTCTGCCACTACTTCCCCTCAAGTCCATGGGTACCAGTTCTTGGAAGTATCCTCAAAAGAAAGGACTGTGCCTTCTGATCCTCTAACTTAGAGCTACCTGGACCTCAGGCATGATGACTGAGCTCAAGCAATGATTTTTAGATCATGAGGAAGGAACCAGTGCCCAAGGTCCTTATGGAGCTGCTATATCAGGCTTGGACTTCTTATTTCTGGGATTCATTTATGTAAGAGGAAAAGCAGGTTCTTTCCTATTGAAGAGCTTTCGGAGGAGTTTTCTGACTCCCACAGCTGAGCCGGGATGACCAAAGTCTCAGCAATAATGAGGCTCCTTCTCCAGGTCTGGGTCTCTCTGCATGTTGGGCTCAGGGGCTCATGGTAGCTGACACTGGAAGGACAGCATCTGAAGATTTGGAATCCCAGGTTCCTGCTGTAAAAGGAAAACTTCTCACTTATCTTTGAGTGACCCTGTGCTAGGTCCTGACTGGATCTAACTCAGTATTTTTCAACCTGTTTTTCACTAGTTACTCCTTGAGGACCTTTTCTAGATATTTGCTTCTGGATCAACTCCCCTTGTAAGATGCACTTTAACAACGTAAATATACTGCCTATTTGTTTGCGTACTGAATAAATAGTTACACTTCATTTATAAATAGTAGTATATTTTTTGTGCCCCTCCGTCTGCCAAGAACCAGTGTATTTTCCCTTGGGGGCAATGATCCCCGCCTGCCTGCTGATAATGTATGGCCCACCTGAAGACATTTTGCTGACCAGGGAACAATGAGACTTGTTTCAAACCATCCTGTACACACCTATGGACTCATTAGGTTTGTCTTAAGTCTCTCCGGCTGCAATAACAAAATACCTGAGATTGGGTGGCTTAAAGAGCAGAAATTTTTTATTTTCCCCTAGTTGTGGAGACTGGGAAGTTCAAGATCCAGGGGCTGGCATGGTCAGGTTCCAGTGAGGAATCCCTTCCTGGCTTGTAGACGGCAACCTGCTTGCTGTGTCCTTGCTTGGAGGGGAGAGGAAGCTCTGGTTTTTCATTATTAGATGACATTATTATAAGGCTTTTATTTTCAAACTTTTCATTTTGGATAATTTCTAACATATACCAAAGTAGAGAAAATGGCATATGTAAACTTCTCTATTACCCATTACTCTCCTTCCTCAATTATCAACTCACACTCACTCATTATTATTATTATATTAGTTTCAGGTATACAACAAATGATTCAGTATATGAATAGATTGCAAAATGAGCACCATAATAAATCTAGTTAATGGAGTCTCCTTGTAAGGGCACTAATGCCGTTGCTGACTCTCCGCGCTCATGACACGATCACCTCCCCAAGGCCCCACCTCCTATGCCTTCACACTGACGATCAGGTTGCAACACAAACATTCAGACCACAGCACCCTCCAAATTTGTTCCCACCTCCTGAATTTGCTGTTCCTTCTGCCTGGAATGCCTTCCCATACGTATCCTCACGGGGCTCCTCTTCTCCTTGGAGGCCTCAGCACAACTGTTGTATTCTGGAGACTCTGTTCTCCTTCCAGAAAAAACACCCTCGCTCCCTCTGGTACTCTCTGTCATATCACCCCACTTAGTTTTCTTCCTGACACCATTTTCTGAAGTTCTCTTGGTTACTCTGCTGTCCATCTCCACCCTCTAGGATGTCAGTTTCCATGAAAGGCTTTCTCGGTCTTGTTCACTGTTGTTTCCCAATACCGAAAGTAGGACCTGGCGCATAGCAGGCAATCAATACATGTGGAATAAATCCTAAACAACCCCTTTTACGAAGCATAGTGAGCAAGCACCCTGTCATTTTCTTACCCTTATCAAGCATGGAAGGTCTTAATCCCTCACAGGGATACAGCACTCAAGATTTTACAAAGGACTTTCATATCCATTTTCTCATTGAAGGTTCTTAGCCTTACAGGCAGACAGGTATTATTAGTCCCATTTTGCCGGGAAGACCTTCTCGGGCTCGCATCTCTGGCTGGTGGAACAGAGGTCCCCTGACCCGAGGCCGTCCTCCCTGCATTACACCCCCTCCTTCACCGGGTGAGGGCCTTCCCTGCGCATTGCCGGGTCTCTACTTCCTAGCCTGGGATGTGAGGAAATGACTTAACTCCTCAGTCCACTGGGCTCCAGGTCAGATATTGATTCTTTTGATGGTCACTGAGCCTCAATTGCACTTAGGAGTAACTGCAAAGATCTTATCCTTCTCTTGTCTCTTAGCTTTTCCCCAGCAAGCCCTTGGCCTGGTCCCAACTTCCTTCTGGCCTTTGAAGCTCTTTGCTTCCATTGCACTGGAAAGACTGCTCCTGGAAGTGGGTGGGCAGAGGACCTGCCCCAAAAGATCCTACAGTAAGAAGGAATTCTGGCGAGAGGCAGTTGTCAGGCGCAGGTGATGGCTTTTGTGTGATCATGGCACTTACACAGTGCCTTTGGAAGAGTCCTTTCTTAGATGACTAAATGTGACCTCTTTTGGGGATTTCTCCTAAGGAAACTATCCAAAATACACAGCAATACAGAATCTGTTTTTGAAGAATTAGACAGGGTAAATGTCCAACAGTATGGGAATGGTTAAATAAAACATACAGTAGATTCATGAAATGTTATCCAACATGGGATGTTGCATAACCATTAAGAATGTTGAGTGAAAATATCTAACAGTGATCTGGGAAAACACCGAACACCAACAAAATGTTAAGTGACAAAAACAGGATGCAAAATTGTATGTGTACTCTCGAAGTTACAACATAAAGGGAAAACAATGGCTACGGAAATTCTGTAAAGAAAGATATCCACTGGTATGAGAATGAGAATGACTGTATTACAGTAACATCGTATAAGTGAGGTCTTTCTTTTCCTTTTCCTACTTTTTCTGTAATGCAATATATTTATGTTATTTTTCCTTAAAAAGGTTTAAGTGTTATTTTTATGATTTATAAAAAACATGTTTTAAAAAGTAAATGTCGAAAAGGAAAAAGTTAAAAATATACTGGTATTCTCATCCCTAGTAATATATCAGGGAATAGGCTCCCCATTCTCTCTACATATACATAAATATACATTTTCATAAGCAAAAATAAAATCCAATTGTACCTCTAATTTAAACGTATATTTTACTCAATGATATTGTATGAACATCTTAACATGTCAATATTCCACCATGTTATTTTAAATTATGCTTAGTTTGTGTTGTATACATGTGTTACTATTTGTCTAATTTACCTCGTATTGTATGTTTAGAGACTTCTAGTTTGGGGATGTTATAATTACAATTGTGGATACCCTTTCCAACTAACATGCCTCATACTTTCTTGATTATTTACTTAAGGAAAAGTTTTTATAGTGGAATTTTTGAGTGCTAGGATATGTGTGTGTATATATATATATATATATATATATATATATGTCAATTTATGCATGTCAACTTATATTTATGCGAGTTGTATAGGAGAGAGCCTATTTTCTACACTTACAAATTTTATCATAAGAGGGTATGGTAGGAGTCTTTCCATTGCTTTTTTTTAAAACCCAACTCATATAGCTCAGGAAAAGAAAGCAGGGGATAGAGGAGGGAATGACTGATAGCTCAAGTAGGTGCATGGGCTAGATTCCACTTTAAGTAAGATTTAATTAAGTTCAGAAACATGCAAAGATGCATTTCTGAACTTGACTTCCTCAGAGTTGGGTGCTTTCTCCTCTCTGTGTGGTGTTCATCTCGGTATCCATGCCAGAGAAAAGGAGAATCCGATAAAAATGGAGGCCTAACAAAAACCTGAGAATTTATTCTTGTTGGCACTGGCTGACCCTACTACACGGGACATGTGGTCCACAGTGAACCAGCCAGTGGCTGGTGGAAGGAACTCCTCATGGCAGAAGCACTCGATCAGGATATGGACCCTGGCACATGCTCCTTCCCAGAATCTTCTGGGCCACAAATAGGCAAGGTGTAGCTTCCTCAAAGCCAAAGCAGGGTATGGCTGCCAGCAAGGAGAGAGAGTGGATGTTGGGATGCCTAAATGTAAATGTGTACTATAGAGGGGATTCGTGATATGAAAAAGTAACTTCAAAGCCCGATCAGATCATATCTGTGTGTACTTAAAACACCTCTAGTTCCAAGTTGCTCATGGGATCAAATCTGCAAGAAGACTATCCCTCTCCACTCCCGCAAGCTCTTTTTCTTCCAGCCTCAACTTAACAAGACTGTCCTTTGATCTGAGACAAGCCTTAACCTCTCTGAGCCTCAATTCTCTTATCTGTAAAATGGGGTTATTACCCCCTACATTAACTAATTGACAGGATAGCAGTAAGTCATACAGAATGAGTCCATGTGTGATGAAACCTTTAACCGCTCATGTTTGAATAAATGTCTTCTGCCGGCTCTAGAAGGTGGGCTCACGGAAGAAGCATTGGACCATGACTTTTGGGTTGCCTCTAAGAAACTTGTGTGCCCTTGGAAAAGGAACCTAGTTATTTGACATCTATTTTCCCCTCTTGAAAAAAGTTATGCTAGGAATTCCAGCCTTCAAACACAATTTCAATATAAGAATAAAGCCCTGTATGAATATAATACAGAGCAAACCGTCCAATGAATGAGGTCCTCATGTGTGCAGAGGATTTTGGTGATGTTTTATGTCCACTTTGCCATGGCTATTGTTTTCCAATCCCACCCATGAACCATGTAGGACATATTCTTAAGATTCTCACAAGTGCTTGCCATGGAGAAAAAGTATGCAAAAGCATATAAACTCTCTTATATCTGTGGCCCACAATGGCTGTGCGCCCTCTCACCAGCGTTCACTCATGAACTATCCTGACTTCTTATTGGTGTCCTGTTGCATCTGTCCAAGGGAGGAATCAGCCCCAGGTAAGCAAGGGCTCGTAACCTGTCTCTCCTTGCAGGTGACTATCTCTCCTTAGATTCTGGGCTCGTCCACTACCCTGTGTCCTCAGGTCTTTGACTAGAGAATATTTATAAGCTTGCAGTTTGTTCTGCTCCTTTTGTTTATGATCAGGAACAGTGCTTGCTCGAACACTTCTGGTCTAACATGCCTGAGCAGAAACTAGAAGTTCTGCTCTAAGGTCTAACTTGAATTCCTGCACTGATTATAGGAGGTAGGCATTATTAGTATCCTCATTTTAAAAATGAGAGACTGGTGCTGAGTCCCTCACAGTTTGGGAAGAGTGAAGCTGGGGCTTGAACCCAAAGTCTTTACACCACTATGGAACTTCACTTCCTAAATCTGTCTTTCAGAAATGACATGTTCCTTTGCAGCTAGACCATAGCTTAAATGGGGATGAGGCTGAATAGAAAAGTTGGGGTCAGTTCATAGAAGGCTTTGCACTCCAGGTGAGGAAGTGTGATCTGAAGCCAGTCAAAGATTCCAGGTGTAAGGGAGCACTTAGGAAGAAAAATAGCAGTCCTCGAAAGAGTCATCTGGCATCAGTGTGGGGGATGCATCAGAGAGGCTGCAAAAACTTGCATGGAAGCAGTGGGAATGAAATATTTGAACTACTTGGAACGGGAAATAGGAGGACTTGATGTGAGAGTGTAGATCAGGTGTTGGATAATCTGATTTGTGCTTTGGAGAAGAGAAGTGTGACATGAAACAAATTTATTCAGAACCAGGAGGAGGACCCAGTATGGCGAGGAAGGTAGATATTAAGCTTGGTTTTAGACTGAGCAGCAGGTGTCCAGCCCTGGAAATGGAATTCCAGAACCCTGGCTGCAGATCCCAGGTGTGGCTTTGCTTTGCGGTCATCTCTCAGCATGGGCTTTCTCATCCATGCACTTGGGTATCACAGAGTAAGGGCTCCAGCTTTTGGAAAACTTAAGTAAAATCAACAACTGAAATGGGAATTTTGTAGGAGTTTTAATGTAGTTTGCATGAAAAACAAGCAGACCTTTCTGCCTCTGGCTCATGCTCATCATGCACTGACAATTTGAAATTTACAACTGAGACATTTAACATGTTTCAAGGAGAACATTATCATTTGAAAACCTTGTAAAGAGAAATGTGTCTGTACTAAGAAGCGACACTATCTTCCTTTTGTAAAAAAGACCCCAATCATTTTACATTTTCACTTTTGCTTCCCATCTTGTGTTAAATAATTCTGACATTTTCTTCAAATGCAAATTATATTTATGAAAATTTCTCCAATGTGGGGTTTTATTTTTCAAAAGGTATGGTGGGGAGGGAGAGGGAGAGAAATTTTTCTTTCATATGACAACTCTGGCCATCTCCTGGGTCTCCAACTTGCATTCAGTCTGGTTAAAATAAAAAAAGTCTAAATTTCATCTGGCTTTTCTGTTTGGCAATGCAACTTCTATCAGAAAATGGCTCCTTGAATCTTAAATGGCTGAGAAACTAGCTGTTCAGATAAACATTAGAACTATTCAATATTAACATATAAAACCTTAACCTTGGAGTTGGGGGACCTTCAAGGTCACCAGATGATAGATGCTTCCCTCCATCATTGAATTTCCATTAAGCCTCTCTACCTACTGGGTATTCAGCTGAGCTTATATGTCTCTAACGGCTGATAGAAAAGATGTCCTTAAACTAGGATAATTATATTAAACTTTAATTTCATTTGAGAGCTTCCATCCACTGGTCCTAGTTAGCTACTGTAGCCTTGCCTTAGGTAAGAGGGGCAGTACAGAGTAGGTGGTTAGGCCTGGGCTTTGCAGAGTACATTTGAATTCAAATTCTTCACTTAATGCGTGAGTCATATTTTGAGCATCACTGAGAGGCTGTCAGAAATGCAGATCACTGGGCTCCACCTCAGACTTACTGAATCATAGACCATATTTTAATAAGATCCCCAGAGATGCCTATACACATTCAAGTTTGAGAAGAAGCATAGCTCAAAAGAATTCCGTTCATTACCCATGTGCTCAGTTCCTTGACTGCAAATTGAGATGGTCGGACAGGATAATCTCTACAAGTTCCCTTCACCTATAAAGCACCATAATAATAATAAAAACAGAGTTCATAGAAATCTATTGGAAGAATATTTTTAATAAGGGTAAAGTGATAACAATGTAGATGTAAAATAGTAGGGAAATTTTAAAGTAAACTATTGTTTAGTCTCTCAATCCAACTATTTTTAAAATTATATTGATCAGAATTATAATAGAAAAAGTCTGGAGAAAAGGTCAAGATATGAGCAGGATATAAAATGTAATTATAATTAATACAGAAAAAAGTACCCAAGAAAAAATTCTGTCTTTATTGGTTATACATAGATGATGTGATTAGGAGTTATTTCCCTGTCATTTTGTGACTATGCGCCACCCCATGTTTATTAAATATATGTGATTTTAATAGTTGGCGGGGGGGATAAAAGTACCTGTCTTTTTTGATTAACAAGGATCAAACAGAAGACCCGAAAATTTCAAGTTTTACAGAAAACCACAGAATTCATTTTATAATGTATTTCTCATCCTACAGAATAAGGCCTTCAGCTATTGTCTTTCAAGGCCCAACTCAAGTCCCACGTCTTCCAAGCCAACTTCCTCTGTTTATACTCTGGGTCGGGGATCTTGTTTGAATCAACTCTGTATCCTCTTCTTGACAAAGGAACAGACTGATTAAGTACAAAGTAAGTGTGGGGTGAAGGAAAAGAAGGAAGGAAATGGGGAAGAGAGGGAGATGGCGTCTGAGAGAGAGAAGGAGGGAAGGAGAACACAAGAGTGAAAACACACACATACACCCTGATGCTGACTGAACTCCAGCCCCTCTGGAATCCTGCAGAATATGTCTGAGCCAGATCTAGCTATTAATAATAAATGGCCTTGTGTTGTTTGCTGAAGTGTCATGGTCTTTCTTCTCCATGGTACTTGAGATTTCAAGTACCATTAGAAGAAGAAATTATGCTGCTTTGAGAATGTTTTTAAAGCAGTTTTGTTCGGGAGGTGTATTGTTACTCCTAGTCAAGCAGGAACAAGGTAAACTTCAGGATTGTCAACATGTGAGGGTGCAAGATGGGGCCACAAGATGCTCTACTTGGCTTTTTAAAGTTATGAACATATCATATTATCTGAGTGTATGTGCATAAAACAGTGGTTCAAATACATGAGACAAAAACTGATAGAACTGCAAGATGAACTAGACAAATACACAAATAGGTTAGGAGATTTCAACACCCCTCTCCCAATAAGTGATAGAACAAGTAGACAGAAATTAAGACAGATACAGAGGATTTGAACAACATTCACAGCCTACTTGACCTAATTGATGTTTATAAACATTCCCCCCAATAACAACAGAATTAACATTTTTTTCAAGTGTTCATGTACTATTTACCAAAATAGGTTATACTCTGGGTCATAAAACATCTCAATAATTCAAATTAAATTCATATAAAATACTATCTTTAAATATAATGATTTTTTATTAAAATTCAGTAATGAAACATATCTGAAAAGTTATTTAATTAGATACTAAGTAATGTAATCAAGAGTCAGAGAAGAAATAAAAAGGAAAATTGGATACTATTTTGAATTAAATGAAAATGAAAACACCACATATCAAAATTGTGGGATACTTAAAGGAAAATTTACAGAACTAAAATCACCTAAATTGAAAAGAAAATAGTTCTCAAATCCTACTACCTTAAGAAACTAAAAAGAGCAAATTAAAGTCAAAATAAAAAGAAAGGAAATAGTAAAGATTGAAATGAAAATCAATAAAACAGAAGAGAGAAAAGCAATTTAAAAATCAATGCATTCAAAAGCTTTTCTTTTCTTTTTCTTTTTTTCTAGAAGAGAAATGACCAATCAGGAAAAAAAAGAGAGAGAGAGAAACAAATGACCAATTACCAATATTGGGAATGTGAAACATGACCTAGCAGCAGATTTTATAGATAATAAGTGATAATAAGGAAATACTATAACTTTATACCAGTTAATCCAATAACTTAGATGAAGTGGACAAATTCCTGAAAGACATAATCTACCAAGCTGACTCAGGAAAAAGCAGACAATCTGAATAGCTTTATATTTGTTAATGAAATTTTATCTGTGGGTAAAATCCTTCCCACAAATAAATTACCAGTCCCAGATAGCCTCACTGGCAAATTCTACCAAAGATTCAGGAGAGAAATAATACCAGTTCTATTCAGTCTCTTCCAGAATATTGACAACATAACCAAATATGTAGGCAATCCAAAGAAATCTGTAGAAAATGGACCTAAATCAATAAGTTAGTTTAGCAAGGTTGCAGGATATAAGATCAATATACAAAAGCAATTTTATTTCTATATACTAGCAATTAACAATTAGAAATTGAAATTAAAGAAAACCAGCATCAATAAATATGAAATACTTAAACAGGGCTGGGATGGAAGTGAGCTACATGAAGCACTCACCTTATTCCTAGAATTTAAGGGGGCACCAAAAACTCAGTAATCAAGATAAACAATATAATGATGATATCTTTTAAAATAAAGATTAATGCAAAAAATCTGTGATGAGTAAAATATTAAAATTTTAAATAAGACAGGATGTTATTTATTTTGTGAGCCTGCTTTATTATACAAAAGGAACAGCCTATGGTTGTGATACCTGTACAATGAGAATTACAAAATAGAAACAACACTTAAACAAAAATTGGGAAGATATATCAAGCTTGTGGATCAGAGGACACTGTATTATGGAGATGTCAATTTTTCCTAAATTGTTTTAGAGATTCAGCAGTTTCAATCAAAATCCCAACATGATGTTTTTTGTAGAAGTTGATAAGCTGATTATAAAATTCAAATGAAAATACAACATAGAATAGCTAAAACAATTCTGAGAAAGAAGAACAAAATTGGAAGACTTTTATTACCTGACCTCAAGACTCATAAATCCACAGTAATAAAGACAATGTGGTATTGGCATCAAGATAGACAAATAAATTAATGCAACAGAATAGGGAATCCAGAAGGTGACCTATACTTTATTGGCCAATTAATTTTCAACAAAGGTGCAAAGACAGTTCAGTGGAAAAAGGATAGTATTTTTAATAAATAACTCTTGAAAAATTGGATATCCATATGCTCATATGCAAATTTTTTTTAATTTTGATAATGTCTCAATGGTTTTCTAATAGTTTAGAGTGAAAATTTCAAGCTATAAAACTCATAGAAAAATCTTATGATCTAGGGTAAGGTGAAAATTTCTTAAACATAATATCTAAAACATGACACAGAAAATAAAAATTCTAAATGGACTACCATCAATATTTAAAACTTTTGCTCTGTGAAAGATCCTGTTAAGAAAATGAATAGATAAGCCATTGACTTGGAGGAAATATTAGCAAATTGCATGTCTGATAAAGGGCTTGTATCCCACAGTATATAAAGAACTCTCAAAACTCAACTATAAGAAAATAAATCCTCCCACTTCTAAATAGCAAAAACATTTTAAACAGATATTCCACCAAAAAGATATAGAGTCAAAAAATAAACACATGGAAAGAGGTTCAATGCCATTTGTCACCAGAGAAATGCAAATTAGAATCACAATGAGATACCACTACACATCTATTGAATGAAGCAACTGGGATTCTCATACTCTGCGAATGGGAATGTAGAATGGTACAACCACTTTGGAAAATAGTTTAGCCATTTCTATGAAAAGCTAGAATCTATTTTATGTCCAGTCATTCTACTCCTAGGAATCAGTACAAAAGCAAGGGTATGGAAACTATAAAGTAAATATTTTAGGCTTTGCTAGCCAAGATGCTACATATTCTGTTATTGTAATGCAAAGCTACCATAGACAATAAACAAATGAGTAAATGCATGAGAGTGGCAGTGTTTGTGGGAAGTACAAAATAAGCCATAGTGTGTTGATCCCTGAAGATGTCCATATAATGACCTGTATATGAATGCTCAGAGCAGCTTTATTTATAAGTAGACCAAAAGTGGAAACCACCCAATTACCACCAGCAGATAAATGAATATCTGTACAATGGAATAATATTCAGGAACAAAATTTAATTAGTTATTGATACATGAAACAAAATGATGAATCTCCAAATAATTATGCTCTATGAAAGAAGCCAGACCCTCCTTCCTCCCAAAAAAGAGTATATACTGTACGACTCCATTTATATATAAAGTTCCAGAAAATACAAACTAATCTATAATGACTAAATGCAAGTCATTGGTTGCTGGCATAAGGAACTAGAAACAGGACAGGAGAAAAGTATTACAAAAGTGAATGAGGAAGTTTTTAGGAGTTATGTTCATTATCTTGATTTTGATGTGGTTTCATCGATGTATATGTCAAAACTTACCAAATTGTATACTCTGTATATGTTCAGTTTATTGGGGGTCAATTATACATCAAGAAAGGTGGTAAAAACAACAAAAAGAAAACATAACTCCCAAAAGTGCATAGAACTGACTTCAGAAAGCACTGAAGCCAAGCGCTAGAATGCCACTGGGACTGTCTTTCTCTCACCTTGATTTCTCTCTACAGATTAGCTTCTCTCTCTGAGACTAGTTCGCCACATGGAGGCAAAAGGCCTTGCTCTGCTTTTTGAAATAACACAGGGAGGCCAAGTGATGTCCTGGAAGGGTGTGGGCATAGAAGAATAAAAGATCCGCCACATACTTGCTTTATGATTCTGGAGAAAGATCAAACCCTCAGTTTTCTAATCAGGAAAATGGAAGAATTGCTTACTTTGCAAAGTTGTTGTAAGGATTAGAGTGGTGAATAGAAAATCATAAGAAATGATTGGTGCACACATTAGGCATTAGTTTTCTTTCTTCTTTCTTCTTTATGTACCAGCTATATTAGTCAGGATTCTCTAGAGAAACAGAACTAACGGGGTGTATTTGCAGAGAGAGATTTACTTTAAGGAACTGGCTCATGTGATTCTGGAGGCTTGTAAGTCTGAAACCCGCAGGGCAGGTCTCAGGCTTGAGGACCCAGGAAGAGCTGTCACTACAGCCCTGAGTCTGAGGACAGTCTGCAGAGTGAACTCAGGGGAGCTCAGTCTTTTCTCTTAAGTTCTTCACCTGATTGGACGTGCCCCACCCACACTGGGAAGGGTAATCTGCTTTACTTACAGTCTACAGATTTAAGTGTTAATCACATTTAAAAAATGCCTCATAGCCACATCTAGACCGGTGTTTGATCAAATACCTGGGAACCATCACCTGGTCAGGATGTCATATCAAATTAACTATCGCACTAAGACTTCAACTATTTGGAGAGGCAAAATTTGATGCTTGGCACTCCTCTCTTTCAGAATCCGCTGGCAACTCCTTTTTTGCTTTTAGTCCTCAGCTCTAGTGTGTCTTTCTTCCCAGCAACTCAGAAATTTTTCCCATCAGTGATATTAGATCTGAAGTCCCACGTTTATGGACTTCATTTCCTTTGCATTTTGCTTGCAGAGTTCAAATGAGTGCCCCATTTAAAGAACTTGAGTTTGTAATTAAGTACCTATACATTTCAAAGATGCAAAACTCTTTTTTTCCCTCAGAGCTCAATAATTTTATGAGACCTCAGAAAACGGGATGAGCCCTTGGGCTTCAGCTATGGGCCATATGCCCTAAACCAAGCTGCATCCGAGTGAAACAGTTTTAGTTTTTTCACAATAGGGTTTACTCTTAGCTTATAAGGCTGGGCCTGGGCTGGGAATTTAAATGTCTAAGAAATAAACAGGTTGCAATTTCATTGCTTCTAAACATGCAACTGCCTAAGGGGCTTCTGATTTATTAATTTTTTTAATGGAGTGCAAGGCTATAAACCCTTCCTGCCGGCTGGCTGGCAGGCCATGCACATTGTTAGAGGTGCACCATACTGTAGCAAAGAGTGGTATTGGGAAGCTGACTGAGCCCCTGTAATGAAAACCATACACAGCAAAAGCTCCTGATTCCAGGGGTCACATCTGATTTCATCTAAAACATTCTTTTTGGTCCCCTTGTAACCCAGTCTTGACTTTTGAGCATTCACATCATTATGAGAGTGCAGGGGGAGGGGGGAGGAAAAAGGGGGATGGGGTGGTGGAAGGAAGAATGCAAGTTATATACTGAGGGTTCAGAATAGGTTTTGTTTGTAATTTGATTCCAACTGGACATTTGTAATATGGTACTAGTGAATGGCTATTGTGTCATTTCTCTGTATCACTAGCAGATTTTTCTTTTGGGAGGAACTTTGAAAAAAGTATGACCAAAAACAAGCTATTTAATATGGGTGGGCACCCTTACCATCGGAGCCTCATATCCAACTCCTATCTTTTTCTTATAGAAAACATATTTTGGTTATTATTCTCTTTGGACAACACACATTTCCAAATGTCAGCAGATTGTTTTATAACTTGCAGGTAATTGGACTTGGCCTTTACCTAATTATCTGGCCGTACAGAGCATCATTTTCACTTTGGATTAACATTTTGTTCAGTGCCTAAGAAGTCTGTGCAGTGAATGAGAACTTTTACTCTTCAAAATGGGGAACCTCAGTCCCAAATGGCTTTGCAGTCCTGGGCCACACTTTATAGAGACCTGGAAGGGATCATGTTCAAGTATCTAATTTGATTAGGAAAAAGGGTGCTTAAAGATTGCTACAGTGGAATAGGTTTGCAGTTTGCTTTCTCTTCAACACCCAGTGTACATGTTCTGCAGTTTGGTACATGCATGTTAGTTTAGTGTAATTGATCATCTCTTTTACACTTTCACATACATGTTACCAACGACTTAGGGATGGGGAAAAGGAAATTTGAGTGTCCCATTTTGGTGAGTTAGTAAGTATTTATTGAACACTAGTGGCAGGCCAAACAGTGTTCTGGCTGCTAAAGAGGACTGAGAAGAACCTCTTCCTCTCTCTGCCTCAGTTTATATCTGGAAATGAGGCTCAGCCAGCACGGGGTTGTAGACTGGTTCTCTAAAAGCGTGGAGGAAGAAGCCCTAATGGTGGGGTTTGCCATGTCTGAGATGTCAAGAATCCCACAATAGCTAATTCAAACTCAGATAAAATGACACCGAACGTGAAGGTGCAAAGGGACGTGCGCGGTTGTCTTGCACCAGTCCGAGCCGCCTCCACTGCTCGGATCCCCGACCAGGGCCAGCGAATGTGCGGCCTTGTCCCCAGAGCCATCTCTGAGCTTCACCTCCTCTCTACCCTCCAGGCCCCTCCACATACATCAGAGTGTCTGGCACCCCGAGGGCAACTCCTGTCTTTTTGAAGAATAAATGAAGATTAAGTAGGAAATGAACACCCTGGATTTTGAACATTTGCTAAAGGCTATATGCAAACACTCCCCAAGTGTAAACCCATTGGATCTCCTGTGAAGAGTAGCTGTTCCGCGCTCTGTGCGGTTCACGGGCTTCAGAAGAAACGGCAGCTCCGTAATTATGTTCTCTTCCCGGAGCGCCTCTGAGCACCCGGCCCGACGCCATTGGCGGAAGCATGGCCTGTGGCTTTAAGCCTTGCCTTGCGGTTTCCTTAGCTTAAATCCTTAAACCAAGCTCTTGAAAGAAGCGACGCGAAAAGTAACGATCCTCAGAAATGAATGCATTGCAACAGCAAAGAGGAGAAATTTAATTAGCCACTATAATAGCAACATTTAGGGGCCTTTTTCTTTTCTTCCTTTTAAAAATAAACACAGTGAGTAGAAATTGTGGTCACCACTTGCCAGCATCCCTTTAATTCAGTGACTGGGACAAAGTTGGGGGTGGGAATGTGTCTTTCCATACATTCTAGTTTTACAAATAGGCTCATCTGACTTTTTTTAATTAAAAAAATTGTAATAACAGTAATAATTCCTAAAATGGCCCCTTGGGCTGAGAGGGGAGAGTAAAGACACAGTGAAATCGTGTAGAAGTTTGGGCCTGCTTCTTCTCTGGGCCCCCCACAGCCAGTGCTCTGGTCCCTCTGTACAATGGGACCTCCGGAGCCACGACGGAAGGGGGCAGGTCTGTCTGACCAGGACGGACTAGAATTTCTGTATCCAGGGGACTTAGGAGTAACAGGGAGCCATTGGATCCTCTGTGACTTAGGTTGATTTGGGGAGGAGTCGATGGCCACAGATGGAAAACACCTGGGTCCCCACACTCAGAGCTGCCATTTTGACTGGCCCCTTTCTCCTTCCACAGGCCCCCCTAAGACTGCCCTGTTGTGACTTCTTCCCCTCCAGGACACACTTTGGTATCGATCTGTGATAGGCAGTGTGGCTGATATTTAGGGACACAGAACTAAGCAGTTATACCCGTGGTTCAGTTATTTAACCTGAGACTCAGATCCCTCAGATGGATTTTGATTCCTTATCTGTTAAATGGAGGCAAGATAGTTCTGACATCAAGGGGTGTTTGGACTATTAAAAGAATGATGAATGTGAAGTGTTTGGCACAGAAGTGGACTCACATGTTTTTTCACTGAGAAATAGCAAGAGAAATGTCTTGCCAATGGGTTTCAGCCCCGGGCAAGTTCACTATGAATTCAGTGTGACCAAAGAAAATGATAGCAAAATGTTCTTGGGGTGAAAGGGTTATACCCAACTTTATTTCCAGGTGGCAGGTCAGTTACCAAAATCCTATTCACTCAGAGCAAGTCTGCATGCAGCAAGCTGCTCTCTCCCCTTGTCTCTGGGACCCTCTGTTCGCACAGCTGTCCTCTGGGCCTCTATGAACAGTTGTCCCACACAGCTGTCCTCTGGGACTGTCCTCAGGGCTGCCACCACTCCAGCATCTGCACTGCTCTCCTGCAGCCCTACCACCATGTCATGCACAGAGCACTGGGTGGAGCTCTTTATATAAAGTCAACAACCATGCATTGCCCACGGTGTGCAGTGAGCTAGTCAACCAGGGTCAGGTGAGAATCCTGGCCACAGGAACTCTCATTTTATCCACAAGAAATCTATAGAGGAAAGTACAGGGCAGTTCCACTAAAATCAGCAGGCCACAGATGATTCTATTTGAAAGGTGTGCAAGGGAGAAGGTGTGGGGGAAAGCACGGGGGTTTGACAAGCATATGAAAATAGGAACATTTGTGGGGGATACTGTGCTGTTCCCCCAGGCTCCCTTATACCCGAAGGATTTATGCCCCCAGCTGCAGGAGGGTTGCCACACCTCTCAGCTGTCAGCTCTTTGCATTTGAGAGTCAGTCACTTAACCCAAGGTACCTGGAGCACCTGCACCCTAGGACTCACTGAGGGAAACACAAAGGCCAGCCCTCTAGCCCCAGTTTGGGACAACTCCAAAGGGTCATCCTAGCTTCAGAGCTGTTATTGGATTGACTGAGGCCCTGTTAGCCTACATTTTTACACCTCCTTCCCCCACTTCCAGGCATACAACTGTTAGAATGCTTACAACCTCTGAAGTGATAACATCCTTCAGTATGCTAATGACATGACTGGTGGCCGAGGGCTACTGGGTAGCCTCAGGAAAGGTGCCGGTTACCAGGGGAACCAACCAAACAGTTGAGAGTTGGCACTTTCAGCTCTGCCTCCAACGCATGGGAGAGTAGAGGTATGAGGTTGAATCATTGCCAATGGTCAATTTAATCAATCATTCCTATGTAATGAAGTTCTCTGTAAAAACCCAAAATGATGGGGTTCAGAGAACTTCCGGGTTGGTGAACACAAGGAGGTGCTAGGAGAGTTGAGTTCTGGAGGGGGCATGGAAGGCTCATGCCCCTTTGTGGGGAAATTGGAAGTTCTATGGCCGGGATCCTCACCTGAACCTAAAGTACTTGATGATGGAACTGACCTGCCGCTGGGCTACTGCTTCCACACCTGGACACAGTAAGCTATTATTGAATGAGTCACTATATGAAGCGCTCTGCCCAGTGCTCTGTGCTGGGGGCAGCGATGAAGGAGCTTTACAGATCTGCAGACTGTTGGATACAGACATTATTCTAGTTCTCAAACTGTCGCTGGGAGAACGAGGTAGGTAATAAACCCTTTCACCCCAAGAACATTCCATTGGCATTCCTCAGTCTCATTGAATCCATAATGAACTTCTCTGGGGCTGAAACCCACTGGTAAGACACCCTTCCTTGGTACCTTGCCCTGAGCATCGATTCCATCTGGCTATTCCCGAGTTGTATCTTTCTGTAATGAACTAGTAATCTAGTAAGTAATCTGTTTTCCTGAGCTCTGTGAGCTGTTCTAGCAAATCGCTGAACCTGAGGAGGGTGTCATGGGAACCTCCTACTTAAGACTGATGATGGGGCCGGGTGGGGGAGGCAGTCCTGTGGGACTGAGCCCTTAACCTGTGGGGTCCATGCTAGCCTTGGGTAGATGGTGTTAGAACTGACAGAGCCTGCTTCCCAGAAACCCCAGCCTGTGATGGCAGTCAGAGCCAAGGGAGCAAGAAGAACATGGCAGGGAAGGATAAAGCCAGACAAGGGCTTGTGATGACTAATGGTGCTTGGTGTGAGGAAGAATGTTTTAAGAGGTTGGCTTGCTCTGCTGCTCTGAAGTTCTTGTCACTTAAGAAGCTGATGTAAAAAGCAAATGGTGCCTGGTTCTCCACGGGCCTCTTTCCAGAAGGTTTAAAGACAGAATGCTAAGGTTCTTCAACTGCATAAAGAAAGGGGAGTTCAAGTAGACATCTCCTCCTTTGACAGTCCCCAGATTTCTTACATAGACAGCTTCCCTGCCTGAGGTCAGCTGAACCACAGGGCACATTGTCTATAGACACTTCTCAGCGTCCTCTACATGGTGAACATGAAGTTCTCTGTAAAAACCCTCTACATGTCATTCAAAAAAAGGCAATCAACCCATTTGGTATAGAATCTGCTGACTACCCACCTCAGTGGAGCTTATGCGACCCAGACAGGGGCTTCTTCCCCTCCTCTCCCTGCCTTTGCTTTTCCCTGAGCAAACAGTTACTAAATAGATCCCAACCATTCCTTTGTGGAGATGTTTCTGTATGAGCAGAACTACTGATTCTATATAAAAGAATTATTAAGGTAGTATATACAATTGATTAAACACTTTCAAATACAAGTAATAATGAAAATGATGAAAAGTCCCCCCTGTTATTCCAAAACTCCCAAATTGACTTCTCAGAAATAATCAATTAGTAGCTGTATTTTTAATTCCAAAAATTTTCTGTGCATAGTCAAGCACCTCTACATGGTGTATTTTTTTTGTATTTTTGAATTTTTAAACATTTTGTTTCTTAAGACAAATGGTTAATACATTTACACCTTTTATTGCTCCTTGCTCTTTTCCGGCTTAATTTATAGAATGTGTTCCATTGCAAATAACTAAAGCCAAACTGAAATTGTCCTAAGTAATAAACAGGGTTTGTTGACTTACATAACCGGAAGTTCAGAGAAAGAGCTTGGTTCAAGGTTGATTTGACTAAATGGTTTAATTATGTTATTAGAGGTCTAGTTTCTCCCTTTCTACTCTGCCATTCATGATGTGATTGCTAAGGCTGGCTTCCCATCTTGGCTGTAATGGACTTGGTAACATCCCCAGGGATATATACTTGTATGTCCATATCTAGGCAGAGAGAGAAGTTATTTGCAGTTGTCACAGAAGAGTCAGTAAGTTTACTTTTATTATTATTTTTTCCCCTATAGACAAAGCCAACTACTTTTCACATCTCATTGGCATGAATTGGGTCTTACGTCCCTATCAGAACCAATTCCCCCGGAAGGGAATGGAGTTACATAAATTATTTAGGCCTGAGCCAAGAACTTACCCCAGAGCCAGGGGTAAAGTTATTGTTTCTCAAGTGTATGGTCTATGAGTGGTATGTGTCAATATCCAAGCAAAAATTAAAATATTTAGCAACAATACTTAACATTATATTATGCACTTCTTTCCAAAACCACATAGCTAGCTCTATTTCCTTTAAAACAGTTAAATTATCAGTATAAGTTTCAACTGTGTGGCTACAACATAATTTATTTGACCAATCCCTGTTAATGGGCATTTAGGTTATTTTCAGCTCTTTCCTGATATGAAGGTAGGCTTTGGTGAGTTCATGTTTGCACACACATGGGTTATAGGTATGTCTGTGGCTGGATTCTCAGAAGCTGAGTTGAAGAATATAACCTGCCTACATTTAGTTGAAGAACATCAGATCCACTCCAATAGGTAAAGACTTGAGCTGGAACTTTCAGGAATGATTCTCAAAATTACATTGTTGGACTGATCCATCGGAGGAGCAGCAGCCTAACTGAGAAGTTGCCACATGGATCAGCTCCTGGAATCACACCACTATGGATCCATGACAGGAAGCACCAAGATGAGTAATCAGTCAGGACCAGGAATTCACAGCTGTTGCTGTTTCAGAATTGACCTGTACCAGTTTAATGATGCTCTTTGCCCTGACTTTTGACACCCACAATGTTGCTGACCAATGACAGGAGCAGGAGCAAAATGTCTGCCTCATTTTTGCCTTCTAAGTCTCAGACAGTACTTCTAATTGACATATGCTAATTTACATTCAAAATGCTATCTGCAAAGAAGTCAGATAGCTTGCTTTCTAGCCTCTGCTCTCACTGGAAGGAGAAAGACACACATGCATTTATAATTGAACTAAATCCTGCAAAAACATTCTAAAGGAGAAATTATCTGCTGCCTATGTAAAACTAAAATATCTGTGATCAATAGGGCCCCTACCCCAACTTTTCCATGACTGTGTGAACCAAAAGAAATCTTTCAGGTACTATGGACAATGAGGGATGGGGGCCTCTGCAGCTGCGGCCAAGATGCAAGGCAGAGAAGACCTTTATTTGCCTGGTTAGAAAGCAGAGAAGGCATGGGAACACAGTAGAAGAGCTCTTGATCTGTTTGGCCAATGATAAGCATCTCTGTGGACTGTTTTCTGCACCAATTAATCCTCCCATCTCCCCCTGGGTGTCATGATCACCAGGGGGGATGGGCAACTGGTACACACTGGTATAGCCCTAAAGGGCTGACTTCTCTTTTAATGGGTGGGTGCCTGCATGGACCAGTTGTTAAATATTTTAAATATTAGTCTTGATCATCCATATTTTATAGATAGGAAAACTGAGGTTCTAAACCACTAAGCATTTTCCCCAGGGCCAGAGGGGTGGAAAGTAACCAGGATTTGAGGCAGGTAGGATATGCATCCAAACGCTATTTTTTCTGCCACACCCACTGCCTTTCTGCTGAATCAAATACCAATACTTAAATGCTTATATGGTATGGAATATTTTTAAAAGGCCCTGCTTTTAAAATACATTAAGACACATTTCTTAGCACTGGTGACTGTATTTTCTGGAAACAAAATTGCTATACTGTGATGAGTAATTTTATGTGTTGATTGAGCTATAAGATGCCCAGATATTTGGTGAACTATTATTTTGGGCATGTCTGTGAGGGTCTTTCTGAATGAGTGATGCTAATTCAAGTTAGCATTTGAACCTGTGAACTGAGTAAAGCAGATTGCCCTTCGCAGTGTAGGTGGGCCTCATCTAATCCCTTTTAAGGCCTGAATAGGCAAAAAGGCTGAGAAACAGAGAATTTACTTTTTCTGTTTGTCTTTGAGCTGAGACATCAGCAGTCTTCTCTTGTCTTCAGACTCAGACTCGGACTGGAATTTACACCATTGGTTCTTCTGATTCTCAGGACCTCAGACTTGAGCTGGAACTATACCATCAACTCCCCTCCATCTCCAGCCTGCTGATTACAGATCTTGGGACTTCCAGCCTCCATAAATGTGTGAGCCAATTCCTTACAATAAATCTCTTTGTAAAGATAAGAGAAGAGAAGAGAAATCCCTTTAGTTCTGTTTCTCTGGAGAACCCAGACTAATACAACCATCATTTTATGACTCATGGTCTGTAGAACTGAATTGGGAATTGTCATAAAACACAGAACAAGAGGCACCCTTTGTGATAATGCCAACCAACTTCTCTCTCGCCCAGGCCCCTACATGTTATGGACTTACAGCACCGTAGGCTTTCCCCTTGCCCAGACTTCTGCAGGAACTACCCTTTTCCTGAAGGATGTCATGGTTTGAAACCAGCTCATGAAGATACTTCTTCCGGGAAGCCTTTGATGACTTCTTCAGGATTATTTACATTCTCTCACCTTATGATCGTATGTCTGTCATAACTCTTAAAAAATAAGGAAGAACAGGCCTGAAATGGAGTAACTCGCCCCCACTACAATGAATAGAGACTTAATTGCATTTTTAACCTCTCCCAGGAACATGATCTTTAACCAGTCAATCTGGAAGTTCCTGATCAACACTAGAGGTGTAATCGGCATGATAGACCCCCCACCCCCCACCCTTTCTGCCTGAAACTCTCTTTGTTAGCAAACTTCCTTTTCCATCCCCTTTTGTCTATGAAAACCTTCCATTTTATACAGCTCTTTGCAGGGCTTTTCTATTTGCTGGATGGGATGCTGCCTGATTCATGCATGAATCATTGAATAAAGCCAATTAGATCTTCAAATTTACTCAGTTGAGTTTTGTTTTTTAACACTCTTAAATAAAGGTTTAATTTTCTGCTTTTCTTGTCCCCCATTAAACCCTGAATTCTTAAAAATTATATCTTAATCATTTGGCATCCTCAGTGCCTGGCATATAAATCACAAACTTAGAGGGTGTGTGTGCATGGTTGCTTCTGTTTTTTCCAAATGGAAGTCTAAAATAGTAAGGGTCTTTGTGTGATCTATTTCTTCCACGGTAACTTGAATCTTATAGTATGAAAAGCAATATATTGTCAACTTATTTAGAATCATAAGTAGCTCCTTTTCATGGAGCAGAGACAGCAGTAAAGAGTAGTGGATAGACAATAAGCTTTGAGGTGAGAAATTACTGGATTTGAACCCTACCTTTATCATTTGCTACTTTCACAACTTGGAATGGCTTAACATCCTTCAACCCTCATTTCTTCATTGGAAAATGGGGATGATAAGAGTGGTTAATGAGATAATGCATAGAAACTCCCCCCCAGGTTGCTGGCATTCAGTGTCATCCAGTAGTGACAGCAGAAATAGAAGAAACATGCTAAGTTTCAAACACGGCTTTTTCATACTTCTTCCTCAGAGAAAAAAAGCATTAGGATTGCTTTCAGATTTTCAGTTATGTTAAAACACCAGAATTGAAGAAGTTGGCTTAGTGGGCAAGTGTATTGCTCATATGTTTGGAATAATCATTAGACATAACCTTTCCAAGCAGTGCCCACCACCATCCATCTGTACGGAGGCAAGCTAAGCCACCAGACATGCGTAAGGATGTTTTTCTCCATCTCCACACAGCTTGTTGCTAGGTAGACTCACTTTAGGAGGTTAATATCTTGATCCTTGGATAAAATAAAGATACATTAATAAGAAACAGGACTACAAATGGAACCACAGCTGGGTAGGAAGCAGGGAAGGAAATTTTGCAAAGTAAAGAAAATTTGCAAAGTAGAGATTTGAAAGTTTCATGGTACTATGTAGGGTCTCAGCCAGGGACATGGAACATTCTTCCACTGACTAGCTGTATGACCTTGGGGAAACCTTTTTTTTTCTAAGCCCATTTTCCTCATCTATAGAAAGGGCATACAAATTCCTATGTCTTGAATCTCACAGGGGCTTACAAAGCACCATTCAAATGCAAGGAATCTGGGATTCCTGAGGCTAAGGGGACATCAACCAGCCCCTTCCTGCCCCTCTCTGGCACTTTGACCTGAGTATCACCATCCTGGATGGAGAGTCAGACAGATGATATCTCAGCTTCCTGTCCAGGGACAGGAGGTAATTGAAATTGAAAAGTAAATTTTAAAACTTTATTGTGTGTTCTTCATCCTCTGTACATTGCTCTGAAGTTAAAAGAAATGATTTCTAAAATATAAGCATATATAAAAACCTCATTTAAAAATAAGTATCATTGTACATATAATTTTTATTTTAAAACATATTTTATTAAGTCTCTAGTATTTTTCATTAATTCATTTCTTTTTCTGGTTTTATGTATGTGGTGGGGGTGGAGCAGGGTGCTTACCACTGCAAATCCTTTACAGAATGAGACAGTACGTACTTACATATACTTAGATATTTCATGTAGTCCTCACTACAGAGTTGTGCAATGGGTATGTTAATCTCTTTTGTAGATAAAGTAGCCCAAAATGAAAGAATTTAAGTATGCTGCTGCCTTCCTCTCAAAGCCAGGAGGTGGCAGAGCCAGGATCCAAACGCAAATCCAACCCCAACTTCAGGATGGGGCAGGAACCTAACTAAAAGTCCAGCCTTTCCTAAGCCAAGCAGAGAAGGACAAGCACCAAATGATTTCACTCATCTGTGGAGTATAAGAACAAAGGAAAACTGAAGGAACGAAACAGCAGCAGAAGCACAGAACCCAAGAATGGACTAATAGTTACCAAAGGGAAAGAGACTGGGGAGGACGGGTGGGAAGGGAGGGATAAGGGCGGGGAAAAAGAAAGAGGGCATTACGATTAGCATGTATAGTGCGTGGGGGGCACGGGGAGGGCTGCGCAACACACAGAACATAAGTAGTGATTTTACAGCATCTTACTAAGCAGATGGACAGTGACTGTGAAGGGGGGTGTGGGGGGAACTTGGTGAAGGGGGGAACCTAGTAAACATAATGTTCTTTCTGTAATTGTAGATTAATGATACCAAAAAATATATATATATCCAGCCTTTCCCCACCACCTCACTGTGCCTCAGAGAAGGAGGGCTGACCTGGGTACAGAGGAGCCCACCGTATTTGCTACTTGACCCTTTCAGTTATGAAAACAGCAGGTACAGCTGGATATAGTGTTCAGATTCAGGTAACTTTCAACCAGGAAAGAACGTGATAGATCAAGGGATGGAATCCAGGATGCTAGAAAAGAAATTCTGGAAGTAGTCAAGCTCTCCAGCTGTTTATCTCTTCCCCGTGCACCTTAGATAAGAATCACAGACTAGAGCTCCTAAATCTCTATTATTTCTGAAATAGCTGGACCCTTCAGTCATTGAAGGACACTTGGGCCAGTGGACATGAATATTTGGACATCAATTGGTGAAAGGTGGAAATCCCTTTTATCCTTGGCTCTAATTCATGGCACCCTCTCTTCTGGCCCCAAGCTTGCTAATTCCTTCCTTTCCCCCAAAAAACAGCACTAGGAAGTGAAGACCCCTGGTGCAGGTGTTAGCCACTAGAGTTCACACTAAATAGACAATGAGCTTCTTTGACATTTGGGCAGATGTCAATATCACAGGTTTTTTTCAGAGGGAATGTTAGATTTCTGCATTTCAAGGCTGATTATTGAAATGCTATTATTTTTGTAGGGCCACCCCCAGGAGCTTCAAACTTCTTTTGATCTTTTCCCTCCCTCCTCTCTCCCAGCCTCCTTCTCAAAATGCTCACTTTTCCCAGAAAGTGAGGCTTTCATCCATGCAGTTGCAAACTATTTTCCTTCCTGATTTTCAATGAGGCTGGGAATTAGGTGTTGGGTGTCAGAGCTTCCTAATGTATTTAGGCTGGTGGGGGTTATGCATGGAGGGTTTAGTTACATTGCAGTTCCAACTGCCAAGTTTTCAGAAAAGCCTTCCCCAGTCACTACACCTCTGCTAAGAAGACAAGGCAGGGCCTCTCCTGTTTTCTCCTACATAAGAATATGTCATTAAATGAGCTTAACAAGAAAAACAAATCCTTAACGTCCCTGCAAATGGTTGCGACCAAAAAGCACACTATTTCATGGAATGATTTTTTTTTAAATGTGTTCATATAACATTTAAAAAATATACTTGATGCCTAATCTGAAAAGGGCAACTGCACTTCTAAGTTCTCCTTTCAAACCAGTGAAACCAAGTTTATATTGGTGGGATAAATTGTTTCTCCCAAATCTGGACATAAGTGATCCTTTTGAAGTTGGCTGCCTCCAAGCAGTACCTGAAGCAGAGAGTCTTAATTTGGGTTTCAGAGAGGGCTCTGAAAAATCATGCAAACATTTACAGTGATATTTGTGCATCTACCATTTTCCTGGGGACAAAGTCCATACATTTCATCCAATTTTTACAAGGGATTCATGGCCCTAAAGGTTTTACATGAAATGAACTACTAATGCAGCTTTGAAAGATCTTCCTAGAATGAACCTGGCCTGTGTCTTATTGATTAGAACTGAGGAAGGGGAGGGCCGGGGAAGGGCCTCATTTAATGATGTGCCATCAGCTTGACTGTCAGTCAGTCAACAAACACCCAGCCAGGACTGCTCGGGGAAAGGCAGAAGATTTGATTGTCTCCCTTTAGCACGTGCAATCATAAATGCAATTGTTCACCGCAATCTGCGCAGCCCCTTTCAAGTCTCTGGCTGTAAGATTGAAGCCTAGAGCCTTCCCCTTCCCGAGGGAGACTACATGCTGTGTGATGAAGGGTTCATTAGTTGATTTGTGGAAAGTGCTTTGAAGAGCTCAAGAACCAAAGTGCCAGGACGTATCATCAAACTCCTTAAACTTTCTTTGTCTCTCCTTTTTCTAAAGGTAACTTACAGTACCCAAAATACAGACCTTGCCCCAAAGTCCTTATTATCAATAAGCATGCCACCTGAATAGGGGTCTTTCTTTCTTGCCCGTTTTGAGAGGTTCGTTTAGAGCAGGTGCTTCCCCCTGTTGAGCACAGTGGCAGCTTTATACGGAGGACTTAAAAGAAGTTAAAGCCTGGAGTGTTGGTGACAAATTAGAAAAGCAGCAGGCTGAGCACCCCTGAGCATTTGGGAGGCCAGCCGCTGGCAGTGTGATCTGTGTGAAGCCAGGGAAGCCTCCATAGGAGATAAAAAGACTAGAATTTACAATCTAGTAGGGTGATAAGATAAAGAACCACATGGACAACTACCATATAAATCAATGTGCTGCAAGCCATCTGAGAGATTCAAACTAACAGGAAGGGGGTCAGAAATTGGGACCATCCCACTTCCTGGACTGAACTGAGGGAACCTTCAAGAAGAGAGTGGCTCTGGAAAGAGTGACATGAATTATGAACAACGTGCATTGAGTCCTCCTTGTGTGCTCGTTGCGCCAAGTCCTCTCCCTGCATCATCTCATTCACTGGACCTTGACACATAGGCAGGTGGTGCCTGGTAGTTATGGCTGAGGATGGCACCGCTCAAGGGGGAAGCAGGCACAAGAGCTCAGGCATCTTGGGCTACCCTCCGGGACTGCTTCCGCATGCCCTTCATCTCTCTTTCCTTGATTCCTTACATATAAAAGTGAGTTCTTTGTTTCAAGTAATCTACATATCCTACTAACATGTGCCAAGAGAATAAAAATCATTCTCTCAATATTTACCCAAATTTCTTGACTATAAGGATAATGTGGCTTGTGATGGCCGCCGTAGAGCATCCATGTGAAATGTGAGGCATCCGTCTGGTTAGAGGGACGATTGGAGCTTGCCTGGATGAGGCGTGTGCCAAGCCAGCACACCACGCTTAATGTATTTGAATTTGCCAGGGAGCACCTGGACCACATAGAGGACTGGTCAAATTTTCTTGCTAAGTAAATTGGTAAAATTTAAATAAGGACTGTGAATTCACAATTGGCGTTGGATCTATGTTGATAAACTCATTTTGATCATTGTATTGTGCTTACGTAAGATGTTAATATTTGGGGAAGCTGAGAGTATAAGGCAACTCACAGTACTGTGGGGTTTTTTTGCAACTTCTTTATAAGTCTGAAATTATTTCCAAATGAATATTTAAAAATAAGTAAAAATATTTATATGGATTTGGAGTGACTATGGTGGCCATGTGTACTGGGGAGGTGGAGGCTAGTGGAGGTTGAGGCAAAGCCCCAGTCCCTTTCTTTATTTTGTCCCTGCTGGAATACCTGATGAAACCACATTCCCAGGCTCCAGAAGCTTCAGGAAAGCGCCTGAGGATCTGTGTTTGGACAGGCTGCTCCGGATGGTACTTCCGAAGAGGAGAGTCTGACAAACAGCATGATCTCATTTGTGCCTCTAATTCCTCCTGGCAAATAAGAACCTCCTACATTGGCAGGAGGGGGAAACTGAGTTTCAGGGAAGTTAAATTGCCTGAAGTCACAGTTCTGGTAAATGGCAAAGCTGGAATTCTCCTGAATTCTCTAGTAAAGCCTTTCTTGGAACTCTGATCTAACCTCACCTTATTTGTATATTCGCCATTTCCAGAAACTCCTGACAGGCACTTCCATCCTACCCTCCCCATCTTCCCGGTGCCCAGCTCAATCCTAACACATCATGGGGCTGATCTTTATAAATTCACTGGCCTCAAGTTAACATCAAGTGATTTTTTTTTCCCTCACTGTTTGTCCTGTATTTGTGTCCCACCAAGGAGATACAAAATAAATAACTTGTTTTTGATTGGGAAAACTCTTGGATTTGAAACTTTCCATTTTGAGTAATGTTTCTGTTGATTTAATTTAATTTGAAGTAAAACACACCTATAAGTGGGATTAAATCAGTTCATGTAATGTCAAATATTAATTAGAAAGTTAGGAATACAACTTTGATTAAGAGATTTAGAAGACGGGGCAGGCTTTAGAATTACATCCAATGCCAGAGCCCTTTCTGGCAGTTGCTCCCTTCTGTTCTAGAAGCTTCAGGATTGAGCTTGCAGGTCACTGGGAAGCAGGTAAGGCCTCTGACACTCTGCACTACGAAATGTATCTAACTGAAATGGCCAAGCAGGATCTAACATTCTGAGCCTTTGCCACTTTGATGCTTTCCCTCGCGACACCAGGAATCGGAGAGGAAAGAAGCTGTGAGACTCGACTGAAAGGAGCAAAAAGGGGAAGCATCTATTTCATCACTTAAAATTGTGTCTACAGTAGAACATTCTTGGGGTAAAAGGGCTTACACCCAGCTTTATTCTCCTGGCGGTAGGTTGAGCACTAGAATCCCATCTGCACCCAGCAGTCTGTAGGTCTGTAATCCACCTCCGTCCCTGCCTCCAGCCACGTCACTAGGTGGAGCTCTTCATATAGTGACTCAGTAATAGCTTACTACCTCCGGGTGTGGGAGCAGTAGCCTAGCAGGAGGCCATTTCCATCAAGTAGCTTAGGTTCATGTGAGGATCCTGGCAATAGGGACTTCCATTTTCCCCACAACAACCTGTTTGGTTTTTTACCAGATAGTACTATGTTATCCTTTTCATAATATTTCAGAATATATTCTTAGGCATTATTTTTAAGTCTTATATTCCAAGAAGATAGAAGGATAAAAGCATGGGGTTTAGAGACAGGCAGACCTGACCTGAGATATAAGCTCCATCACTTCCTAGCCATGGGATTGGAGCAAGTCACATACCACCTTTTATCTCAGTTTCCTCATTGGTAAAGCAGAGACAATAAAACTGGATGTGAATCTAGTGAGAGGCCTCTCTTGCTAAGTGACACAACCCCTTTGTGCCCCACCATCCTCTTCCCTTTCAGCCTCTACACTCCAAGCACCATCACTCTCCCTGTGTTCTCTGGTTCATAAGGGATGCTCTGGTGCTGTTCCAGTGGTCCAGAAGAACCTCCCATACCTCTCACCCATCTTACCCAACTGTGGATAAAGTGAAGGTTCCTAGGGCCAGGATCCTCACCTGAACCTAAACTACTTGATGTAATTGGCCTGCTGCTAGGCTACTGCTTCCACACCCTACGCAATTAGCTATTACTGACTGAGTCACTATATAAAGAGCTCTACCCAGTGCTCTAGGCAGAGGCAGAGATGAAGGAGGATTACAGACCTGCAGACTGTTGGATGCAGACGTAATTCCAGTGCTCCTATTGCTGGGAGAACAGGCCGGGTAATAAGCCCTTTCACCCCAAGAATGTTCCATTGTCATTTCTTTGGTCTCATTTAATCCATAGTGAACTTGCCTGGGGCTGAAACCCATTGGCAAGGCACCACCCTACCAGTCCTGTGTCTCCTACCCTAGAAGCGCATTCCCCTAGCTCTAAACAATGAGTCTTGTACTCTGAAGTGTTCATGTTTAATGAGGACTTAATGGGTTATCTCCATGATTATGAGACTTGTCCAAAGTCCTGCTGGAATGTAAAGCTGGGGCGAGAGCTGAGGACTTCTCCTTTCTGAGGCTTGGCTGGGTAGTTTTATCATTCTTCTCATTGTATCTGGAGCCCCAGGATGCTGTCTTGCATCCCCTGTATTTTGTTGGAACTCCAGTGGCTACACCCCTTGGCACTATTTACAACCTCAAATATGCTCTCGATTTGTAATTCAGCTCAGAGACTTCTGGGACCGATAGTGAACTACATTTGGCAGCCTTGTATTTTTGTTTTTTGTTTCTTTGCTTTTTGTGTATCTTTTCCTTAAACCAGTAGAATGCTTTGAAAGGGACAGCATGTCAGCAAGAGCCTGGACCTCATACCTGTGCATTTATTTTGCTCTTAGCTCTGCTTTGAGGAATTGAAGAAAATGCCAATTCCTGCACTGCAATGCAACATATTGTGATAGATGCTTCTTCTGAGACTCCATATGCTTCATATTGTCATGGAAAAAGCAATGGCATAGCAAGATTTTTTGCTATAAATTTCCCTAGGGATTGAATTGGATTTCTGTTGGTTGCTTTTACAGCAACATTGTCTCAGCAAGGAGATGGGGGGAGGGAGGGAGAGAGAGACAGGGAAAAAAGTTACTTATTAACAAAAGGAGTGGGTTTTAAGGCACACTTGTTTTAAGAGAGCAGCTTGGAGGACATGGCCTCAGAATGTTCTGGTTCTGAGTCTATGAGCTAATATCTCAAGGAAATAGTCTTGGGATAATGGAGAAGCAGTTAATTTAGGAGAAAGAAGCCACAACTCCTAACTTGGCCACCACTCACCAGCTCTGGATCTAGGGCAAGTGTGTCTGTATCACTTAGGTTTTTCTGAAATGATTTAGTGATTTAAATGCGTTTTTTAATTTCTCACGTTTTGGTCTGGGCTGGCTTTGACAAGGCTAGCTGGTCTAAGGGAGCCTCAGTCCGGTGTCTGTGGTGGTTGGAGTGATGTGAGCTGGGGTGACAAGATGATTGGGCCATGGATCCCTGGTCTTCCAGTGGGCTGGCCCCAGCTTGTCCCCCTGGTGGTAGTCACGGTGTCGGCAGAGAACTTTCCAAACCTCTGCTTGTGTCATGGTTGCGGTACCGACTTGGCCAAAGCAAGTCACACATCTAAGCCCACAGTCATGGGGTGGGAAAAGACTCCCCATCTTGATGGGAGGTGTTGCAAAATCACATTGAAAAGGGGATAGCACAATCTACTGCAGCAAGCAAATTTGCTTCTGAGCCTTAATGTCCTCAAATGTAACCACTATATACCTCATAGTTCAAATTTATGTCTGATACGAGCTCTTGACTCAGTGTGCCACCCAGCCTGACATGCTCCCCCCTAATCTTGCTGGCCTGTCTAAGCTGCATGCTCCTTCACTAAGTAGCTGAAAGCACAAACCAGGGAGCCATCCTTTAACCCTTTTTTCCCCTATCCCTGCTATCCCTCACATCTAGTCTGTTTGCAGGAAAGATGGATGGACTCCAATTCTGAAAGTGATCTTGAACCTGCCCACTTCTTTCTGTGCGCCTGCTCTTGCTCCCTTAAAAAAGATGGTTTTTCCTCTTCTTAGAACAATTTTCCTGCAGATATTTATGTGGCTGCTTCTAGTCTTGGCTCAAGGTCACACTGTGGGTGAGGGATCTCTCTCACTACAGATGTTATTGTCAACCCTACTCCCACCTTATATTTCATATCCTTTCTTGCTTTATTTTTCTCCTGTATGCTTAGCACCATGTCATTTATTTTTTAATTATCTGTCTGCCCCACCAGAACTTCAGCACCATGGGGTTAGGAAGGTGTGTTTAGTTGTTTGGTTCACTACTGAATTGCCCATACCTGTAACAGCAATGGGATATATTTAGCAATATCAATTTCTTGAATAAATAATGAAGGAAGATTTTAAGGAGTGTGTTTAACCTTGTTGTCTAAATTAATGTATTGACACCTAGGCTGACCTTAAATTATAATGGCCTGTTTCCTTGCACAAAGGCCCTGGGGCACCTAATTCAATCCTAAAGAGTCAGAGAACCTCCCCCCAAAGGTAATCTAATCTAAGACTTATGTGACAAGTAGTAATACAGAAAAAAAGAAAAAACAGGGCAGGTAAGAAGACAGAACCTGATAATGAAGTGGGCACATAGATGGCCCCTGCATATAGGTAGAACCCTCCCCCCATTAATATTTATTTTTTTAAGAATAAGATAAGCTTTACTTATTTTTAATATACTGATTAATACTGTGGTCCTTCATAAGTCCCCAGGTGAGACAGGCTGGGGTCTCTAACACCAGTGAGGCCTAATCAGACATCAATCAAATTGTGGAGAGGTGTCCTGATGGGAAGATCCAGGGCTCCACAATGTACAGAACCTGACAAGGCCCTCATTTATTTGTTTCTTTTTATGGTACCATAAGTCACTGTGGGTTTCTTGTGCCTAGTTGTATCATGGCAGTTCTAACTAGTTATTACTAAACTAACCTTCACAAAATGAACAAGCAACTTGGAAAAAGTCCTGCAAAGGAACTAACTTGTGTTGAAGACAACACTCTTCAAGCAATCATAAAAGACCAAGAAGGCAGAGCTTTTCATCTCCTAAAATCAATGATAATCAAATTAGATTAGGCAGGAAGGTTTAGGAGCAGAAAGGAATAAAATCGAAATTGTTAAGGCAATTTGAAAAATATATTTTCATCAATTATTGTTAACATTCTGAACAGATTATGCTTAAGCTATTAGCAAGCCAGTGGTATGAAGCATCATGTTGATGATACAAAATATTGCTCATTGAAATTTTTCTTATTTTAGCTTCTTTTTTATTAAGTTAATATTTACAGATAATTAATTGCACAGATCTTATTTGGTGCAGTTAGTTTTGAATAATTTGGTACAATCATAATCATCACCCAAAAGAAATCTGGGATATTTTTATCAACTCAGAAAATTTCCTTTGAGTCAGGCCGCTTACAACTACACACAAAACACAGTCATTCTAACTTGTCACCATAGATTAATTTTGTACTTTACATAAATATATTTATGTGTGTGTGTGTACAGCTTTTGTTGTTCAATGTAATGTCTAAAAAGTTTGTGTTATTTCTATCAGTGTTTTTTTTTTTAGTTTCTAAGTAGTATTTCAGTGTATAAATTTGCCACAAATTTAGGACTCATTTTCCTCTGAATGGACATTTGAGGTGTTTCAAGTTTCTAACAATTATGAAGGCTGCTATGAAAACCCTTGTAAAAGTTTTAGTGGGCATTTGGTTTTATTTCTCTTGTATAAACAAACACTAGTGGGGGGAATTGCTGGAGCAGTGGAGAGGTGAGTTTCTGATTTTATCAGTGGTTGTAGCAATTTGCACCAACACCAGGAATGTATGTGTGACGGTGCTGGTCTTCGTCCTCACCAGCATTTTGTTGTGAGTCTATCTAATTTTAGTCATGCCTCTGTGGTATGACATTTTTACATTTTTATTTATGTGTTTCCCAATAGCAGCTGAGCATTTTTTCACATGCTTATTGGTCATTCAGCTGTATTTTTTTAGTGAAGTGTTTGTTCACATCTCCTGCCCATTAAAAAAAATTTTTTTATTACTGAGTTTATACATCTTGAGAGGACTCAGATCAGCATATGCAAATATTTTTTCCCCTGTGTCTTGACTATTTTCTTAATGATATCTTCAGGTGAATAGAAGATTTTAATTTTGATTAAATATAATTTATTTATCTTTTTTTCTCTCTTTGATGGCTCATGATCTCTGTATCCTCTCCAGGAAATCTTTGCTTATAAAAAATTGTGAGGATTTTCTTTTTTCTTCTAGAAGACTTGCCTCTCTGGCTTTTATGTTTAGATCTATGCTCCACTTCAAATTAATTTTGTATACTGTATGAAGTAAGAATATAAACAATTTTTTCTATATGGATATCTATTAGTTACAGGGCTCTTTGTTGAATGGGTTTTCCTTTCTCCACTGAATTGTTTTGCACCTTTGAGGAAAATCAATTGACTGTGTAAAAGGATCTATTTCTGAACTAGATTCTGTCTCACTGATTGACCTGTCCATCCTTAAGCAAGCAAATACCACACTCTCTTGGTAACCATAGCCTATGGTAGATCTTAAATTACACAGTGTAAGTCCTCTAGTTGTATTGTTCTTGAGGATTGATTTGGTTATTCTGGGTCGTTTCTATATATATTTTAGATACATTTCACATATTTCTATTTTTAAAAAACCTGCTACAATTATGTTTTGAATTGCATTATTTCAATTGTGTTGAATTATTAGGGAGAATTGACATCTTAATAGCATTTTTATCTATAGATAGAGCATATCTTCTCATTTATTTAGGTCTTTTAAATTTTCTCTCTGTAGATTTGTAGTTTTAAGAGAGTTCTTGTCTATCTTTGGTTAAATTCATTCCTAAGCATCATAAATATTTATGAAACTATTGTAACTGGAATTAAAAATTATTTATTTTTTGTTTTCTAATTGTTTGCTGATAGTACATAGAAGAAAATGAATGATTGGATATTGATCTTGCTTGTTATATTGTGAGATCCTACTTAACTGACTTATTGTTTTACTTTGTTTTGAGAGGGACAGGGGTTGATTCTGTATGATTTTCTATATAAACAACAACACTACTTACAAATAGGGAAGTTTTATATTAATTTGTAAACTTCATGCATTTTATTTATTTTTCTTGCCTTATTGTATTGGCTAGTGCATCAACTACAATATTGAATCAAAGTGGTAAGAATGACTAATTTACTCTGCTCTTGAACTTGTGGTAAAATGGTTTACTATTTCATTGTTAGGTATGATGTTAGCTCTAGGTTCTTCATAGTTGCCTCTTATCAATTGAGGGATTTTCCTTCTGATTGTAATTTTCCAAGAGCTATTATTTTGAATTACTATAAAATTTTATTCATTTTATGCATTTTTCTACTTGACTATATAGCTGCTTTTCTTTATTTTGTAAATATGGTGAATTACTTTGATTGGCTTTCAGATGTTGAAAAATTGAGTAAATCCCACTTAGTCATAATGCTTTATCCTTTTAATGTATTGCTATATTATATTTTCTGAGTATGTTTATATCTCTGTTCATGAAGGATATTGGTGTATTTCTTTTTCTTATAAAGACTTTGTTAAGTTTTGGTATCAGAATAATTCTGTGATCATAAAATAAGGAGACAAATTGTCCTGTCCTCTTCTTTTTGCTTGAAGAGTTTGGACAGAAATGCTATTTCTTCTTTAAAGAATAGTACTTTATCTGTTTGATAGAATTCACCTGCCCCTAGATAGTTTGTGTAAAACACTTTTTAACAAATTCAATTACTGTAATAAATATGAGTCTATTCAGATTTTGTAGTTCATCTTTAGTCATTTTTGTTAAGTTGTATTTTTTTAAGTTGCTCATACGTTTCATCTGTGTTGCAGCATTTATTGTCATTATGCTATTCCAAATGTACTCTTATTATCTTTTTCATATGGATAAGATCTTTAGTGATATCATCACTTTCATAATAGATTGGTAATTTATGTTTTTTCTTTGTCATTGATCAGTGTCCCTAGGGGTTTATCAATTTTATTACTCTTTTTAAGAAACTAATTTTTTTAATTTGTTAAACTTTCGTGTCGTCTATTCTATGTTTGTTTTCTATTTCATTGATTTCTACTATAATCTTTATATTTTTCTACTTTCTCACGGTTTAATTCCATCTTTTTTCTACCTTTTTAAGGAAGCTAAATAATTGATGTTTCCTCTTTCTTATATATGAATTTCAGATATAATTTGCTATAAATTGCCTCCCACAATTTTTGATATGTTATATTCTTAACCTTATTCAGTGCAAAATATTTTTTAACTTCACTTTACAATTATTTTTTGATTCAAAGATCATTTAGAAATATACTGTTTAATTTCCAAGTATGGGTGAATTTTCTCAATGTCTTGCTGGTATTAATTCTAATTAAATATTATTGTGGTCAGAGAGCATACTTTGTAGATATCAATGTTTTGCAATATATTTAACTTGCTTTATGGTGATTTAAAGAATACTTTGTCTAGGCTTTGTAATTAATATCTGAAGGAAGATTATTCCAGTCATTTCCCTACTTGCGTTAATAACATTCACGTGTAACAAATTAGCAACTTAAAACAACACATATTTATTATCTCAGTTTCTGTGTGTCAGGATTCTGCCCATGATTAGCTCGGTCCTTTATTCAGGGTCTTACAAGCTGTGATTGAGGTGTTGGTTTGTTTATGTTCCTTTCTGGAACTTAGCTTCCTCTTCCAAGCTCACATAATCACTGGCAGAATTCAGTTCCTTAAGGTTGTAGGACTGAGATTTCCACTTTCTAGAAGCCATTGGCAGTTTTCTGCCATGTAGAATTCTCCACAGTTTACAACATGACAGTTTGCTCTCCCGAGGCCAGCAAGAGGGGTCTCTCCCAACTGTCTCATGCATGCTGGGAGAGCTGTGTGTGTGTGTGTGTATGTATATATGCACATATGTATATGTGCATATATGCATACACATATGTATGTATACCTACTTTCAGGAGTGACATCCCATCACCTTTCCCATAGTTGTTGATTGGAAGCAAGCTACAGGTCTCCTCCAGCCAACAGTCAGGGTAGGATGTAGCACAAGGAGATAGAAATCATGCAGACCATCTTAGAAATCTACTTACCATACCACCATTACTAGACGGCAGAACTCTGCTTTCCTTTTTAACAGATATTTTGCTTGATTCAAATTCTGTATTGACAGACTTTGTCTTCTTTGAACACACTGAACATATCATTCCATTGTCTTCAAGCTTCCTTATTTCTAGTGAGAAGTTAGTTGTAAATTATATTGTGGTAATATGTTTTTAATGGGTCTTTTCCTCTGGTTGCTTTTAAGATTCGTTTTTAACTCCTTGTTTTCAGCCAAACAGCTGACATGTGCCTTCATGATTTTCTTTGTATTTATTCTGTTTGGGGATCATTCAATTTTAGATCTAGAAGTTGAAGTCTGACAATTTAAAATTAACCTTTTTATTTTCACATAATTATAGATTGTCATGCATTATTAATAAATAATATGGAGAGATGCTGCATACCCTTTAATCAGTTTTCTTCAATGATAGACTCTTGTAAAACTCCAGTACATATCACAACTAGGATCTTGACATGGATACAGCAAAGATACAAATTGTTGCTATCATCACAGATATCCTCATGGTTCACTTTTATAGCCATACCTACTTCCCTCCCAATCCACTCTCTCCTTAACTTCTGACAACCATTAATCTTTCCCATTTTTATAATTTAGTCATTTCAACAATGTTATAAAAATGGAAGCATAAAGTATGTCAACTTTTGGGATTAGCTTTTTCACTCATCATAGTTCTTTGAATGTATGAATAGTTTGTGCCTTTTTATTGCTTAGTGTTTCATCATATGAAAGTACCACATTTTATTAACTATTTACCAATTGAAGGTATCTAGGTTGTTTCCTGGTTGGGGTTATTACAAAGAAAGCTGCTATAAACATTTGTGTGCAGGTTTTTATGTGAATGTAAGTCTTTATTTCTCTGAGATAAATATCCAGGGGTGCAGCTGATAGGTTGTTTGGTAGTGTGTGTTTAATTTATTAAGATATTGCCAGTTTTCATGAGCGACTGTATAGTTTTACCTACTAGGAATATATCAGTAATCCTATTTCTCTGTATTGTCCCCCACACATGGTGTTATCACTTTTTATTTTAACTTGAGATACTTCATTGCAGTTTTAATTTACATTTTTCTATTCATGTGCTTATTTGCCATCTGTATATCTTGTTTAGTGAATGTTTCTTCATGTATTTTGCCCATTTTAAAATTGGATTGTATCTGTTTTTAGTGTGAGTTTTGAAAGTTCTTTGTATATTCTAAATGCTAGTCCCTGTTTGGATATGTGGTTTGCAAATATTTCCTGCCATACATAGCTGGTCTTTTCATTTTTTAGACAGGAGATTTCACACAGCAAAGGTTTTTAATTTTGAGGAAGTTCAATTAATCAATTTTTCCTTTTATGGATTTTGCTTTTAGTGTCAAATCTAAGAAATTTTTTTTTGTCCTGGATCCCAAAGTCTTTGTTCTATTTTTATCTAAAAGTTTTATGGTTTTACATTCAATTCCATATTCCAAAAGAAGAAAAAAAAGGGAATGCCCAAATTCCAATTCTGAGTTAATTTTTGTACCAGATTTAGTTTGGGGTTAATTTTCCTATACATGTCCAATTTCTCCAACATCATCTATTGAAAAGACTGTTTTTCCTCTATTGATTCACTTTTTTTTTTTTATCAAAAATAAGCTGAAAATATTTGTGTGTCTATTTCTGGGTTTTCTATTCTGTTCTACCTATCTGTTTGTCTATCCTTATCACACAGTCTTGATTATGAGATCTACAGTAATCTTGAAATCAAGTAGACTAATTTCTCTCACTTTATTTTTACTATTAGAAATTGCATTAGCTATTCTAGTTCTTTTCTTTTTCCACATATATTTCAGAATCGTTTTTACTTATTTATTTATTTATTTTTGAGAGGGCATCTCTCATATTTATTGATCATATGGTTGTTAACAACAATAAAATTCTGTACAGGAGACTCAATGCACAATCATTAATCAACCCCAAGCCTAATTCTCAACAGTCTCCAATCCTCTGAAGCATAACGAACAAGTTTTTACATGGTGAACAAGTTCTTACATAGTGAATAAGTTCTTACATGGTGAACAGTGCAAGGGCAGTCATCACAGAAACTTTCAGTTTTGATCACGCAGCAGAATGATCTATTTATCGACAAAATATATTGCTGATATTTCAATAGAAATTGTGTTAAACTTATAAACTTGGGTTTGGGAAGAATTGACATCTTTACTATGTTGAGACTTCCAATCCATGAACATAGTATGTCTTTCCATTTATTTAGTTCTTTGATTTCTTTCATCAGCACAGTATAATTATCATCATACAGAATTCTGTTCATGCTTTGTTGGATTTATGTCTAAGCATTTTCTCATTCTCTTATCAAATATAAATGGCATTGCATTTTTCTTTAAATGTCCAGATGTTCACTGGTAGGATATAGATATACAATTGGATTTTGTATGTGTATATCCTGTGACCTAGCTGAACTCAACTTATTAGCTCTAGGAACTTTTTAAATAGATTCCTTGGGATCATTTATATAGAAAATCATGTAATTTTCAAGTAGGGACAGTTTTATTGTTTCCACTATAACCCATATGGCTTTTCTTTCATTTTCTTTCCTGGTGACACTAGCTAACTTCTAACATTATGTTGAATAAGAGCAGTGAAAGCAGAAGACCTGCTTTGTTCCTGAATTTAAGAGAAAAGCAGTCTTTCACCTTTAACCTCATTGTTAATAGCTTTTATTTTTTTTAAAGACGCTCTTTATCAAGTTGAGAAAGTTCCCTTCTGTCTGATTTTTCTCAACATGTTATCATGAATAAGTGTGGAACTTTGATCTTTTTTCTGCATCAACTGATAGGATCGTTTTTTCTTCTCCAGTCTATTGATATGGTAGTTTACATTAATTGATTTCCAAATATTGAGCCAGCCTTATATCACTGGAATAAACCTCACTTGGTTGTAACGTATCATTCTTTTTATATATTACTGAATTCTATTTGGTAATATTTTGTTAAGAATTTTTGTGTCTCTGTTCATGAGTAATATTGGTGTGGCTTTCTTTCTTATACTGTCTTTGTCTGGTGTTATGTGGTAGTGCTGGCTTTATAAAATAAATCGGGAATTATTTCTTCCTCTCCTACGTGCAAAAGAAACTGTGTACAATTGGTCTTCATTCTTCTTTAATCAGATGGGAAAATTCTACAATAAAACCATCTGGGCTTATAAATTTCTTTTTTAAATATTTTTAAAGTAAAAATTCAATTTCTTTGACAGTTTAGAGATATTCAAATTATTGACTTCATATTGGATGAGTTATAGTGATTTGTATTTTTCTAGGAATTGGTCCATTTTATCTATCAAATGTACATGTGTTTAGTTATTTGTAATATCCCTTCACTATCCTTTTGATGTCAGTATATCTCTTGCTTCATTCCTGATGTTGGTAATTTGTGTCTTCTCTCTTTTTCTTTGTTAATCTTGCTGATCTTGCTGGAGTTTTGTTGATTTTATTGAACTTTTCAGAGAACTATTTCTTCATTTCAGAGACTTTCTTATTGTTTTCCTCTTTCCAATTTCAATGATTTTTGCTGTTATTTTATTTATTTTTTCCTTCTGCTTACTTGGGGTTTATATTACCCTTCTCTTTCTAGTTTTATGGTGTAGGAGCCTAGATTATTGATTTGAGACTTTTCATCTTTCTAATGTCTATATTTAGTGGTAAATTTCCCTCTCAGCACTGCTTTACCTGTGTCTCACAAATTTGATGTTGCTATATTTTCATTTTTATATATTTTTAAAACTCCCACTATAATTTAGATTGCCCCATAGATTACTAAGTGTGTTGTTTAGTTTCCATGGGTTTGGGGCTTTTTCTCTGTTCCTGATTTTTAGTCTGATTACATTGTGGTTTGTATGATTTCAATCTTTTTTTTTTTTTAGGAACATTATGTTTACTAGATCCCCCCCCATCACCTAGTCCCTCCCACATACCCTATTACAGTCACTGTCCATCAGCATAGTAAAATGCTGCAGAATCACTACTTGTCTTCTCTGTGTTGTACAGCACTCCCTGTGTCCACCCGCACATTATACATGCTAATCATGGTGCTCCCTTTCCCCCACTTCCCCTTATCCCTCCTTTCCCACCCATCCTCCCCAGTCCCTTTCCCTTTGGTAACTGTTAGTCTATTCTTGGGTTCTGTGATTGTGCTGCTGTTTTGCTCCTTCAGTTTTTTTCTTTGTTCTTATACTCCACAAATGAGTGAAATCATTTGATACTTATCTTTCTCTGCCTGGCTTATTTCACTGAGCATAATACCCTCTAGGTCCATCCATGTTGTTGCAAATGGTAGGACTTGTTTTCTTCTTATGGCTGAATAATATTCCATTGTGTGTATGTACTACATCTCCTTTATCCATTCATCTACTGATGGACATTTAGGTTGCTTCTATTTCTTGGCTTTTGTAAATAGTGCTGCAATAAACATAGGGGTGCATATGTCTTTTTCAAATGGGGCTGCTGCATTCTTAGGGTAAATTCCTAGAAGTGGGATTCCTGGGTCAAATGGTATTTCTGTTTTGAGTTTTTTGAGGAAGCTCCATACTGCTTTCCACAATGATTGAACTAGTCTACATTCCCACCAGCAGTGCAGGAGGGTTCTTATTTCTCCACAACCTCACCAACATTTGTTGCTGTTTGCCTTTTGGATGGTGGCGATCCTTACTGGTGTGAGGTGGTATCTCATTGTGGTTTTAATTTGCATTTCTCTGATAACTAGCGATGTGGAGCATCTTCTCATGTGTCTATTGGCCATCTGAATTTCTTTTTAGGAGAACTGTCTGTTCAGATCCTCTGCCCATTTTTTAATTAGATTATTTGCTTTTTGTTTGTTGAGGTGGGTGACCTCTTTATATATTTTGGATATAAACCTTTTATCGGATCTGTCATTTATGAATATATTCTCCCATACTGCAGGATGCCTTTTTGTTCTATTGGTGGTGTCCTTTGCTGTACAGAAGCTTTTCAGCTTGATATAGTCCCACTTGTTCATTTTGGTTTTTGTTTTCCTTGCACAGGGACATATGTTCATGAAGAAATTGCTCGTGTTTATGTCCAAGAGACTTTTGTCTATGTTTTTTTCTAAGAGTTTTATGGTTTCATGACTTAGATTCATCAGGTCTTTAATCCATTTTGAATTTAGTTTTGTGTATGGGGCTAGACAATGATACAGTTTCATTCTCTTATATGTAGCTCTCCACTTTTGCCAACACCAGCTGTTGAACAGGCTGTCATTTCGTCATTGTATGTCCATGGCTCCTTTATCATATATTAATTGACCATATATGTTTGGGTTAATATCACGACTTTCTATTCTGTTCCACTGGTCTGTGGGTCTGTTCTTGTGTCAGTACCAAATTGTCTTAATTACTGTAGCTTTATAATAGAACTTGAAGTTCAGAAGCGGGATCCCCCCTGCTTTATTCTTCCTTCTCAGGATTGCTTTGGCTATTTGGGTCTTTTGTGGTTTCATACGAATTTTAAAACTATTTGTTCCAGTTCATTGAAGAATGCTGTTGGTATTTTGATAGGGATTGCATTGAATCTGTAGATTCCTTAGGCAGGATGGCCATTTTGACAATATTAATTATTCCTAGCCAGGAGCATGGGATGAGTTTCCATTTGATACTGTCCTCTTTCATTTCTCTTAAGAGTGTCTTGTAGTTTTCAGGGTATAGGTCTTTCACTTCCTTGGTTAGGTTTATTCCTAGGTATTTTATTCTTTTTGATGCAATTATGAATGGAATTGTTCTCCTGATTTCTATTTCTGGTAGTTCATTGTTAGTGTATAGGAATGCCACAGATTTCTGTGTGTTAATTTTGTATCCTGCAACTTTGTTGAATTCAGATATTAGTTCTAGTAGTTTGGGAGTGGATTTTTAAGGGTTTTTTTATGTACAATATCATGTCATCTGCAAATACTGACAGTTTGAATTCTTCTTTACCAATCTGGATGTCTTTATTTCTTTGTTTTGTCTGATTGCTGTGGCTAGGACTTCCAGTACTATGTTGAATAACAGTGGGGAGAGTGGGCATCCCTGTCTTGTTCCCGATCTTAGAGGAAAAGCTTTCAGCTTCTCACTGTTCAGTATGATGTTGACTGTGGGTTTGTCATATGTGGCCTTTATTATGTTGAGGTACTTGCCCTCTATACCCATTTTGTTGAGAGTTTTTATCATGAATGAATGTTGAATTTTGTCGAATGCTTTTTCAGCATCTATGGAGATGATGATGTGGTTTTTGTCTTTCTTTTTGTTTATGTGGTCGATGATGTTGATGGATTTTTGAATGTTGTACCATCCTTGCATCCCTGAGATGAATCACACTTGATCATGGTGTATGATCCTCTTGATGTATTTTTGAATTCAGTTTGCTAATATTTTGTTGAGTATTTTTGCACCTATGTTCATCAGGGTTATTGGTCTATAGTTTTTTTTTTTGGTGGTGCCTTTGCCTTGTTTTGGAATTAGGGTGTTGCTGGCTTCATAGAATGAGTTTGGAAGTATTCCCTCCTCTTCCATTTTTGGAAAACTTTAAGGAGAATGGGTATTATGTCTTTTCTATATGTCTGATAAAATTCAGAGGTGAATCTATATGGCCCGGGGGTTTTGTTCTTGGGTATTTTTTTGAGATTACTGCTTCAATTTCATTGCTGGTAATTGGTCTGTTTAGATTTTCTGTTTCTTCCTTGGTCAGTCTTGGAAGGTTGCATTTTTCTAGGTAATTTTCCATTTCTTCTAGGTTTTCCAGCTTGTTAGCACATAGATTTTCATAGCACTCTCTAATAATTCTTTGTATTTCTGTGGGGTCCATCATGATTTTTCCTTTGTCATTTTTGATTCTGTTGATGTGTGTAGATTCTCTTTTTCTCTTAATAAGTCTGGCTAGGAGCTTATCTATTTTGTTTATTTTCTCAAAGAACTAGGTCTTGGTTTTATTGATTTTTTCTATTGTTTTAGTCTTCTCAATTTTATTTATTTCTTCTGTGATCTTTATTATGTCCCTCCTTCTGCTGATGTTGGGCCTCATTTGTTCTTCTTTTCCCAGTTTCAATAATTGTGACTTTAGACTGTTCATTTGGGATTGTTATTCCTTCTTTAAATAGGCCTGGATTGCTATATACTTTCCTCTTAGAACTGCCTTCACTGTGTCCCACAAAAGTTGGGGCTTTGTGGTGTTATTGTCATTTGTCTCCATATATTGCTTGATCTCTATTTTAACTTGGTCACTGAGCCATTGATTATTTAGGAGCATGTTGTTAAGCCTCCATGTGTTTGTGAGCCTTTTTGTTTTCTTTGTACAATTTATTTCTAGTTTTATACCTTTGTGATCTGAGAAGTTGGTTGGTAGAATTTCAATCTTTTTGAAGTTACTGAGGCTCTTTTTGTGGCCTAGTATATGGCCTATTCTGGAAAATGTTCCATGTACACTTGAGAAGAATGTGTATCCTGCTGCTTTTGGGTGTAGAGTTCTTTAGATGTCTGTTAGGTCCATCTGTTCTAGTGTGTTGTTCAGTGCCTCGGTGTCCTTACTTATTTTCTGTCTGTTGAATCTGTCCTTTGGAGTGACTCATGTGTTCAAGTCTCCTGGAACAAATGCATTGCATTCTATTTCCTCCTTTAATTCTGTTAGTATTTCTTTCACATATGTCAGTGCTCCTGTATTGGGTGCATATATATTTATAATGATTATATCCTCTTGTTAGACTGCCCCCTTTATCATTATGTAATATCCTTCTTTATCTCTTGTTACTTTCTTTGTTTTGAAATCTATTTTGTCTGATATATGTACTGTAACACCTGCCTTTTTCTCCCTATTGTTTGCATTAAATATCTTTTTCCATCCCTTGACTTTTAGTCTGTGTATGTCTTTGGGTTTGAGGTGAGTTTCTTGTAAGCAGCATATAGATAGGTCTTGCTTTTTTATCTATTCTATTACTCTGTTCTTTTGATTAGTGCATTCATTTCAGTCACATTTAGGGGGATTATTGAAAGATATTTACTTATTACCACTGCAGGCTTTAGATTTGTGATTACCAAAGGTTCAAGGGTAGCTTCTTTACTATCTAACCATCTAACTGAACTCACTTACTAAGCTATTATAAACACAGTCTGATGATTCTTTATTTTTCTCCCCTCTTAATTCTCCTCCTCCATCCTTTATATGTTAGGTCTTTTATTCTGTACTCTTTTGTGTTTCCTTTGACTGCTTTTGTGAATGGTTGATTTTATTTTTTTGCATTTAGTTAGTATTTGGTTGGTCTGCTTTCTTTGGTGTGATTTTATTTTCTCTGGTGATATCTATTTAGCCTTAGGCATGCTTCCATCTAGAGAAGTCCCTTTAAAATATCCTGTAGATGTGGTTTGTGGGAGGCAAATTCCCTCAACTTTTGCTTCTCTGGGAATTGTTTAATCCCTCCTTCATATTTAAATGATAATCATGCTGGTTGTAGTATTCTTGGTTCAAGGCCCTTCTGTTTCATTGCATTAAATATATCATGCCATTCTCTTCTGGCCTGTAAGGTTTCTGCTGAGAAGTCTGATGATAACCTGATGGATTTTCCTTTGTAGGTGACCTTTTTTCTCTCTCTGGCTGCCTTTAATACTCTGTCCTTGTCTTTGATCTTTGTCATTTTAATTATTGTATGTCTTGGTGTTGTACTCCTTGGGTCCCTTGTGTTGGGAGATCTGTGGTCTTCCATGGTTGGAGAGATCATTTCCTCCCCCTGTTTGGGAAGTTTTCAGCAATTATTTCTTCAAAGACACTGTCTATCCCTTTTTCTCTCTCTTCTTCTTCTGGTACCCCTACAATGTGAATATTGTTTCATTTGGATTGGTCACACAGTTCTTTTAATATTCTTTCATTCCTGGAGATCCTTTTATCTCTCTCTGCCTCAGCTTCTCTGTATTCCTGTTCTCTGATTTCTATTCCATTAACAGTCTCTTGTACCTCATCCAGTCTGCTCTTAAGTCCTTCCAGAGATTGTTTTATATCTGTATTCTCCCTCCTAACTTGATCCTTTAGCTCTTGCATATTTCTATGTAGGTCCATCAGCATGGTTATGACCTTTATTTTGAGTTCATTTTCAGAAAGATTGGTTGTATCTGTCTCCCTAGGCCCTCCTCTCTCAGGGGTTGTCTGGGTGATTCTGGACTAGACCAAATTCTTCTGCCTTTTCATGGCAATAGAGGTAGTCTTGTAGGCAGGTAGTGCATGTGTCAACTGGGAGAACAAAGTCCCTTCCTGCTAGCTGGTCACCCTGCCCCTCTCTACTGCCTGTGTTGGTTCCCCACCCAATGGGAGCAGCTCTTAGGGCAGCTCAGAGCCCTGCGGAGAGAGGTAGTGCTCCAGGTGTGCTCTCCTGTGAGAATGGTGCCTCGTCTTGCCCTGCTTCAGCTTCCTCTGTCTGTGTGGGGCAGCTGCTCTCTGGCAGCAGCCCCAGGACTGGCCTGGATGGCTACATGCCAGGAGGAGACTGGGTGGCTGTAGTGGGTGCGGCCACTCTCAGGCTGCTCAGCTGCTATGTCAGGGACGCACTGGAGGGAGAATGACCAGCAGGCTGCTTATCGCCATGAGGGGCTTCAGAGCTGCGCTACTTCCCAGGGGGCTGGGGTGCCTGGAGTTCCTCAGGATTCCCAGCCTGCTGGGCCGAGTGCGCTGGGCCGATTCCATCCAGCTGTGAGGTCCCTGTCCCTTTAAGACTTTCAAAAAGCACCCACTTTTCTTTTGTCCTGGGGGAGCCAGCTATGGGGACACACTCACAGATTTTACTTTTCCATTTCTCTAATATCCAGCACACCATGCACTGTGTGTCTGCACTCCCGATGCAGATTACTAGGGCTGGTTACATAGCAGTCCTGAGCGTCCACTCCCTCCCTGCTCCAACTCCTCTCTTCCCACTGGGGAGCTGAGGTTGGGGTATGCTCTGGTCCTGTTGGGCCATGGCTTGTATCTTACCCTCTTCATGAGATGCTGAGTTCTTGCAGGTGTAGATGTAGCCTGGCTGTTGTACTGTATCCTCTGGTCTCTCTTTTAGGAATAGTTGTATTTGTTGTATTTTCAAAAATATATATGGTTTTGGGAGGAGATTTCCGCTGCCCTACTCACACTGCCATCTTGGATCCACCTCCTGATTTCAATCTTTATGTTGAATAAGAGCAGTGAAAGCATATGAAAGTCACAGCAAAACATTTAATTGTTAACTGATTTTCACCATCTTCTTTCTATCATTATTGCTGTTCCATTTTGGATATTTTTATTATCCCTGTGGGTTATGTTTTTCTTGGTCTATTGGTTTCTCACATTTCTTAACTCCATGATCATCCCCTCCCACTGTCATAATCACACTTCAGAGCTTGTCACAGCCTTGACTTCAAACATCTGTCTTTAACTATATTCAACATACTTATTTCCATACTCTCAATTTAGCAATTATTTGATTTTATCAAGATCCTAAGTCCATTGATTTATCATTTCTCACTACCAATGACCTCTCTTCCTGCTTCCACTTATCTCCCACATATATGTGATAGAACACATCCAAACTGATAAGTCTCTTCTTCAGGGACCTTCTGAATATTCCTCTGTGCCATCACTTACTTACCTTCATTTCTTTATTAGAACAATTCTCCATCACCACTGTCCTTGGAATCCCCTTTCTTCTCCTCTTTTACCCATCTTCCCTGCCTCCCCATGATTGATTGTACTTTCCAAAGATGATTGCAACAATATCCTTATCCCATATGCTCTTCCAGAATCTTGCTACTCTCCCATCAAGTGTATATTTCTTTTCTTTGTTATCTCTGACTGGTTGATGAATAGAGCAAGGATAACACTGTGTGACTTCTAACACTAGGTCATAAATGGCAATACAGCTTTTGTCTTTCTTATTGGAATATTCACTCATGAAGACTTCAACCATTGAAGTGTCCAACTTCACTGAGACTGCCATGCTGTAAAGAAGCCAAGGTAGTTCTTTCAGAGAGACCACTTAGTGAATCCCTGAGACCCACTTAAGAAAGAGAATCCCTGGCTGTTTTTTGCTCTTTCAGATACAACCAAGCCCAACTACAACTCCATGAAAGACCCTGGACCCAAACTACCCAGCCAAGTCTTTCCTAAATACCTGACTCACAGAACTCATGAGATAATAAAGTTACTATTATTGTTTAAACCACCAATCATGTGAAAATTAAAATTTTTAAATATTTTTAGACTGTTTTATAAATGGATAGGATTGACATTTTATATTTTAGAACAGTAGTGGGAAGGAAAATTCAGGTACAGCAGCAGTCAAACAGCTTTTGTGTCTTGTTAGAAAGCTCTTCTCTACCTTTTTTCATGGCTAGTTTCCTTTCATGCCCAGGTCTCACCTAATGGTCACCTCCTCAGAGATGCCTTCCCTGAATCTATAAAACAGCACCTTCATGCTGTTCTTTATCACTATACCTGACTGATAGTTGCCTACTTTCTTCTTTATTGACTTTCTCCTTCGTGTAAATTAAGGAAGGAAGAACAATGCCATTTTACTTTACCACTGCCTGCCCAACACCTATTCTAAGCACCCAGTTGGTACTTCATAAAGTATGTTGAATGAGTAAAAAAAGAAAATGGATAAAACTTGCTTGGAGTCTTTAACCTGAGAACCATTCATGTGCCCCCACTTCCCTGCCCAGTGTGGAGAGATCTATAGCTTTTATTACATTCTAAGAAAGAATTCATGGAGCCCCAAATGTTAAGATCTACTGATTTGGGGGCAGGTTGTGAGAGGGAATCCAGAAAGGGACAGGAAGGAAAATTCTGAGGAAATGAAGATGTTCTCTACCTTGATTAGGTTGGCAGTCACATGGTATATACATTAGTGAGACTCATCAAACCGCACTTAAAATCTGTGCATTTTATTAAATTAACAAGTGAATAATATTAATGGAAAAAATGAGAAAATCCTTTGAACTTGCTTTATCAGATTCTTTTCCAAACTAAAACAAAGAAAAGGGCTCTGAACAAATTATACATTAATTTAAACCCTGAATTTTCTCTGGCCTTCAGTGTGATGGATTTCGAGCTAGTTTGAGCTCTGAATTCCTTTTAGAGACGTGTCTTATCCTTTTCTTACACTCACCCACTCTTTTCCCCCAAATCCCTCTACTTTTTTTTTTTCTGTGCACACATAAGAGAAGCTGGCTTACAACTCTTAAAAATCTCCATAAACACATGGAAAACTGAAGAATTTCTGTTGCAAAATTATAATTGATGACAGAAAGCACTAAATCAAAAACTGTAGGAAAGAAATGTGACTTTTGATATCAATTAAGAGTTAGGGTTCTACTCGTCCTTTCTAAAAAAGGAAGACATGAAGAAATGAATAGATCTGTAGCTCCTATATGCCTAAGACCCTTCTGAGGTAACTTTATATCATCAAGAGCCTCCAAAGACCTTCCTTAGTAAGATGAATTGTAAATGTATCTGGAAATTGAAGATTGCAGATCCAAAATGCCATAGTTGTTGGTGCTTTGGAAAATAGAAGGGTTTCACAGTGTGGGAGAGATTTTCCACAGCAGGAATGATAATGATGCCTTCATTTTCTCAGTCAAGTCTGGAAGCTTTAATGACATCCATTCATTCACTTTACAAGTATTGTAAAGACCTCCTTTGATAAGGGACCACCTCATGTCTGAGGGTTCAAGGATTGGTTCCCACCATTGAGGAATTTCTAATCTAGTAAGGGACAGAGAGCTAAAAATGAATAGTAGGACGTGGTGAGTGTTGTTCACGGTGGTGCATGCCGTCTGCAATGGGAGCGTGTGCCGGGAGGACCACCTGTGGCCAGGAGGTCAGATATCATTTTACTCTGGTGATTAAATTTTAGCTTGGCTTTCAGAATCTGATTTGATTGACATTTGATTAGTTACTTCTCTTTTCTAGGCTTTTGTATATATATTCTCTCAGTCAGTCCTGTAAATTAATATCTTGGAAAGTAAATATTCTCCTGAAAGGAAAATCCGAGGTTTGGAAAGGCAAGAGAACCTTTTGTCTAAGTTAATGGGTGGTAACTGGCAGAGGCAGGATTTGAACTCAGGATTTTAATTGCAAATGCTATCTTTCTTTCTTCTTTCCTTCCCCTCTCCCTCTCTCCCTTTCTCTTTTCCTTCCTTTCTAGCATTTTTTTCCCTCCCAGTGTTCTTCCCACAATTTCATACTGGATATTAAATATTAAAAGAAGAATAGATATTAAGCAGCTGGAAAAGTCCCTAACTCTCCCTTACACCCCCCACCCCCTGCCAAAAGCCAATATAAACAGAAGGCCCAAGGTATCATAATCTGTTCCAGAAACAACCTAGAAATGGCAGAAAATTTTCAAGTTCATATCCCATTTTTTTTTACATCTCTCCTTTCTCTACTAGAATGTCCTTCCATTTCAGCTCTATGCATTTCAATCACTATGTATGTTGAGGATCCAGCTCAATAGCAACTTTTCTTACTCAAAAAATATTTTTTGATTCCTTACTTTTTGTCACATTTGTCACCTATGATGTGATGTCTTACAAATTTAGAAAGGGGAAGTAAAATTGCCCTCTGAGAGCTCAAATATGAAATTAACAACTAAAGAAATCATAGCAGAGATATTCAAAGTATCTTATGGAGGGAGAGTGAAGTCTAAATCATACGCCATGTCTGTGACTTGAGTGAGTGGACAGGCAAATGAGAAGATCTGCAGCGAAACATGGAGAAAGCATGAACCCAGAGAAAACTGGATGGTGTTCTTCTCAGAATGATGCAAGAAAGCCCACATTTTCAGCTCTTGATGGGAAGACGATCCTTATGGTAAAATGCCTGCATTGGAATCAATCAGCTAAACATTCTAATATTTTGACCAGTTCATTTTGTTGCATCTGTGCTCACCCACCACCTCCTAACTGGGGTATGGCTCCCTGAGCAGACCGGCTGGTAAGAGAAGGCCTTTGCCATCCCAAAGAGGGCACGGTGGCCCAATGGACAGCATTCTCAGTGTGAGTGAACACATCAGGGTGTGTATTAGAGGAGAGACGTGGGGAGAAAACTCCCTGTAGGTCTGAGACCAACCCTAAAACATTGTCATAGGATGACTCTTTCTGCTTACAGGAAGCAAGTGGGATTAGCAGACCGTGACATTGTTAAAAGAAAGTTGATGTTCTCCTTTCCGTAGGTACAGAACATCAAAGATGGAGAAAAACAACCCCCAGAACAATCTTTTGTCCAAATCTTTTTTGTTTAGTTTCTGCTGGCTTGTTCTCTATGCTTCCATTACAGAAATGCAAGAAACGTGGCGTTCTGTAACCATGCAGGAAAAGAGAGTTATGATTGATTGTCAATTCAGGCCCACCATCAGGTTCTTCTCTGAAGGAGGATAAAAGATCAAAAACATGGAGAAGGATTCCCTACCTGACCTAGGAGATTTGGCGATGCTGCATGGATATCCCATTTCTCATGCGCCCTTACATCATTCAATGATTACCTGTCAGCTTAGGATGTGTTGTCATTTGCACAATTAAAGAACCACAGTTGGGCAGAGCGCTGGAAATTTGGAGCAGTGACACCTCAGTTTGGGATGGTATTGCTTTGGTCATGGAATAAACAGTGTATCTGGATGAAGCATAACATTTTGTCTCTTTGTTTTGTTCCTTGTTTCCCCCAAATTTCCCTCTGAGATTAAACAAAACAGAACAAATTAAGAGAAAAGAGTATTCTGTAACTTTGGAGGACTAAATAAACTTTATGCTTCAATCACATGAACTTGGCTAGTAAAAACCTGCCCTTGAGATATGGAACTTGTCTTTCTACACTCTCCAAATAAAGTTTTTGAACCTGAAGTGCTGATGTAAATTGATCAGGACAAAGTCAAGGTGATCTTCTTAGTATCTCTCATCACACCTCTTTCTTACAGGGAGTGACTGAAGCTGTTCTGTGCAAGTCAAGGCAATGAATGTTCTCAAGGATAAACACTTCTAAACTTCACGAAGGATCTAGTGGTCAAAGCAAACTTGCAAACAACTCATTTCCACCCAGGGGAGAATGATAACAATGCCAAACAGCCATATGCACCAGGAGCATGAGTACGGAGTGATCCCTTTTGTCTGGGGGGCTGGGAATGCTTCATGGAAGAGGTGGCATTTGAGCTATAAAAATCTGTGAGGACTGGTGGGCAAAAGTCTAAGACATAATGCCAGGCATAGAGTAAGTGTCCATTAAATGTTGGCGGACAGCTCCTGCACCTCATCTATTCCTTCTCTAAACTCCTCCCACACTTGTGAGTCATGATCACAAAAATGATACTGTCCTCTGCCACCGTTTTTTGGCTTGCTTACTCTTACTTCCTACTATACATTCCTTAAGTCCACATATTGCATGTCCTCGAATCCTTGCAGCTGGTGTACTGCCCAATACACATCAGGTATTCCAATGATCTTGTTTCTGTTGTTAGGTTGTTTAGATGTTCATGAGCAGCATCTATAATAAATCCCTTGAGTACTTTTCACTTTCAATATTTAATGCAGAGTTGCTTCATACAGTTGGCACATAATAAATGTTGCTGACTATGTCACTGATGGATTAGGAGGAAAAAATCCATCTTTTTTAAGATTCTGAGCCTGTGTCTCTCTAGGCTAAGGTAATTACACAGACAATTAAGGCTAAAAGAAACTTGATGTTTTCCTTTGCACCGAACTGCCAGGAGTCTAGGTCTGCAGTGATCAGATTCTCTACTTGATGATTTAACTCTCTGTCTCCCCAGGTTTTACAAAGCCGAGCACTGCACCATCCTAGAAAGCCACAAAGAGTTAGAATTAAAATAATGGACAAGCATCAACTTTGAGAGAAAGAATAGAGATGTCGTTTTTATCTTTAGAAAAATGATCACCCCACTTATTGCATTTTGGTAAATGATGGGTAGATGCCTGTTAAGATAACGAACAAAAAGCCGAATGAAATTGCAGAAAGAGGTCAAAAGCAACTGTGGGAGACAGGTATTTGGTATTTGATAAATGAAGAATGGCGCCTACTCCCACTGCCCCCCTCTCCCCCCATTTATCTCTTAGGGATGAGGTCTTTTCTTGTCTTTGTTAGGGAAACCTTGCCTACTAGACACTCAGAGAAAAACTGAAGCCTGAGAAGGAAGTGACGATGCTAGTGTTTGCGAGGCGCACCAAAAATGTAAGGAGTGGAAATGACAGATGAGCAGGCATTGAGGATTCCTGTGATCCACACCTGTCTGGTAGTTAGTAAAAATTGGCCCCTCTTGTCCTCCTCTTTAGGGGCTCTGGGCACTTGTCCCACACAATCACCAAACAAGGCAGGCACTAGCCTACGCTTTGCTTTGCTTTCTTTTTTTTTTTTGTTATCAACTAAGGCATTTATTAAAAGTTTTTATAGCATGCTTCCACATGCATAGTTTAAGTGCATGTGTATATATAAACACTGTTGCATTAAATTTAAAATTACAATGGACTTTGTCAAGGTTGCATTGAAAAGTGTCATATAATTGTTATGAAAAATAACATAATATATAGTTCTTCCTTAATGCAACAGGTCTTACTATTAATTCTTTTAACACATTGAAAATATGAATCATGACAAAAAAAAAGAGGAATCTCATCAATTACCACTAAATGCTGCTGCGCATCACAGGAGTTATGGTTTTAATCATTTTTTTCTGTCCAAATTTATTGAGGAACCATTTTTACACAGTAAACTATATGCATGTAAGTGTACAGTTCGATGAGTTTTGACAGTGGCAAATGCCCACTAAACCACCACAGAGCCCTAATTCAGAACATGTCCTGATTCAGAAATTCAGAACTTCAAGCCGCTTTAAGTTCACGTCTCCTTCCATCCCCAGCCTCAGGCAACTACAGGACTGCTTTTTGTCACAGTGGAATGGTTTACATTTATACAAATGGAATCACACTTACATCTGGCTGCTTTCACGCAGAATAATGCCTTTGAGATTCATACGTTTTGTCGCCTGACTGTGCGGCACGTTCCTGTGCTTGCTCAGGACTATTCCACTGCATGGGTCCCACTGCTGTCGGTTGAACTGCTCACCTGTTCATGGATACTTACTTTTTCTCCAGTTTTTGGCTATTGTGAATGAGGCTGCTATATTTACATACAAGTTATTGTGTGGGCAAATGATTTCATAATACTGAGGAGCAGCATAGCTGTTACGTCCCTTTGAAAGATGAGGAAACTCTGGCTCAGAGAGGTCATGTAACTAGCCCAAGGTCAGAAATAAGTGACAGAGCAGGGGTTGGACCTCAACTTGATTTAACTCCCAATTCAAGCTTTTTCCTGGAATCTGGGCATGGCACACTGTTACTGGTATGAAGTGCAGGCTTTTCAGAAGTCAAGAGAGAGTGGAAGTCCGTGTCACTGGGTTAGCCGGGTTAGCTGTCTGTTTAGTTTACTTCTGAAAATGTGTGTTGAGCTCTTCCCCTGTGCTCAGGCCACGGGCTGATGTTCCTGTGTGGAGCAGGGTGGGGCATCATTCTCCAGGAGGCTCAGCGGGCAAAGCATATGTTCCAAGTGTTATGAATGAACAACGCTCAACTCAGGCTGAAAAAACAGAAGGAGGAAACCCAAACTGCTTAGTGTTGTTCAAACACTGAGGCAGAAAGTGGAGGGAAGAGGGGCTGGAAACTCTCAGGAGTCACCAACCCAAAGATCTTGATGGCCAGCAGGTAGCTCAAATGAGGGATGCGGTAGGGAGGGGTGGAGACTGAGGCACTCCCGCCCCTCTGTGTGGGGCTCCACTTTTCAGCCCCGGGTTCGTGAGGGAGGGCCATGCTGACATGTGTCATCACAATACCAAGAATACCATGCACTGATCAAGTGCTGCTTCATTTATTTTGTTGTTATTACTGAGAAAATACGTTTCACAGAAGGAAAAGCAAAGGCATGAAGAGTTACTTTTCTCAAGAGAAGCTAGCAATGTGCTTCCTTAAGTTGCAGTACTGGAATTGCTAGGGCATTGTGGGCTGAACACAACTCATCTCCAAGCTGGATTCTGCAGAGCCTACAGTCTGAGATCTTCGTGCTGGCTCCTGTATAAGTGAAGAACACTGACCAAACAAATGTGCACTCTCTCCTGAGGCAGAGGGGAGACGTGATCGGGTTTGAACAGGGGCAGTGATCTGATTCTAGAAAGATCACTCCGACTCTAGAGTGGAGAATGGGTTTAAAGGCACAGGCTGTGACAAGCCGTGACTCAGGGAGGCTAGTGAGCTACCCAGGAGGGGCTCACTCCCAGCGTCCTGCCAGCACCAAGCAGCAGCAGACCTCCCCCAAAAGGCAAGAACAGGGTCAGCAGGGCTCAGGGCCGGACAGGACAGGACAGGAGAGAATACCCAGAAATGGGGATGTTCCTGACCTCAGGTCATATAAGGACTTCAGCCTGGGGCTGGAGTGAGCTTATCTGCTTTTGATACCTGGCACCTTCATTCACCCTCCCAAAGACTTGGTGCAGGTTTCTTGAACTCTGATCCTCACTGTCTCCGGTAAGCAAAGGTGAGAATTTGCTCTGAAGTTGGTGTGGGCATCAAAGGAAATAGAATCTTATAATCTAGAGGGAGGGGGAATTTATAAAGACCCATCAGGGGAGGAAATTACTCTTTCTAGGAGGCTGAGTTTGGAGATTCCCAGTCCCCGAATAGACCTGAACTGAGGCAGGATGACCTACCTGATCCTGGCCCTGCCCCTTCCTGACTGTGTAGCTCTGGGTAAGTCACTCTACCTCTCTGGGCTTATTTCCTTCTGCAAAATAGGATGATTGGTTTAAGTTTCTAAGGTTCTTTCTCAATGTGCAAGAAAAAACATTGTATCTATGATGCCATAAAAACAGAGAAAATAATTACACTAGACGAAAAGATAAAAAATTTAAAAGAACCTGGAGTCAGTGTGTTACAAGTGGGGTTTTCCTTGTCTGCCAGAGGTATTTTCTCGCCTTCCCCAGTCTTGACTGTGCTCCACTCTAAGACGCTGAGCTGAATCTAAGGGGCTTGGTGATGGAATCTGAGTCCTGGGGAGCCCTCATATTAAAGACCTCTGCTGAAGAAGCTGCCTGTCATCTTTAACATCCATTGTTTTGGGGAAAGAAGGCTCCCTCAAAAGCCACTTTAAAACGTGAATGTCCAGCTGAAATTTTCTCTAAGGGAAGCTCCTGCTTTTACATCTCCACCCTTGGCAATGCTGCTGCCCCACTTATCCTTTCCTGGGTCACCATGCAAGGCAGGTGACAATTTGGCTTCTCTGAGAAGCTCTGGTTGGTCTTCCAAATTCAGCAAGCACCCAGGCTGCTCTCTGCATTTCCAGAAAAGGAGGGAGTGATTCAAATCGGATCCCCAAGATTAAAAGGTTTTATCTTCCTTCTGAGAGTTAAAGCTGAAGCCAAGCCTTATCTATCTAACAAAGCAGATACGCTCATACAAACACAATAGCAGTCCTAAGAGTGCTCATGGAGCAAGGTGGACAAAGTGGGGACAGCTGGCTTTCAAATTTGCCTTAGGGGAGACTTGATTAATTTGGGAAAACCCTTTGATTAATCTTTTGGGGATGAAACTCTGGGAGCGCGTATTAGCCGAGGGAACAAGAGAGAGTGAAATTCTCTGCATTCAGAAACGGAAGGAGAATTTGGAAGGTGGTAGACAGATGAGGGAAATTAATATGGTGGGAGCTTGGGGGCCAGGGTGAGGGACTTAGGTTCATTTCTGAATTAACAGTAGTGATTCCCTGAGGAGCTGGTTAAAGTGGAATCTTCCATCCCCTGGGAGCAGGGTTCTCTCCTCCGTCCATCACCTGGCTCTGCTTGTGCTCGAAGACCATGCTCTGATGTCACTTCTCTGTCACACTGCTGTGGCTGGACACTAAGGCACTGAGCCACTCTTGCTGGAAGAATGTTTCGCTTTATGCCTATATCAACTGGCTTGCTTCTTAGGGATATTAAGCACTCTTCCTGTGCATTGTCCTTGAAGGCTGTTCTCTGTGTGTGCACTTTACCTCCTAGAAATAGGAGTTAGGCAGCATGGGCTGCTTGCTAGTTCATTCATTTGTTCATTCAGAAAAGCTTCCTTTAGGCCCTTTAGGCCTTTCATTTTACACTTGCTCTGCCACCTTGCAGTAGGGAGGCTGTCACTGGGCGGGGTTGGAGCAGCATGCCCCTCGCACTGCCACTACATCACACTGCACAGAGCTCTGTCCTGCAGGCATGGAGATGACATAGGTTGTGCTTGTGAGTCCCTTGGCCTGAGTTCAAATCCCAGCTCTTCCCATTCTGCTGCATGGCCTTGGGCAAGCCATTTACCCTCTCAGTGACTCAGCTTTGCTTTCTCTACAGTGAGGATAGTTTCAGTGTCTGCCTCATTGGGCTGTTGCAAGACTGAGAGCAGTGCCAAGTGCAGGGTTAATGGAGCAGATGACCTGTCTATTGCTTCATTTGTTCCCCTCCTGCCCCAGGACAGAAAGGCCAGAGGTCATACAATCGTCCCTAGTTTTCACATGTGGTACCAGAGGCTTACAAAGGAAGTGTTTATTCAGATGCAGAACTCTGGAAGCTGTAGGGCCGGAGCAGGAAGCCACATCATTCTGGCAACCCTCCAGAGTAGTTCACACTGTGCTTGTGACTTAAATACTAATTCAAGTTTATGTATCTTTAGTGTAAATGAAGAGCCCAATTTAGACTTTGTATAGAACCAAAAGTTCTGGTCACTTGCTGTTTGGGGGAGTCTCCTCTTTCAGGAAGATACACTTTTCTAGTAGCCACCCACAGGGATAGAGCCTAGAGTAAGGATGAAAAAGGACTTAGGGCTAGACAGATCCATGGCAGGTGTTGTGTAGGAAGTTGCCTTGATGCAGTGGTGGCCCCAAGTACAATGCCAGGCAGGCTATCCTCGGGGTCACAGAACAGGAAGGTGCATAGACCAAACATACTTGAATCCACTTATTTGTTGCATTTTGGAAATTCAGAGAGATGCAATGGAAAAGATGGTGTAGGTGAGCACACTCAGGATGGGGTGCAAATGGGGTATAAGTCCATGCCCCTGGATTCTGGGTTAGTCAGTATTCCTATGTTGCTCTTTCCTCTACCCCACAACTCCTTCACCAGCCCTCCCCACTGACAGACGGGTTCGGAAGATTGGAATTGAGGTCAGGAAACCCCTTACTCTATTGGAGAGATTTAAGGAGTGGTAAGGATGCCTGGCACGGGCTGTGGCTTGCCCATCATCCCTGAGCAGCTATGGGTTTTATCTGTGTTTCCTGGACAGGCACACCTAGAAGCCAGAATGGGACCATAGTGGATATTACCAATGGGGCTGGCGTGTGTGTGTGTGTGTGTATGGTGGAGGTGGGGGGCTCAATTTAGATAAAGTAGCCTGATCGCACCCTATGACTGGATGGGTCCATCAGTCTCCATCCAGAAACATTCTTGTTGGTTCCCTTCATTTATTTATACGTCGTACACATATCTATGCCTGACACGCCTCATGAGCTACAGGCTTCTATATTTAGTTTCTATTTTCTATCACAGAACTGATTCTTTAAAATAAATTAAGCAAGCATACTTTGCATTGGGCAAGTCATTTAGGTTTTCTGAATCACAGAATTGCTGAGAGGAGCCAGTGAGATACCCTTAAAAGTGTCAATGAAGAAAAAAGTACTGTACACACATGAGTTTTCAACAAGGGATACTGGACACGGTATGGGGCGCTGGACAAATCACTAGAACTCACTGAGCTGAGGTTATGCCATCTGAAAATGTGCACATCTGAAGATGTGGCACAAGTCATAGGATTTTAGTAGCACAAGGGAGGCGACTAGTAAACATTGGCTTGCATCCCTTCCCATTCTCCTTTATGTCAACTGCAATTAAATCATGGGGTCAAAATTGAACCAAACTTTTCCACCTTCTAAAAGGAAGCAAAACATCCTGTGCACACCCTTGGAAATGAGTTAATATGAATCAACAAGCACACACATTTATTGAGCATTTCCTATGTGTCTCTTAACAAGCTAGTAGTCTGCTAAGACTCCACAGTAATTATTGTGTTTCTAATGTCCGACTCCCCTCTAGACTATGAACTCTGTGAGAATAGAAATGCTGTCTTATTCACGGAGCTGGTCCAGAGCCTAGCACAGTGCCTGGCATGTAGAAAATGCTCAATAAATGTTTGATGAATAAATGAATAAAACTGGAGCAGGCTCTGCTCTGCTGGCTCTGCCGTCTGGGGCCTGTGGGATCAGGCTACGGGTGAGATGGAATTTTAATCAGCATTGGAAAATTCAAGAATCTGAGACATCTGAAGGCTGCTCAGCTGACTTCCCTGCCATCAGCTGCAGGGTGCCTGAAAGGCAAAGATGGATAAAAATTTCTGTGGGCCAGTTAAAATAAAATCTGAAAAGTGAAAGTTTTATTTTAGTATTAATTGTGAGGCTTTCTAAGAGAATCATGAAAAGATAATTCTGCTCATACACAAATGTAAGCCTGGAACTACGATTTGTCATTGCTTTAATCATGAAAGTGCACAGTAGGGGGTGTGGGGGATAGGTAAGGTTAGGGCATTAGGGGAAATAATGAAACTGCAATGTATTGAGTTCTTACTTAACAGGCCTGGCACATTGCTCAACTTGTTACATACATGATCCTATTTCATCTTCACATCAACAGGCAAGTCTGAACAGTTTCATTTCACATATGAGAAAACTGAACAGAGAACGTGAACAACCAGCTCCAAGACACACAGCGTTCAGGTCTCTGAGCCAGTACTCATCCTGGGCCCTCCTGACTTCCATGCCCCAGTTCTTCCCCTCTCTTCTTAGATACACTTTTTCCCATGATACCTCAGTGGCCTTCTCGTGTCACCCCAAGTCATTCCTCACTACAGTTCCACTCCCGTGAAGGTGCATTGGGTTTTGCATGGAGACTTCGCATCTGAGCCAAGCTCTGGGACTCACAGAGTCTGAGTCAAAAGAAAACTAGCAAACCTGGAGACACAGCAGTGGGGCAAAGAGGTACTTTTCGTTTGTTTGTTTGCTTTTCACTTTTTATCTTTGCAGAGCTTGGTATTCAGTATTGAAGAAAAAACCAAGATCATTAACTTTCGAGAAATCACATTGCCAAATTTGGCTTTGTGAAAGGTCAGTGTGTGAATGTTTTTCTGAAGGTATGGTCCCTGTCTTAGTCAGCGGGGACTGCTGTAACAAAACGGCACAGACCCCAGGGGACGGGGGGGTGGGGGGAGAGCACTTAAACAATAGGCATTTCTTTCTCACAGTTCTGGAGGCTGGCAGTCCGAGTTCAGGTGCCTGCTGATTCGGCCTCTGGGGAGAGCACTTCTGCAGAAGGCTGCCTTCTTTCTGTGTCCTCACATTGATGGAAAGAGAGGGCTCTGGCCTCTTCCTCCTCTTAATAAAGCACTAATCCCATTCATGGGTGCCCCACCCTCCTGACCTCATCTAAGCCTAATTACCTCCAAACACCATCACAGTGAGTTTGGGCTTCAGCATGAATTTGACGGGACACAAACATTCAGTCTATTACAGTTCATCAGGGTGAACATTCAGTGTCTGAGACTGAAAATTATGTTGATGGGTTTGTGATCTGATTGGACAAAATGCCCAAGAATTTGGCAGCTCAGTTTCATTAAAGGCTTTGACTTCAAGGTGAATGCCTAACTCTCCTTGAACAGTCTGTCCTGTATTGATACCACCTTGGAAGCATCTTTGTCTACCACATTATTTGTGTTGCAAGGTGAAAAAAATAAATATTTGAAAGAAGAGACTCTTTTACCCATGTTAGGATGCCTAAAGTGATTTCTCTCTTTGATATGCTGTCAGGCATCCCAGTGAATGTAATCACCTAGAATGTTCATGAAGGATAGAGCACCTATCTATAAAAACATGCCCAACTCTTTCATCCTATATGTGTATCTCATCTATGCGTGGTATTACCAATAAGAGAAAGGCGTATTTAAACCAAGAATATGCAAGGGCAGTTCTGATTTGAAATGCAGGACTATTTTGGGGGCAGAGATAGAAAAAAGTACTTCATTCATTTGGCAAGTGTTTTTCATTTGTCTTAAAATTGCGGTTTGTTCACAGAGGTTCTCTCCCTAGTCCCATCCTTCCAAGACTGTACCCTGCACTTGTTTAAGAAATCCAACATGACGTGTGTCATGATAACCTTAGCAGAGAAATTGAGAAAGGAAACTGCATGTACACAACTGAGCTGTGTCTCCTTGTAAGGTTTAAATAGCATTGAATGTTGAGTTAGGTACAGGTCAGTAAGCCCTCAGTCAAGACTCTAGGATCAGATTATTTGTTTTGGAATTCAGAATTATTGAAATTTTAGGAAGGTAACTCGGTATACATAGATTGGGTAGATTACATGACACCCATAGCAGAAGCTACGGGGAGGTACTCAGTATTCCAGCCTTACTATTTCTACAGGAAAGTATATTAATTATCATACTCAGTGGTTAAGGTTTTGCAGCTAAATGAATTTTGAAGAAAACCTCCTGTTTCAGAGTATTTGGGATTTCATAATTCTAGAGAAGGGATTGTGAAGCTGTAGCGCATAATTAAAAGAAGGTACAGGCACTATAGTCTCATTTTCGGGCCATCAGCAGCCCTGGAGAAAAAATGTCTTTTGGAGAAATGGTGGGGGTGAAGTCTCTCCAACACGTTCTCTCCACCACAGCGCCCCTCAATTAAACACACTGGGGATCTGTGCAGCTCAGGTTCCATCTCAGGCGGGCCTCTCCCCGACTCCCCACTGCCTGTCCTGCGTTTCCTTCCTCAGTTTGGAATTACAGGCATTTTTAGATTAGGGTCCTCAGTTTTGTTCTTTATTCTTCTTTTTACAAAAGTCATATAAATTCATGGGAATATAAGATACAATGACAGCAGCAACAGAAAGGGTTTTAACTCCTGACCACCCAAAGATACTGTCAACAACTTGCTACATATCTTTCCAGATTTTTATTTTTCTAAGTGTTTAAACAAATTTTTTTGTTACCAAAATGAGTAAATACTACACACAAATCTGTAATGGAGGATGCTTAAGAAAAGTAACATTTTACATATGTGCTATCTCTTTTCAGCAGACAGAAATCAAGAACAAAACATCTATAATCCCACTGTTAATAGTTTCACTTGGGGGTGAGCCATTTTAAAAATGCTATATTTTGTTCAGGATTTGTATTAGCTTTTTGTGTTAAAGTGTATGTATGTATGTATATGCACCCACACATACAAATATATATATATAAATTTTATATATATACACACACACACCTATATATACACACACACTTGTGTTAAAGTGTATATATACCTATACACACACGCATATATATACACACATACACACACATACCTGTGTTAAAGTATATATAATGTATATATAGATATATGTATATATATACATATATATGTGTATATATATAAGTGTGTGTGTGTGTGTGTATATATATATATATACATACACACATATATATAGAACAACTGAGAATTCAACTCAGGATGTTAGCATGGATCTGCTTTCCCCAAAGGATGACAGGGGCTTCCTCTTTTTTATTTTTTTATTTTTTTTATTAAGGTATGATTGATATACACTCTTATGAAGGTTTCCATGAAAAAGCAATATGGTTACTACATTTACCCATATTATCAAGACCCCACCCAGACCCCAATGCAGTCACTGTCCATCAGTGCAGCAAGTTGCCAGAGATCCACTATGTGCCTTTTCTGTGCTACACTGTTCTCCCCATGATCCCCCACATCATGTGTACTAAACATAATACCCCTCAATCCCCTTCTCCCTCCCTTCCCACTTGCCCTCCCACACTCCTCCCCTTTGGTAACCACTAGTTCATTCTTGGGGTCCATGAGTCTGCTGCCATGTTGTTCCTTCAGTTTCATTTCATTGTTATACTCCGCAAATGAGGGACACCATTTGGCATTTGTCTTTCTCCGCCTGACTTATTTCACTGAGCATAATGTCCTCCAGCTCTATCCATGTTGTTGCAAATAGTAGGATTTGTTTCTTTCTTATGGCTGAATAGTATTCCATTGTGTATATGTACCACATCTTCTTTATCCATTCATCTACAGATGGACACTTAGGTTGCTTCCATATATTGGCTATTGTAAAAAGTGCTGCGATAAACATAGGGGTGCATATGTCTTTTTGAATTTGAGAAGTTGTATTCTTTGGGTATATTCCAAGGAGTGGGATTCCAGGGTCAAATAGTATTTCTATTTTTAGTTTTTTGAGGAACCTCCATACTGCTTTCCACAATGGTTGTACTAGCTTATATTCCCACCAGCAGTGTAGGAGGGTTCCCCTTTCTCCCCATCCTCTTCAGCATCTGTTGTTCTTAGTCTTTTCAATGCTGGCCATCCTTACGGTATGAGGTGATATCTCATTGTGGTTTTAATTTGCATTTCCCTGATGATTAGTGATGTGGAGTGTCTTCTCATGTATATGTTGGCCATCTGAATTTCTTCTTTGGAGAACTGTCTCTTCATATCCTCTGCCCATTGTTAATTGGGTTATTTGCTTTTTGGTTGTTGAGTTGTGTAAGTTCTTTATATATTTTGGATGTTAACCCCCTGTCAGATATGTCATTTACAAATATATTCTCCCATACTGTAGGATGTCTTTTTGTTTTGTTGATGTTGTCCTTTGCCATATAAAACCTTTTTAGTTTGATGTAGTCCCATGAGTTCGTTTTTGCTTTTGTTTCCCTTTCTTGAGGAAATGGGTTCAGGAAGAAGTTGCTCATACTTATATTCAGGAGATGTTTGGCTATATTGTCTTCTAAGAGTTTTATGGTTTCATGACTTACATTCAAGCCTTTAATCCATTTCAAGTTTACTTTTGTGTATGGGGTTAAACAATAATCCAGTTTCATTCTCTTGCATGTAGCTGTCCAGTTTTGCCAACACCCAACTGTTAAAGAGGCTGTCATTTCCCCATTGTTGGTCCACGGCTCCTTTATCAGATATTAATTGACCATAAATGGTTGGTTTTATATCAGGGCTCTCTAGTCTGTTCCATTGGTCTATGGGTCTGTTCTTGTGCCAGTACCATATTGTCTTGATTACTGTGGCTTTGTAGCAGAACTTGAAATTCAGGAGTGTAATTCCCCCTGCTTTATTTTTCCTTCTCAGGATTGCTTTGGCTATTCGAAGTCTTTTGTGGTTCCATATGAATTTTAGGACAATTTTCTCTAGTTTGTTGAAGAATCCTGTTGGTATTTTGATAGGAATTGCATTGAATCTATAGACTGCTTTAGGCAGGATGGCCATTTTGACAATATTAATTCTTCCTACCCATGAGCATGGGATATGTTTCCATTTATTGGTATCTTCTTTAATTTCTCTCATGTGTGTCTTGTAGTTTTCAGAGTATAGGTCTTTCACTTCCTTTATTAGGTTTATTCCTAGGTATTTTATTCTTTTTGATGCAATTGTGAATGGAATTTTTTTCCTGATTTCTCTCTCTGCTAGTTCATTGTTAGTGCATAGGAATGCCACAGATTTCTGTGTATTAATTTTGTATCCTGCAGCTTTGCTGAATTCAGATATTAGATCTAGTAGTTTTGGAGTGAAGTCTTTAGGGTTTTTTATGTACAGTATCATATCATCTGCAAATAGTGACAGTTTAACTTCTTCTTTACCAATCTGGATTCCTTGTATGTCTTTGTTTTGTCTGATTGCCGTGGCTAGGACTTCCAGTACTATGTTGAATAGAAGTGGGGGGAGTGGGCATCCTTGTCTTTTCCCGATCTTAGAGGAAAAGCTTTCAGCTTCTCACTGTTAAGTATAATGTTGGCTGTGGGTTTGTCATATATGACCTTTATTATGTTGAGGTACTTGCCTTCTATACCCATTTTATTGAGAGTTTTTATCATGAATGGATGTTGAATTCTTTTTCAGCATCTATGGAGATGATCATGTGGTTTTTGTCCTTTTTGTTGATGTGGTGGATGATGTTGATGGATTTTCAAATGTTGTACCATCCTTGCATTCCTGGAATAAATCCTACTTGATCATGATGGATGATCTTTTTGATGTATTTTTGAATTCAGTTTGCTAATATTTTGTTGAGTATTTTTGCATCTATGTTCATCAAAGATATTGGTCTGTAATTTTTTTTTTTTGTGGTGTCATTGCCTGGTTTTGGTATTAGAGTGACGCTGGCCTCATAGAATGAGTTTGGAAGTATTCCCTCCTCTTCTATTTTTTGGAAAACTTTAAGGAGAATGGGTATTAGGTCTTCACTTAATGTTTGATAAAATTCAGCAGTGAAACCATCCGGTCCAGGAGTTTTGTTCTTAGGTAAGTTTTTGATTATCAATTCAATTTTGTTGCTGGTAATTGGTCTGTTCAGATTTTCCGTTTCTTCCTTGGTCAGCCTTGGAAGGTTGTATTTTTCTAGAAAGTTGTCCATTTCTTCTAGGTTATCCAGTTTGTTAGCATGTAATTTTTCAACGTATTCTCTCATAATTCTTTGTATTTCTGTGGTGTCCGTAGTGATTTTTTCTTTCTCATTTCTGATTCTGTTTATGTGTGTAGACTCTCTCTCTCTTTTTTTTTAAGAAAGATACAAAATTTATTCGTAGTTTACTTAGGACAGTAACCCAAGAGTCTCCCATCAGTGTGCTTTGATAAACTGCTCTGAAGCCCCTCCATCTGGAGACATCTTAAATACTTTTTCTACAGCAGGGGATACATACAAAAAAGAGGTTACATTTGTAAGTACATTAAGCAGTGTGGCATGGATACATCTAGTGTCCTAAAAGGATAATGCTATAGACATTCTGATGCTATGTCTGTGAGAGGGGGAAAGGATAAGGGTCTCATAAGAGCATTACCTCATCTTCCTTTGGAAAAGGAGAGGGCACATGGAGCATTGTATTGATGCTGACAGAAAATTCCTGACCGACTACATTTATGGGAGAGGTTGAAACTATAATTAAGTTAGGTATTAAGCCCTACTTTGGTGATTTGGCCTAGCAAAAGTGACATCATGTTGGGTCTGTTAGACTCTCTTTTTTTCTTGTTAAGTTTGGCTAGGGGTTTATCTATTTTGTTTATTTTCTTGAAGAACCAGCTCTTCCTTTCATTGATTCTTTCTATTGTTTTATTCTTCTCAATTTTATTTATTTGTGTTCTAATCTTTATTATGTCCCTCCTTCTACTGACTTTGGGCCTCATTTGTTGTTCATTTTCTAGTTTCATTAATTGTGAGTTTAGACTGCTCATATGGGATTGTTCTTCTTCCTTGAGGTAGGCCTGTATTGCAATATACTTTCCTCTTAGCACAGCCTTGGCTGTGTCCCACAGATTTTGTGGTGTTGAATTATTGTTGTCATTTGTCTCCATATATTGCTAGATCTCTGTTTTTATTTGGTCATTGATCCACTGGTTATTTAGGAGCATGTTGTGAAGCCTCCATGTGTTTGTGGAATTTTACATCTTTGGCTTCCTGTTTATAATTTGTTGTGAAAACTAGGGAGAGAGAGTATCATAAAATATTAGAGTTGGAAGGAAATGTAGGAATGAGGTTGAATGGCCAATGCTCTCATTCAGTAGACGAAGACTCTAGGGCTTTGCTATTTGGTGGGTGGCCCATTCAAATCGGCAACACTGGGTCCCAATGCCTGGGTTCAAACTCGAGCAACTCCATTGGGCAAATCATTCAGCTTCTCTAAGGCTCAGGTGCATGATCGGGGTTCATGCTCATACCTGCATCCTAGGACATCCTAAGGGTGAGATGAGCTAACATGTAGAGGGCCAAGCACTGTGCACAGCTGCTGGTGAGATCCCAGGATGCTTAGCTCTGCTTGTTGGTGTCAGAGCTGGAAGTGGGCTGCAAGCCTCTTTATTCTGAGCAAAGGACTCTTCCCCTGACATCAGCAGGGAGCCTGGGGCAGTGGCCTGTGAAGGCTGGGCTTCTGCAGTGGTGAGATGGTAGAAAGAGGTGGAGACATGAAGAGAGCAAGCAACCTTATCATACTCACCTCTCTTTCCTTTAAGATTACCATTGCCAAGTGTGAGCAGCTATAAGGACTATCTTTCTTTTATAAATGAAGGCTGAACCATGAGCAGAGAAGGTCATATTCCTTGAGAACAGTTTTAACAGAAGAACAGAGATGATTGTGTCCTGGGGTGCTGGGGAATGGAGTAAAGATCATTCTGGAATGCAGTCATCGTGGACAGTATGAGAACATCCACAAGGCAGGCACTTGCTAGAAGAAACAGCCTTTCCACCTAAATATAGCTAAAACTTTAATGAAATTAAGATGACAATGTACAAAACTTAAATCACCATGCCAGGCAACAATATATAGATTTCCTCAATAGAGCATGAACACTGGAGTTTAATATCAACTTGTAACTTGAAATATGTAGAAAACACAATAAAATTTGGCATAAGCCTGATTCCTGAAAAAGACATGGAACGTTAATACAGATACGTCTGGCAGGAGGAAGTGTTAACTACCATTGTGTGGCTGGAAACACCCATGTACCTGTGCATACACACAGAAGCACACACACAGACATATGTGCGTACACCTATGCATGTGCACACACAAGCATACACCCATACACATGCACACACACACACACACACACACACACACACACACACACACATGCTTGTTTCCTAGATTTCCTGGTGACTTGATGGATTAGAGAATTGGTGGTGGGCTCATGCTGCATGATTTGCTAACCATATGATCCCTTTTACTTGCTGGAAATCCCTCAGTTTGAAGATCAATCATCTCTTTTCCATTATTTTTTTAAAGTGAGGCTGCCATGAAAGAGAAGCTGTACTTATAACAACCAGTCTTGTCTTCTAGTTATATTTACTATTAGGTTTTAGGAAATCTTAAATGTTCTCTTAATTTGGAGGATTCAGTGCACCGAAACCTCTTGGAAGACTGTGATATATAATGTTAATTTAGTTAAAAGAAAAGCCTAATAGGGTTCAGTAATTTGTGGCCTGATACTAATTTTTATGCAACGTTGAGATGGCCATTCATCCTTTTCCCCAGGGAAGTTCTAGGGGGAGGTGTCATGTCCCTCTAAATCACCAATGGAATTAGTTTACAAGCTGGAATGGTATTTTTGAAAGAAAAAAAAATTCAGACCATTTCCTTTATTGCATTTGTTGTTCAGAGGAGCCTGCTTGGTGATTCCTGGGGAGAGGAAAAAAGAATTGGGGTTTAAATATAGTTTGGGATCAGTAAAAAGAGAAAAAGGAATCTAAGACTCAACTTCTGTTTATTGAAGAATCAAGAAGAAGCTGCAAACAGTGGAAGAAGGGAGAGGCTTAGCTTATTTATCTATTAAAAGAAATGTCATCCACATTTAAACAATTAAACCTATCATATGCCCATTGCAAGAATTAATCTATTAGGGCCTTCAGAAGTTCCCTTTTTGGGTGTGCTTTCCTGACACATTTGGCATGTGTGCTAGTACAAATGGAGAATTTATGAGAAAACCTCCAAATTTAGAGCTTGCTCAAAACAAAAAACCCAAAACCATAAAGCATTAGCTCCATGAATGAAATCTGAAATGGATATAAGAAAACATTTCCTTTCCTCTTTGAAAGATGAACAGGCAGACAAACCTATGTCCTCCTCTACCAGGAATGGAAAAAATCCCATTAAGACAACATTTCAGATCCTTTCAAATGGATGCTAGGAACCCCTGCCAAGTGTGTTTCGGGGCTGTTGCTTTAAATGCCTCAATAGTGCCTCTATGGGCTGGGTTCATGGCTGCCTTTGGGGGACGTGCACACACATCTAATCCGGTAGTATGAAGCTTCCTGAGCCCTACCCCCAGGAGGCTCTGAGCTCCTGACAGAATCTCAGCTTCTCCGAATAAGATGGAAATTTATTAGGAGGAAATTATTCTGGTGTCTTCAGAAATACAACATTCCTGATAAAAATCTTGCTCCTGACAGCAGACTAACAAGATACATTTGTTAGCGGTTTCTGTTCCTGGAAATCCACGGTGAATGCTCTGCCCTTTCATTGCACTGTTTGAAGGAGATGCATGCAGTGACAGGCATGATTCAAGTTTTTCATTTCGTAGACATCCGAGGTGGGTATTGTGTGCCATGCACTCTATGGTGCACTACTAGCCCTACACTCTACAAAGAGAATGAGTGGCAAATATGATCATCTCTTCAACACCATTTGCTGAGCACCTACTAAGTGCCAGGAATGGATTATTCACGGGGAATGTAGGATGACCTCATGCCTAGAACAAGGTATAATTTCCTTGTCAGTTCTAGACATGTTACTTCATCTCTTAATTTCAATTTCCATTTCTATAAAATAAGGAATGAAATAATTATCTAAGGGAAGTGCATGTGAGTGTGTGTGGATATATTAAATGAGATTTGTAAAGCATTTTACACAGTACCTGGCACATAGTAGGTGCACAAAAATAATTACTATTATTAGTTTTTATTTTTAGGATACAACTCTTGCCTTTGGAGAGCTATAGCTTGACAGACAGAAAAACATCATTTCAGATACTGGTGATCAACCCATTGGACCTTTGTCTCAAACTCCTATAGCAACATTTATGTACTTTACTCACAAGATTAACTTCTTAGAAAGCTGAACTCTTATTTATTTCAGATACTATTGTTACAAGCTTAGCTTTCTGGTTTCCTATTTCTTTGTATATTAGAAGTAGCAATTAAGAAAGGCAAGAGCTTCATGGAGAAGACAAGTAGTGACTCTATAGCATCTAACTATGCTGATGGACAGTGATTGCAATGGGCTGGGGGCACTTTATAATATGGGTGAATGTTGAAACCACAGTGTTGCTCATGTGAAACCTTCATAACATTGTATATGAATGATACTTTAATTTAAAAAAAAAGGCAAGAGCTTGTAAAAAGCAGGTAGCAAACAGCAGCACGGAGGTATACCAATCATCTAGAGAGTAAGGAAAGAGATAGAACAATTATAAAAATCTAGCCAAAGAATTCAGACACCAAAGAAGTTCTGGGGAAATTTGAAATAGAAATAAACAGCCTAAATTACATCTCAGTACATTAAGCACATTTTAGTACACAGATCCTACTTATGACCCCCTATGACAAGAAAAACAAATGAAGCCTCAAACCTATTCAGGATGGTGTGTTGAAGAAGACTACAAATACGTGATTCTTCATGAAAAACTTAGAGAAAAATGATAAAATGTCAAACTTTTGTTACTTTAAAAGGAAGTCTCAATATTTGGACAATTTATTGATATGCTTTTCCTATTATCCACTCTGTCAGGTAAATAAGATTTCCTTGTATTTAAGACAGACATAGATCAGTGATTTACAAAGAGTTTAGCACATTGCATAAGTGTAAGGAAGGGAAAAGATGTGCATTTCTCTTAAGTTCTATTTAGCAGGACCCTCTAAATACTTTCTGTAAATATACAAAATAGCTAGTGAATTTTGGGGATCACGTATTAGTTTCCTGTTCCTGCTGCCACAAAACAACACAAACCTGATGTCTTAAAAACAACACACATTTATTGCCTTGTAGTTCTGGAGGTCAGAAGTCTGAATCAGCCTCACTGGGGACCAGTCAAGACGTCGGCAGGGCTGGTCCCTTCTGGAGGCCCTGTGGCGACAATCTGTGTCCCTGCTTTTCCAGCTTCTAGTGGCTTTCTGCATTCCTTGGCTCATGGCCTCCTCTTTATCTTCAAAGCCAGCAGACAAGCAACTTCAAATCCCTCCCCTTCTCCCCTTCTGCCGCTTCCCTTGTCGCATAGTCTTTCCCTCTGAGTCAAATCTCCCTCTGCTTCCCTCTTAAAAGGAGACTTACGGTTACGTTTGGGGCCCCCCTGGATAAACCAAGATAATCCTTCATCTCAAGATCCTTACCCGAATTGCATCTGCAGACATCCCTTTGCCATATAAAGTGATATTCACAGGTTCCAGGGATTAAGATTTGGATATACTTGGGGACCCTTATTCAGTCTATGACACACCAGAAGTAAGTAATCATTGGTAGGGGGAACATTTTTTTCCCCATTTGATTTTACTGTCCTGTATCGTCTTGATCTCCCCATGTCTCCCCTCACTCACTCTGCACTGAAGAGGAGAAATGACTTAATCTGCTTGGTACGTATGAAAAGAGAAAGAGGCATCCATGTCTGAGCCCCTCCCATGGAGTGATCTTAGCCTTAAAGGCTGTGTCCCAATGTTGGAGGGTAGGGGGGCCCAGAACCTCTGATATGAACTTCATTAGTAATGAGGATGCCATTAGGGCCCTCAGGTTGTTACTATTCTGCTGTATTTCACAAATAATGTAGAGAAGAGGGGTGCTTTTCCAGGTGAAACAAATGCTTATTAATAAAATTAAAATAATACACATTTGATAGGCTTCATAATTTTCCCCTTTAGAAATAACTGTTGTATTTTGAAGTGCACAATAGAAATACTTATGCATATTTAAGTAACTATATATTCAGTATCTATATCCTCCTTTCTTCACTTAATAATATATCATGGTTATCTCTTCATGTCAATATATGTAGATTTATTTCATTCTATTCAATAGTGGTATCCCATTGTGTAAATGTACCTTTGTTTATTACACTAACCACCTAACCTATTAGGTTGTGCCCAAGTTTTTGCTATTATAAACAATGATACAATGTGTTTGCTTTCTTAGTCCCCAAGGAAATTTGTTCACTTAACTTACCTAAGAAACAGTTTTCTCAAATATAAAATGGGGGTTAGCAGTATCCATCTTGAAGGATATATTTAGGAACTAAAACAGTACCTGAACATAAAATGCTTATCACAGTGACTGGCAGATCAATATCATTTAGCTATTGTTTCTTTACCATTTTCACTATTACTGCTAAGTATCTTTTCAAACAATCCTTATTGATTCTTTTGGATAACTTCTTAGAAGTGAAATTACTGGGTCAAAGGGGATGCACATTTAAAATTTCAATCTATATTTCCAAAGCTCCTTCTGGTATGTGAGTTTGTGTTTCATGCCTCTTCATCAATCCTGGGCAAATTTCAGTCTTTGAAAATCTGATAAAAAATATATCTTATTGTCTTTAATTTCCATTTAGTTGATTAATACTATGATGACACTCCTTTTATGTCCATGATTGTTTTTCTTTATTTTGGATTTTGTACATTTTCTAAAAAGATAAATCTCTTTTTTCTTATTGATTTGTAGAAGTTCTTTATATAATAAAATTTTCTTATCCTTTATAGTTAGTTCATCTATTGTATAAATATTTTCTCATTTTTTTTCCTTAATCATCAAAACTCACTTGTATTTTCAATACTTCTAAAGCTTCAAAATTTTTAAATGGTATATCCCTAGAAATTCTATAGTAATAAGAGTATCTGAGTAACATTTTAATCTGTAAGTAATTCAAGTAAATATGGAGTTACTCTACCTCCAAAAGTGAATGAATGCAGTCTTTTCTCATTCATAAGGATAAGAAATAAATTAGTGGATATATTTTCTTAATTTTTAGTTATTCTCCTTTAGCTCACTAGTTATTCACCAGTGAGAATTGGCAAACAATAAAATAAATGAAGACAAGCACACACATTCTAAAAAGAAAACTTGGAAATAGTCATGTTTAGTTAGATGATACTCTTTTCATAGATACATGTATACTTATTGAAATGTTTTTATTTTGGATATTTATTTTGACATAGATGTATATTGGAAAACATATATAAATAGATAATTTCTATCTTGGCATATATAAATATATGCAATATAATGAGTCGTAAGAAATACATATTGACTCATACATATGACCAAAAACATATAGTTCCCAGGTATATTTGGTTTTCATCCACAGTTCTTGAAAACACTGCCAAGTCTTAATGGTAAAATGGGTGTCTTGTCATGACTTGACAGAAGAGAGACTTTTGGACCCCCCACCCAAGGGCAGGGGCTGGAGGTTGAATCAGCCAATGGCCAATGATTTAGTCAGTTCTGACAATGCAACAAAGCCCTCACAAAAACCCCTGAGAAGGACAACTGCTCTCTGCTATCTTGAATCCTGTTTCTCTGTAGGAACGAGCTTCTATACTTGGGGAAGCAGATCGCTTCCATGTGGCACCGAGCCAGGCCCCAAACTCCACGAGGATAGAAGCTCCTTTATTTGAGACCTTGCTGGGTGTCTCTCATCTGGCTGTTAACTTGTATCCGTTATAGTATTCTTCATTAAACTGGTAAATATAAGTGTTTTCATGAGTTCTGTGAGCTGCTCTAGCAAATTAATCGAACCCACAGGGGAGGTCACTGGAACCTGGGGCAAGTAGGCCAGAAGGACAGGTAAAGGCCTGGGGCTTGTGAGCAGTGTCTGGAGTGGGGGGTGGAGGGCAGTCTTATAGGGTAGGGCCCTTAATCTGGGGAAACTGGGGCTGTCTTCAGGCAGATAGCGTAAGAACTGAGTTGAGTTCTCCCAACACCCAGCCAGTGTTTGAGAATTGCTTGGTGTTATATGTGGGAAGGCCCCCTCCCACATATTTACACACATTGGAATAAGGTCCAGGAACCCAAACAAAGTTATACTACTATTACTGCTGTGTATAATATTGCTGTTCTTGTATATATATATATATATATGTAGGAAAGGAACATATAACAATATATGTCCTTATAACTTCTATATTCAATTAGGATTTTATTCAATTATTTATTCAATTTAGATTAGTTGAAATTTATTCAATTAGGATTAGTTGAGCACCCATAACAAACAAGGCTCATATTTATAATATATAGTTTTTCACAGTGTAGGGTATTGAATTGAACACTGGATTTCCCAATCCTTTTAATCACTGTCAGCCTCTTTCCCCCTGTTTTTTCATCATACATCACTTTTCTCCTGTATTATATGATTTTGTTACCTTCTGCCATGCCTCAGAGTCACTCTGAGTAGATGGTAAACTTCTTGAAGGCAGATGAATATCCTGTTCATCTAGGAATTTCCACAAGGCCTAGAGAAGTGAGTTGCTGATGTAAAGGGCTCAGTAGGAGTGTTCTCGGTAAACTGAGGATTGGTTGTCAGGCTCTGTTGCTGGCTGCGTGACCCTCCAAAAGGCACTTGACTACCCCGCGTCTCATTTTCCTAATCTGCAGAATAAATAGTTTAGAGAGAGGAGAGACGGGCCCGTGGTGTTACTTGTCTTGCCGAGGCTGATGGATGTGCAGTGACTTCTTGGAGTGGAGGATGTGACACAGACAAGAGAGCTGGCTTGGAGACAAAGAGGCCGGCATGGGTTACCAACCATCGGAGGAAGCGGAGGGCGGGAACATGCCGCGGCTTCCCTCCGGTGAGCGGAACCATTCTAGACAACTCTACATTTTCCCACGACCTGCTTATTAATCCCTCTATTCCTTTCCTTTCATTTGAAGCATACAGAGCCGATAACATTATTCAAATTTTGAAATAGTTTTTTTTCCCTTCCTTACTATTCTGAAACTCAAAGGGATTTACAGCCTGTGGAAACTTGCCCATTTAAAGTCAGCGACACCAGATGGTCCCCAACCAAATATACAGTTACTTCTGACTGAAGCTAACAAACCAAGCAATGAACTCATGAAAAGGTAATTATAAGACATTTGTGTTTTTGACAATTTTAAAAATAACTTTTATTTTTTATCAAATAACTTCAGCATTTTGTCAATAAAATCGTAATATACATCTATTGCAGACTATTTTTAAGTGTACATAATCAAAAAGAATATTAAAAAACACCCATCATTCTATCGTGCCAAGATAACTGCTATTAAATGTTCATTCTGCCATTTCAAACTTTTATTTGAAGCATACAGTTTCTTTTGTTAAATGTTATATATAAATAAATATATACATTTTAAATAGAACCATGATCACAGCGTACATTCTATTTCATAATCCTTTTCCCTAGCAATATATAATGAACATCATTCAATCATTCTACATCAAAAACACATGTCTTAAATTATTTTAAACTTCTGGCACGATATTCCATGGTATTATATTGGAGCTTTGAAAAACACCCACAGAGGAGCCACCATCTTTCCTGAGTTCTGAACTACTTCAGAGAAAAGTATCACCTTCATCTTGATGAAGCTGATAATAGCCACAGCGGCCAAACGCTAGAAGTGTAGACTTCTTAGTACTGAACCTCAGAAGTGCACAGACTCTCCTACCAGCTGCAGGCAATGCTGAGCAGGCAGGTCCTGATCCTATTCAAGACCCCGGGGGCATCTCATTCCCAAAAGATAGGAAGGAGGGACTGGCTAAGCATGCCTAGTTTATTCTTCCCAAACTTACCAACTAAAAAGTCTTCCCTTCTTTCCTTTGAAAGACTGAGAAATAGTGTGGAGAGAGAGAGAGGTTATACTGACGGAGCTCCCTCCGCATCAAAGAGAGCATCAAAACTAGGGAAGAAGCTACACCATGTTGTGGATGTGCCATAACTTATACAACCAGCCCTTGAGGGGCATTTGGCTTGTTCCCAGTCATTTCATTGTGCCACAGATTATTTTGTCGGGGCAGGATTATTGTCTCTGCCACAGGTACAGAAAGGGATGTTCAGAGAGGTTCTCTGTGTTACTTAGGATCACATGGTTAGTGTTGGACCTGCTCTTTGAATTCACGTTTCCTGACTGCAAAGACCAAAATCCAACGTCTATGAGGCAACTCAGAGGTTGTCCAGGCCAATCCTTCAAGTAGTTATGGGAAAGACTTGGTGACAGCATCAGACTTGCTGGGTTTTAACTATAGAAACCAGAAAATTACCCAAGGGTGTGGTGGCCTGGTAAAGACCAAGTATATAAATGTGGTGGGTGAGTGATCCCAATGGGATGGAGCCAGGTACACAAGACTCTGCCAAGAGGGGCTTTGTTCCGTGTGCTGCCAGCCAGCCTGTAACCACCAGTATCTGCCCTTGAGGCATCTCTCTAAAGGGCTGCCCCGCCTCAGTGCAACTGACAGTGGCCAATGCTGTATCTTCACCTCCTGGAATATGACAAGAGAAAGTACAGATGTGTCTTCAGAGGCTTTGTATCGGAGACTCTGTCATACACTGTGAAGTAGAGAAAGCAGCATCCCGGTGTCAGGGCTGAACCTCAGATGGCAGGGGTGGACAGCCCTCCTCAGACGCTGCTGGTTTGGTCTGCAGATGGATGTCTCATCGACAGCGGGCACTTCTGTTGTATCACGTCCCACACTGACAGATCACTCCTGGTGTTTAGTTTCTGGCCTAATGGTCTGCAGTGTGTAAACAGTTTTCTTTCTCCTTTTCATACCTCAAAGCCCTGCTATTCACAAGATACAGTCACAATCTTGTTTTGTTCTGTTAAATGCATGATATGCTTTATTTAGCTGGGATCTGCGAAAATACCGTAGCTAGTCCTTTACCCACATGTTGTTGGGCTGGATTGCTTCGTACAAGTCTTGATTCAATACTGGTGGTTTGATTCAAGGAGAAAAACAGAGAAATGTCCAATAGAGGATCGGAGCAGAAGGGAAAGGAAAGGCCGGAGGGAGCTCTAGTCCCTGAGACCACAGGCAAAGGCAAAGGAGAAATGGAGCAGGGCCACAGGAGTGAAAATGCCACAGGACTCATTCATTCATCCGTTTATTCCTTCAAGACTGTAGACAGTAGGTGCTCAGCATATGGGAGGAGCTGTGTAAAGAACTGCTTTACATAATGTACTTGGATGATACAGAAAGGAACAAAACATATTGCCTGTTCTCAAAGAGCTTAAAAATAAGAAATGTGTACAGCTATAAAGTGAAACAATGTGTGACATGGGTGTAATGGTATAGCTTGTTGAGATATTAATTTGTGTCTTGCCTTCGCTCGGTCCCCTGCTCCCTGTCTGCCCCTCCTCCCTGTGTTGCCTGAATCCTCTATCCTGTCTTGCTCCAGAGAAGGATTCTGTTGAGAAGAGAGAGGTAGCCTGCAGGTTTCATGTTGGATAACCCTTTCTTAATCATGTCTCATAGCAGGTAAGATTAAACCTAATGAATGAGCTCATTAAAATAATTTGATGCGTGTTTAGTTTTCACAGTATTTATCAAGCACCAACTTAAAGCCAGGTATTTAATTTCCATAACCTCATTATTATTATAGTGGCTGTTGTTAGTGTTGCTCCCATTTAAGAGATGGGTAAATGGAAGCCCAGAGTTTAAGAAACTTGTTCTCATGGCTAAATTAGTGGCAAAGATGGCACTTAAAGCCATGTTTTCTCCATTCCAGCCACTGCCCATGGATAAAAATTTCAGATTTGGAGACTGTGAGAAGTTCCTTGCATTTTATGAAGAAACAGTCAAGCTATTGTTCTAAGTATTTGGGCCCTATCACCTAAGGGTTTGAGAAACTTGGTGAGGGCTCTGAATTGAGCAAAGGGCAGACCAGGCTGGTGTGGTGAAAATACAGTGATTGATTGGTCTTGAGTTTGATCTCACTTGCATCTGTGGACACTGTGACTGTTGGACTAGATGTTTCCTCCTCTGTGTCTTACTTTTCGCATTTACAATGAGGACACTGATCTGTCTTGGCTCGCCGCCTGGTGGGAAGCACATTGCAAAGAGGGCTTTAAATCAATCACGTGAGAAGAAGAATTGTAATTCTTATGTGTGGAATTTAGAAGATGGGCAAGCATAAGACTTCAGTGTTAGGACACCTTCTTTAATAGATGCATCTGCTGACTTGTGTGTCTTCAGAAGCCTGGTACCCAGAACACTGCCCACATAATAAACTCTCAATAAATACTTGCTGATTGAATACAGTGTACATTGCAGAAACTGAAATTTAGCTCACATTGTTTTTAAATGTGGTTGATAACAAAATTAAATATAGAAATGACATAGTGAAGGAAACTCAGAAATCTCTGAGTAATTAATGCTCAAAATTAAGCAAATATTCTCCATTTCAGTGACTAAAATGATAGTTTCCCAAAGTATATTTTACTTACATGGTGAAGGGTTTTATGATAACGTAAGTTGAGCAAATATTCATTCATGCCATACCTCTTCTTAGAGATTCAGTACATATGTTAGTATGTCAAAGACCCTGGTAAGTCCTCCAATAACTAAATCTCCTTAACTTCACCTAAAACTTCTCACCATCACCCCTTCTTTTCTTTCAAAGTAACATTTATTTACATACATGGAGTAAACTTTGTGAAGCTCTGAATTAAATATAGCTAATCCAGCAAAAAGGAAGATGGATTAAGTAATTCTCAAAAGTCCTGTTTATTATTATAATAACATTTAGGTATTATGCATGTGAGTGACCCCTTTCCCTTTAAATATTTGGAGATAAGTCTATTATTTTACTTTGTTTTAATTTGGTCAAAATTTTAAAAGCAACATTTGGTTTTTATTTGTACAACATTCTATTTTTAGGTTCCAAAATTTGTTTAATGCTCTTTGCAACCATTTTCTGGCTTACATACAGCACTTTATAATCTAAGAGCATCAGGTTGTTTTAAAAAATGCAGAGCTTCCTTTCCCTGGAGAAGTATTAGACAATGCTAAAGACAGAGGAATTAGGTCCATGTAGTCTCATGTCCTATTTTTTGTGGAGGGTGATCTTTTGAGCTGAGGAAAATCAGTATACATATTTATAATATTATGTAAACTAAAGTATTATCCAAATATTAAGATGAGTCATCATTATATTCGTCTAGAAAGCTGGTGATCCTCAACATACACAAGATGAACTTCTTTCATGTATCATTTCTAAGTACTCAGAATACAAAGCATATGATCCCATATTGTATGCTTTTTCAAATCTACTGGAACATTTCTCCTCCACATCATCTCAGATTTTTGTGTCTTAGTGTTTACTGCTAATGCTCTACCATCTAAGAAATCAAGATCTTCCCCAATTCTCAAATTCTACCCAGAAGATGCCCTGAAGGGTTTGGAGGCTAGCCAAAAGTGGTATCTTCAGCCCGCAGCACGCCTAAAGCTGAACACGTCATCTGTCCCTGGAAATCTGCTCTTCTCCCAGGTTCCTTTTTAAGTGAGTTGTAGCAAGCACTCTTTACCAGGTATTCACGATGCAGCCACTGTTCACCCAGCTCAGCTTTCTGAACAACATCTTTGATTCCTTTATATGCCCTGCCATCCCCAATGAGTCAGTCACCTGCTAGTATCTCCTTCATTCATTTACTTTTTTCCATTCATTTATGAGTTTAGTCTTGTCTCCCCAAAAGAGATGTTCAGGCTTTAAACCTCAGTACCTGCGAATGTGGCCTTATTTAGAAACAGTCTTTGGAGATGTAATCAGTTAAGATGAGGTCATACTGTATTAGGGTGGGCCCTAATCCAGTGACTGTGTCTGCATAAAAAGAGAAATTTGAATACAGACAGACACACACAAGAAGGATGCCCTGTAACCATGGAGGCAGAGACTGGCAATTACAAGCCAAGGACACCAGGGATGGCAGCCACCCACCAGAAGCTAGGACCCCTAAGGAAGGCTCCTCCCCAAGCGCTCTCTGCCAAGTGCGTGATTTCCATCACCTAGCTTCCAGAAATGTGAATGTATTTTTGTTGTTTTAAGCCACCGAGTTTGTGATGCTTTGTGACAGCAGCCCTACGAAACCAGTACACCTGCCCGGTATCATTTTCCTAGTTCAGGTTCCCATCAACCCTTGCTTGCCTTGCTGGGTACAAACGCTGCCTATGTGACCTGCCAGCACCCTCATTGCCTCTCTGCTTCCTCTCCAAATTCCATTTTGCACATGGCCACCTAAATGATCCTACTAGGATGTATATAGATCCTGTTCCTTTCTGGATTGAAATTCATTGCTCTCAAGATAAAGGAGGGCTGCACACTTTAACACAGCTTCTCGGCTCTCTGTTCCTTTCCTCTAATAAGCTCGCTTCAGGACTCAACTTGCATGACATTTCCACTCTAGCTGAGGACAGTTATCATCTATATGGGCTTCCATAAGACTCTCACTTGATTCAGACATTTTATACAATACTGGGTTGCCTGTTTCTTTATTTTCCTTCACTGTGCAAGAAACTCCATGAAGAGAAGTCCTGGGTCGATCTTCACCACTGCTGGTCTCCTAGTCACAGCACAGTGCTGAGCATGCAGACATATAAACACTGCTTCACTTATTAATGAACTATCCAGAGGCTAGATGCTGAGGCTGCACCTTGGCGTTTGCATGAAATCTCAGTGTAAATGCTATGGAATTGCTGGCATTATAGCTATCCTGTAATAGCCTGTATTTATTGCCAGGACTGGAATATCATCACAAAAACTCTTTAAGCTGGGTTCTTTTATTATCCCCTTTTGTAGATGGAATAAGTAAGGCAAAGAAGGGTTAAAGAGACTTGCCTAAAGTCATACCACTAGTTAATGGTGGAGCCAGAGTTTGAACCTAGGCAGTCTGACTTTAAACTTCATGGTTTAGCATAACTCCATTTTCCCAGGACACTTTGGTTCAAATATTCAAATCTGTCTTGGATCATGTTATCAAAATGTCACATGTCTTTATTTTTGTTTTTTAAATATATAGTCACTGTGCAGTATAAAGAAAGACATTGTTCATTAATTTACTTTATGCATAATGCTTTACTAACACCTAGGTAACAAAGGTCAAGTTCTGGCTTTATCTTCATTCAACAACATTTAGTGAGCATCTACTATACACCTTACTCTGTGATAGATGCTGGACATACAGAGATGATTAAAACTAGGTATTGGCCTCAGGAGCTCAAGTTCTAAGAAAGGAGACAGTCAAGCAAATAAAAATATTGCAGTTCAGTGTGATTAATGCAATCATGAGTTCATATCCAAGGTACAGAGATGATTCCTGGAAGGGCTAGACTCATTAAATCTGGGAAAAAGGGGGCAGAGGAAAAGCTTCAGCCATTGAGTTATGAAAGATAAAAAAGTGTTTCCCAGTGGGGAAGGGCAAAAACTTGTAAAATAGTACAGTGTTGTCTTTTTCTTTTGTTATTTAATTCTAAGCACGTTAGGAATATGAAAACAGAACAAAGAAGGCAGAGAACAAGCCAGGGTAAAAGGCAGGAGCCAGAAAATAATGGGATATCAGTATTGTTCTATGGAACCTGTATTTTACCCTTGTGATGATATACTTACTGAGGGATTTAATGAAGAGGAAAGACAGAAAGGCTTTAGATTTAAAAAAGATTGAGTGGGTGGCCTTTTTAATTATAAAAAGTATATTATGTTTATATTACATGTATACTATACTTTGTGTGTGCATACATTTTCATATGGTTATTTATATAGCGATTATACTTCTGCTGTTCAGTTGAACTGTATGATATTGCCATTTTTATAGACACAAAATGGCCAAATATCACAACTTCAAACAGATGGAACTATGATTCATAGTGTAATAGAACAGGTAAGTCAAAAACCCAAGGTTTGAATGTCGATATCTTAGTTTGAGTTCCCGAGGGTGGACTCTGACACATGACTCAAGGTCAAGGGGTTTACTTGGCAGGTGAAGACATGCTAGTTGGGGGAAGTGACAGAGAGACAGAAAGAAAGCCAGCAAAAGGTAAATTATTAAGACAGCTGCAATAAAGGGCAGACAAAGTTTAATTTCTCTGGGCAAATGTGGAAGTGTAGGTGCACTCCTCAGAAGTTTTCCACCCAAGCCTGAGAGGCCTGGGCCATTTATACCTACTCCCATCAGTAATTGGTTGAGAGCTGCTTTGGGGATTTGATAATTTGGGGCACCTCTTGCTGAGATGCAGGCAAAATGGCCTTCCAGGTTTCAGAAAAAGCCCGCCATGAACAAGGTTCAGGTAGTAGTTGTTGGAAGTCAGCCAGGCTGCTCTAACATGCTGAGGCCCAAGGGGGGTGGCCCACCACACCCATCTTTACTACTTACCAGCCAAACGGCTTTGACCTAGTCTCTTGTCTTCTTGAGGCTTTTCTTTTGAGATAAATGAGGGGGTTAATGACTTTACCTGGTTTTATAGGCTGAATTGTGTCCCCCTAAAACTCATATGTTGAATTTCTAATCCCCAGTAGCTCAGAACATTTATTTGGAGATAGGACCTTTAAAAAGGCAATTAAGTTAAAAGGTTGTCATTAAGAATGGGCTTTAATCCAATATGACTGGTGTCCTTATAGGAAGAGATTAAGGCACAGATATATACAGAGGGAAGATCAGGTGAGAACACCAGAGGAAGCGGCCATCTAGAGAGGTCTGAGAAGACAAGGAGGGAGGTCTTAGAGGAAATCAAGCCAGCTGACACCTTCATGTCAGATTTCTAGCCTCCAAAATTGTGAGAAAATGAATTTCTGTGGTTTAAGCCACCCAGTCTATAAACTTTGTTATGGCGGCCCAGCAAACTAATATCTCTGGCGAGGATTAGCATATTTTACTGTAATCTAAACAAATATTACCAAGGTAGTGTATTTGTAATAAATAAACACCAAAATAAATAGCCATCTCAAAAGTAAAGAAATAATTTCACTTTGACTTAGCCCTTATTATCAGAGCTTTCATGCCTCCTGCCAGAAAATTCCGACAGATAAGTTGTGTGAACTGAGAGCCTTGGACTCCAAGGGGTGAGCTCTTAGAACTGTGAAGTAACATGCGCCTATCTGTGGCGGTCAGATACAGCTGTCAGATACAGCCCACTTCTTGCTAATAATATTTCTCTTCTTCATCCAAGGAGGTTGTCAGTGGTGGGGTCACTTGTGTGGCCTATAGAAAAATCTGGTTTCCATGGTGTCACACCAAGAATTTGGGAGTGCGAGTAAACCAAGAGAAGTCAGATCTCAGGCTGACTGGCTGCTCTGCCATGAAGCATAAGCAAAGGAGAATTCAGATTTCTCAGGTTGATCACACCATCCTGCATCACAGGCTCACACCTGGCAGAAAGACTGCGAAGGTACGTCCTTCCACCTTAAAATCCTCCCTTGCAATTGTCTGCAATTCTACCACTAACAACACATTCCTCTGTGTTAGGTGTTTTTTTTCTCTTTATTTAAATTGAAGGATAATTACACAGGGCAAAATGCACAGATCTTAAATATAGAATTTGAAGAGCTTTGACAAATGTGTACACCTGTGTAAACCAATAGCCTGCTTAAGATAATAGAACACTACTTCTGTCACCCCAGAGAATTCCCTCCCACTCCTCCATTCACCTTCTACTGACAACCACTGTTTTCATTTCTATACCTACAGATCCATTTTGCCTAATCTTGAAATTCTTAACAAAATCATACAGTATGTATTCTTTTGTGTCTGGCTTCTTTTATTTAATACAGAGTTTTTAAGATTCATTTTTTATTGTTGCATGTAATAGTAAGTTTGTTCTTTTTAAATTCTGAATAATATTCCATTGCAGAACATGCCACCATTTCTTTACCTCTCTGTTTTGTTATTGGTGGACATTTAGGTTGTATTTTATTTTATTTTATTTTATTTTATTTTATTATTTTATTTATTTTATTTTATTGCTATTATATATAAAGCTGCCATGTACCTTCTTGCTCAAATCCTTTCATAGCCAGATGTTTTCATTTCCTTTGGGAAAATGCCTTAGAATGATACTTTACAAAAGAATATATACAAATGCCCACTAAACACATGTAAAGATGTTCAACATCATTAGTGATAAAAGAGACACAAATTAAAATCATCATGAGATACCATTACATCTACTAGCATGTCTACATTTTTTCAAATATTCTCTTTGAACAGGCAAATGAATCTGGAAAGAAGTGTTCTTTTAGGTTTTTAATGTTTTCGTTGGGAAAGTTTTGAAACACAAAAGTAGAAAGAATAGTATAATGAATTGCCATATACCATCTCACAGACTCAACAATGATCAACATTTTACCATAATTACCAAGTGTTATTTCTCAACAACAAACAATTCCCCACCAGCAGCTGGGCATCCTACAATTCGACTCAGTTCTGACAGTATCTGGAGTAAGCACAGACTCCGCAAGTCAAGGGCTCAGTCCCACAGCTCTGCCCCCACCTCCGATGCCAGCAACAAAGGAAGTCCCCAGGTTACCTGCACTTCTGCCTAGCAGACTATTAACTTGGGGGTTCCAAGGCTATTACTCAGGAAGTTCCAAAAGTTTTAGGAGCTCTGGTCCTAAATAGAGGGCAAAGACCAAATGTATATTTTTTATTATACCACATACCCCAACTGTGCCTAATATATATATATATATATAATATATTATATATATATATTATATATTATATATTACATATTACATATTATATATATTATATATATAATAACTAATATAATATATATATATTAATTTTCATATTTATTCATTTTGCTGTGGTATGTTAAAGAAAGTCCTTCACATCATATTATTTTACTTTTAAATAAGGCCATTCCATACTTAATCAAAATATTATTCTCAAACCTAATGAACAATAATAACTTAATAGCATCTAATACACCCCATACTCAGAGTTCCCTAATCATGTCAAAAATCTTTATAATAGGTTTACACATATTTGATTGAAATATATTTCTAAGTCTCTTTTATTCTAGAACAGTTTCCCACCTATTTTCTCCCTTCTTTCTCAAAACCATTATTAAAGAAACCAGGTCAGTTGCTCAAAGAATCCACATTATGATTGTTTCCTGATGCTGTCATTTCACTTGTTCCTGCATCTCTGTTATTTCCTTAAGAAGTTTGATCTAAATTTTTCAGGTTCCTATTCAGTATTTTTAAAGCAAGACTATTTCATAGGCAATGTCATTTCTTTTGGAAAAAAAAATGTTTGTTTTTAGTTAATGTCTACCATGTTTTCAGTTCTGGGAGTTGTGAAGGTAAGTAAGTTAATACCATATGTCACAGATTTGACATTAAAGATCTTACAGTTTCATAGGGGAGAAAGGCATCATGGGGGAGGAAAAATAACTAACTTTCCCTCTACCCTTCTATGTTCTTGGCCAATACGCCCCTGAAATAAAAGACAGATTAACAGGAGAAAAACAAACAGAAGTTTAATAACATATATGCCTCCTGTATACTTGAGAGATACTTCAGAAAATCTCAGTAACTCTCCAAAATGGCCCAGGCCATCACCTTAAATACTATCTTCAGCTAAAGATAAAAGATGGGAGAGAAAGATTAAAGATGACAGCATGAGAGGTGAGAGAGGCCTCCTCCCAAAGCCACATATAATATGAAAATATAATTAATACAACTAATCCTGAAACAGTAACAGGAAAGAAGGCTGCGCCAGACTTCATACACCTGGAGAAAAGAACAGACCTCACGGAACAGGGTAACGTACCAAAGCCATGATCGAGCAGGACCCAAGACTTCCCCCACCCCAGCTCACAGGCAGGAGGAAGAGAAACAGAGCAGGGAGGGAGTGGAGGCCTGGGACTGCTGAACACTCAGCACTGGAGATCTGCTGTGGGAGCACAAACCTACATTGCATGCTGCTCTGGAGATTAGTGGGGTTGGAAAGCTAAGACAGGTGGAATATCTGGAGAGGCTGAGATTCCAGCCACTTGTGGAAAACAGGGATCCACATCTGGCTGCTCTGGGACAAAAGAAAGGCAGGCAGTCTGAGAGACTTCTAACAGTGAGAGGGTTGTTAAAGGGGCAAGGATTGTACAGAGCTTAAGACTCAGGAGAAAGGACAGGTGGACAAAATTGTTCAGGTACAGTCTGCCCAGCAGGTTGGGAACTTTCAGGAGCTTCAGGTGCTCCAATCCCCTGGCTGGCTGTGCATCTCAAAGGCCCCCCACTGTGATATACAGCCTGCTGTACCTTCCTCCCAGCCAGCCAGCACCTGGTTCACAAACCGGCAGCCCCTGTCCTGGCATTAGGCCAGCCAGAGGGAAGCACCGTCTATGGCAGCTGCAAACGCAAAGCATAGAGGCTTATACCTGTATGCTCGGCCCACTGGTTCTGGCAGTGGAGACAGGCATACCAGCCAGGAAGCAGGAAACAGCTTTTTCCTCCCCCCAGGCAGCAGTACCATTCCCCTGCATCCCCTGACTGCTGCAGGGGCTGAGCAGCTCCAGACAGTAGAGCCTCTGGGTACTAGAGAGCACCACATACAAATATGAAACATCAAAGGACCCTGGTTCAAACCCAAATCCCATAAACACCAGAAAAAAGGTCAGAGTGAAACTGAACTCATCAATCTTTCTGAAAGAACTTTCAAAATAAAAATCATAAACATGCTCATGGAGGTACAGAAAACTATTCAAGAACTTAGGAAAGAATTTCAGACAGAGATTCAATCATTACAGAACACAGTATCAGAAATGAAACATACAATGAAGAGATTTAAGAGCAGATTAGATATAGTGGAGGAGATGGTAAATGGAATAGAAATTAGAGAAGAGGAATACAAAGAAGCTGAGGCACAGAGAGAAAAAAGGATCTCTAGGAATGAAAGAATGTTGAAAGAACTGTGCAAACAATCCAAACAGAACGATATTCATATTATAGGGATACCAGAAGAAGAAGAGAGAGAAAAAGGAATAGAAAGTGTCTTTGAGGAGGTAATTGATGAAAACTTCCCCAATCTGGGGAAGGAGATAGTCTCTCAGGCCATGGAGATGCACAGATCTCCCAACACAAGGGACCCAAAGAAGACAACACCAAGACACATAGTAATTAAAATGGAAAAGATCAAGGATAAGGACAGACTGTTAAAAGCTACCAGACAATAAAGATCACATACAAAGGAAAACCCACTGGGCTATCATCAGACTTCTCAACAAAACTGTACAGGCCTGAGAGGTGAGACAGAGGCCTCCTCCCAAAGCCACATATAATATGAAAATATAATTAATACAACTGATTACATTTGGAGTGGTATGATATATTTAATGCAATGAAGCAGAAGGGCCTCGAACCAAGAATACTCTACCTGACAAAATTATCATTTAAATTTAAAGGAGGGATTAAACAATTTCCAGATAAGCAAAAGCTGAGAGAATTTACCTCCCCAAAACCATCTCTACAATGTATTTTGGAGGGACTGCTAAAGATGGAAATGTTCCTAAGTTTAAAAAGCTGTCAGCAGGGGAAATAAAACCACAGAAAAGAAAGTAGAACAATTAATTATTAAGCAGATGCAAAATTAAATCAAGTACCCCCAAAGTCAGTCAAGGGATATACAAAGAGTACAGAATATGATACCTAATATGTAAAGAATGGAGGAGGAAGAAAAAGGAGGAAAAAAAAAGAACCTTTAGATTGTGTTTCTAATAGCATACTAAGTGAGTTAAATTAGACTGTTAGATAGTAAGGAAGTTACCCTTGAACCTTTGGTAACGATGATCTAAAGCCTGCAATGGCAATACATATATATCTATCGATAATCTCCCTAAATGTAAATGGTCTGAACACACCAATCAAAAGACATACAGTCACTGAATGGACAATAAAAAACAAGACTCGTCTATATGCTGCCTACAAGAGACTCAGTTCAAACCCAAAGACATAGCACAAACTAAAAGTGAAGGAATGGAAAAAGATATTTCATGCATAGAGAAAAGAAGGAGTTGCAGTACTTGTATGAGACAAAATAAACTTCAAAACAAAGAAAGTCACAAGAGACAAAGAAGGACACTACATAATGATAAAGGGTTCAGTCCAACAAGATATCACCATTATGAACATCTATGCACCCAACAGAGGAGCACCTACATATGTGAAACAAATACGAACAGAATTGAAGGGTGAAATGCAAGTAAGGAGACAGAGGCATGAACAACACATTAAAACAGATGGACTTAACAGACATGTACAGAACACTCCAACCAAAAGCAGCAGGATACACATTCTTCTCAAGTGCACATGGAACATTTTCAAGAATAGATCATATACTAGGCCACAAAAAGAGCCTCAGTAAATTCAGAAGGATTGAAATTGTACCAACCAGCTTCTCAGATCACAAAAGTATGAATCTAGAAATAAATTATGCAAAGAAAACAAAAAAGCCCATAAACACATGAAAGCTTAACAATATGCTCCTAAATAACCAACAGAACAATGACCAAATAAAAACAGAATCAAGCAATGTATGGTGACAAATGACAACAATAATTCAACACTGCAAAATCTGTGGGACACAGTGAAGGCCATGATAAGAGGGAAGTATATTGCAATACAGGCCTACCTCAGGAAAGAAGAACAATCCCATATGAACAGTTTAAACTCACAATTAACAAAACTAGAAAAAGAAGAACAAATGAGTCCCAAAGTCAGTAGAAGAAGGGATATAATAAAGATTAGAATAGAAATAAATAAAATCGAGAAGAATAAAACAATAGAAAGAATCAATGAAAGCAGGAACTGATTCTTTGAGAAAATAAACAAAATAGATAAACCCCTTGCAAGACTTATCAAGAAGAAAACAGAGTCTACACACATCAACAGAATCAGAAATGAGAAAGGAAAATCACTATGGACACCACAGAAATACAAAGAATTATGAGAGAATACTATGAAAAATTATATGCTAACAAATTGGATAACCTGGAAGAAATTGACACCTTTCTATAAAAATACAACCTTCCCAGTCTGACCTAAGAAGAAACAGAAAATCTGAACAGACCAATCACCAGCAACAAAATTGAATTGGTAATCAAAAACTACCTAAGAACAAAACTCCCAAATCAGATGGCTTCACCAATGCATTTTATCAAACATTTAGTGAAAACCTAATACCCATCCTCCTCAAAGTTTTCCAAAAAGTAGAAGAGGAGGGAATACTTTCAAACCCATTCTATGAGGCCAGTATCACTCTAATACCAAAACCAGGCAAAGACACCACAAAAAAAGAAAATTACAGACCAATATCTCTGATGAACATAGATGCAAAAATACTCAACAAAATATTAGCAAACCGAATTCAAAAATACATCAAAAGAACATCCATCATGATTAAGTGGGATTCATCCCAGAGATGCAAGGATGGTACAACATTTGAAAATCCATCAACATCATCCACCACATCAACAAAAAGAAGGACAAAAACCACATGATCATCTCCATAGATGCCGAAAAATCATTCAACAAAATTCAACATCCATTCATGATAAAAACTCTCAACCAAATGGGTATAGAGGGCAAATACCTCAACATAATAAAGGCCATATATGGCAAACCCACAGCCAACATCATACTTAACAGTGAGAAACTACAAGCTTTTCCTTTTAGATTGGAACAAGACAAGGATGCCCACTCTCCCCACTTTTATTCAACATAGTTCTGGAGGTCCTAGCCATGGCCATCAGACAACACAAAGAAAGAAAAGGAATCCAGATTGATAAAGAAAAAGTTAAGCTGTCCCTTTTTGCAGATGACATGATATTGTACATAAAAACCCTAAAGAATCTACTCCAAAACTACCAGAACTAATATCTGAATTCAGCAAAATTGTAAGATAGAAAATTAATCCTTCATAGAGTGTATATCAATAATACCTTAATTTTTAAAAATTGTATAAAAAAATAAAGACAAAAGATGGTGAGGGTGGAGAAGCCAGCTGTGGGAATTGACCAGGAGAACCCATACACAGGAGTGAGGTTGCTGTGCAGATTTAAGTACTGGCCTTCTCCATTGATAGAAGTTTCTAGAAGTTAAGTCCTCTCTTCCTGGTACAGAGAGAAAGTCATCCTTATAAATGTATATTTCCCTTACAAGTGTAAATGTCTCTTATAAAAGCATAACTTCAACTTGTTTTTTACATCTTCTATGTCTGCAGTTTCTTAAAAATAACTGGCTTAAAATAATCCTTATGCCAAAGAGCCATGTTTTGGGGTGACAGGTTCTAATTCCCTTTAACATGAAAATTAATCAATATATATAGTATAAAGACCATGAAGGATTTGGTTAGGGATATAAATTCTGATAAGGGCATCAAGGCTTCATGAGGAAGAGATAAATGAACTCGTTCTGGAGGGGAAAGTTGGTTTGCCAAGGGAGAGAGAGGGAACAGAAAAGTATCCACCTCTTCCTAGACAACATGGTGATGCTAATCAAGTTTCTGATAGTCCCAGCTGCCTGATGTCCAGCCAATGGGATTTCTTCAGGCCCTTTTTGCTTATAAATCGTTGGAGTAGTAATTATGGCACATAAAGACTCAAAAAAAAATCAATGAATAAATGGCAGAACCCCAATTTTGGAAAACTGTAAGAGTGACAAAGAAAGAAACTGTTTGGAAGTGCTAGAGCAGAGACAAGACAACCAGATGTCACCTTGCTGCAAAACTAACCCCTCATTTATTCTTCTTGGCTGTATATGATGAATATGCCAGAGGATGAATGCAAGACCATTACGAAATAGTGATTTCCAGCCCTTATGCACACACTTCCATCAAGATGGCTAGACACCGTCTTTTCAGAATTCCCATGTGATTTTAATGCAACTAAACTTACAAATATAGGAGGGGGGCAAAAAAAAAACATTTCCTCTGTCATCTTACGTTCAGTGGCTGGGGTCTATGACTGGCAAAAGACAAATTAACAGGAAAAAGGTTAGTTTTGCATGCATATGCAGGATTCACAGAAAAGAAGGGAAAACTCCAAAGAGGTGGTTATACCCAGGGATTTGTATACCATTTTAACGAAGAGTCTGTTGGCGACTGCAGAGAGTGGAGAAGAGATAGACAAAGGAGGAGAGGTTTGGGGCTTCTGGGAAGGTGTTTTTGTGAGAAGGTGACTACGAAATGAATGGTAAATAAGAATTGTTCAGTAAGGTTTGTTATGGAGATTTAGGTCCTTTCCGGAGATGAAGGTTGTCTCCTGAGTCATTTTCCTCTTCCTGGACAAGACATAACTTTAAAAATGTCAATTTCCTTTACAAAAGGGAATTTTATGTCCTGCTTTTAGGCAGGAAGAAAGATGGCAGAGAACACCTGTGTTTGCTGTTGTCTCATTACCTTCAGCTCAAAATAATCCTAACATGAAAGCTGTAGATTCTGGGGTGTCATATTCTGATCACCTTCACAAACAACTGGGCTAACCCAAGCAAAGGAAAAGTCGACCTAGATGGTCAGGCAGGAAGAGGATGAGCTAAATGCTGAGTCCAGGCACTAAACTTATCAGCAGCCTAGTAAGGATTAGGGGAGGAGGATTCTGTTTTTGAACAGTCACCTTAACAGGGAATACAAGGTTAGACAGTGTAACTGTTAGGAAAGAGATCCTATATAGCCAAGGCTACTGCCCAAAGTATCAGATTACTACAGCGTGTTGTCCAACACTGGCCGACAGGCTAGACCAGGTGGCAAAGTGAGCGTCCAGTCACACCAAGGTGCAGAGCGGAGGCATGGAATCCGTCTCTCTGAGCTCCCTGGCTTCATTGATCCCTGTACCCCTTAGTGGAGAGCTCTCGTCTACCTTCAGATCTTATTTAGCATTTTTAGCAGGCAAAAATAAGCTGTGCCCTGTATGAAATGGTTAAACAATGAAAACCATCCAAGCTGTAATCCAGCAGGGATTCAGGACCCTCAGTGGGGGAACATTTACCAAGTACAATTTGAGAGGATACAATTCTGCTGGACGCTAGTGAAGCCAAAAGACTGAGGATACATGTGCTGGTATTATGAACTCCAACTTTGAAGTGGTCTTCCAAGAACATAAACTTATACTGACCCTTTATTAGTCAATGTCTAAAGCCTCGAAGAAAGGATTTGAGCAAATGAAGATCGAATAATAACAGAAGTTTGGATTTTTCTGCTCCAGCTCTCTCACCACATACCTGATCTCTTCTGAAGCTCCCAGCACATGCCTGGGTCCAAGCTTCTTTGCTTATTGAAAAACTAAGTGGGTATCAGCAGAAACAATTGGTTGTGATAAATTAGGAGAAAGTATCATCAACAACTATTTACAGAGAACAGCAAAAGTCAAATTTAAAAGAAAAAGCCAATTAGCAAATATTAAACACTCCTTTTACACTTCTGTGTTTTTAAACTTTTTTCATGGCACATTTCACCATGTAACATACTATATAATTTATTCATTTAAAAGCATATTGCTTATTGCCTTTCACCTCTTGCTGAAATATATGCTCCTTTGTGTCTGGGTTTGATGATTGCTCTGAGTCCTAGCGCAGTGTTTGGCACATATTAGGCAGTCAAAATGACTTTTTGAATGAATGCATGAATGAAAGGTAAACAGGGGTTGGCTTTGCATGAAGAAAATGGGCTAGGGCCTGATCGATAAATTCAAGTTGCAATTTATGAATTAATGCAGTCCTTTCTGGATTAGCAGGAAACACCAGAAGTTCTTTGAACCAAGGACAGTGGGTTGTAGGTAGGTCCTTAAGAGGGGGCAAGTCAGCAACGGCAGTCAGCATGGTGAACAAAGAACACAAAATACTCCAACTATTGTTAGGCTATTTTCATCTAGCTGGCATGCTGCAAATAAAGACTTTTTTTTTTCCCACTTGGGGGATTTTTCTGTTCAGACCATTGGAACCTGTTTTACTTCATTTGCAAAATAACTCAGTGAAGTATTATGATCTGTGATTATTAGGCTAACAGTTGTAGAATTGAAGAAACAGAAACTTTCTGTAGACTATAGATTGTTACCTTCTTAAGAGCAGAGAAAGAGTTATTCAGGGCCAGCACACACAAGGTGCTTTCATATATATTTCTTGAACAGAAACAAATAATTTTGGTTATCATGAACTCTTCTCAGTCCGTAAGCGGAAGGGTCAAGATTTAAACTAGGTCCATTCTCTTGTCTCTGCTCAGGTCGGTGCTAATCACTATCTCTGAAATTTTCTGAGTGTTATCTATGTGCCAGGCCCTGTTCTAAGTACTTTATGTTTTATAACTCAACTTCTTGGTGAGGAATTTGAGCCCAGTCCTTCTCCTTCTAAAGCACAACCTGTTTATAGTTAAATTTTGTGTTTTGGTGCCCTAAGATTGGTTTTGGTGCATAGGAAACACTATTTAGAAGTTGAGTTTTGCCCTAAACAATTAGTATTCAATTTATTAAAGTTACAGATTCACACACCCTACATATTTTTTAGGGTTTTAGTTTAGCTTATAAATGTATGCTTTGTTTACAAATCTAGAAACTTTAGCAATCTTTCATTTATTTTTTTAAAGTAGTGTTGACATTGTTTTTGTATTTTATTTGATAAATTTCAAACATACACAAAAATAGAATGATTAGTATCAATAACCTGTACATACCTATGACTCAATTTCAATGATTATCAATTAATGGCTAACTTATTTTATCTATACTTCTTCCCACTTTCCCCTCTCTTACTGTTAGGATCTAATCCTCATTACAGATCATTTCATCCATAAATATGTCAATGTGTATGTTAAAAAGGTAAGAACTCTTATTTGAAAGATAATCGCTTTCATTACTGCACTTAAACAAAATAGCAGTGAATTATCAAAATCAAGTCTGCAGTCTTATTCATATTTCCCATTGTCTTATAAATATCACATTTTAAAAAACATTGTATTTGTCAGAACCAGAATTCACTAAGGTCCATATATGGTGATTGATAGATATGTGTTTTAAGTTTATTTTAATCTATAGATTATTTCTCTTTCTTTTTCCTACAGTTTTTTATATTGAAGAAAGTGGGTCAATTGTTTCATAGTCCTTTCTTCACTGTTATAAAATTTACTTTTATATAATTACTCAATTGCATAGTTTCTCAAGGCAAATACAACCATCTCAAAATAATATTGTCATGAATAATTCAATTACTGCAAAAAGTTTATATATATTTGGGGGGAGGGACATTTCTTTTTGTCCTTACACAATATCTCACTAGGGATAAGAAGTCAAATGATTGTTTTACAATCACTTGGAATTCTTTTTCTTTTGTGGATTTGATGATACAAACTGGATGCACAGTGAAGTATGTCTGTTTACTTTTGCTTTTATTAAAACCAAACATTCAACTGAGTCAATGTGAAGATCTAATTGGCTTTCTTCAATGATTCTTGAATCACACAGCATCCCATCTAGCAGGTAGAAAGGACCTTAAGGGGCTGCACCAAATGGAAACTTTTAAAGGCAAAAATGGGGCAGGACAAGGAATTAGTTAAAGAAAAGACAGGACTGTTTCAGGCAAAGTCACGTTCGTTTGCTGGAAGAGCAGGGGTCTGCCTTGCAGATCACCTTGCTAATGCTGATCAGGGAATTCCAAATTGACTGGTTAAATGTCACATTATTGCAATTAAGTCTTAGTTTTCTGGCATGGGGTCAAGTGGTTCTATTCTGGACCTGCTTTTTCTTTTCTTTTTTAACACTTTCTGTTATTAGGAACTGATTTTTTAGAAATTACATTTTGTTTTAAATTATGTAAGTAAATTTGCATGATTTGAAAGTCAAATCTACAAAACCAATCCTCCACAGGTACCTATCTTCTCTTAATTTTGTGGTTTATCCTTTCAAAGGGGTTTGGAACAAGCCTTCCCAAAATGTACCATTTTGGCATATAGATTACTTTGAGCTGAAGTCAATCAAGGCCCAAAAGACTCAGGAAACTTTTTAACTTTCCCTTCACTGCCTAAAATAATTTAGACAGAGGGCCTGGTCCGGGAAGCGAGCTATCACCAGAAGTAACTACAAAGAATATGGGCTAGATGTGGTAAACTGGGGGAGCTTGACAGGCCCTGGAGATCGAATTTCTCTCTTTTGCTTTTGTTTACCAAATAGTTGGTGTTTCCATTTTCCTGTAAATTGTCTTCCTCCTCTTTGAAGTCCCAGGCTCCTATTAGCTTCTCCATGGCTTGGGATGGCATAAAAGCCTCAGTCTCACAATTGTCTATGGGTTTCATATTTCTATGGTGTTCCTGCATATACATACTTAAATTTGTTTTTCTCCTGTTAATCTGTTTTATGTCAACTTTTAAATTTATTTATTTATTTATTATTATTGATATATACTCTTACAAAGGTTTCACTTAAAAAACAATGTGGTTACTACATTCAGTCATATTATGGGGTCCCCCCCATACCCCATTGCAGTCACTGTCCATCAGTGTAGTAAGATGCCACAGTCACTACTTGTCTTCTCTGTGCTACACTGTCTTCCCCATGATCCCCCCACACCATGTGAACTAATCATAATATCCCTCAATCCCCTTCTCCCTCCCTCCCCACCCACCCTCCCCAACCCCTCCCCTCTGATAACCGCTAGTCCCTACTTGGAGTTTGTGAGTGTACTGCTGTTTTGTTCCTTCAGTTTTGATTTGTTTTTATACTCCACAAATGAGTACTTGTCTTTTTCTGCCTGGCTATTTCACTGAGCATAATACCCTCCAGCTCCATCCATGTTGTTGCAAATGGTAGGATTTGTTTTATTTTTTATGACTGAATAGATTTCCATTGTGTATATGTACCACCTCTTCTTTATCCTTCATCTACTGATGGACATTTAGGTTGCCTCCATATCTTGGCTATTGTAAATAGTGCTGCAATAAACATAGGGGTGCAATATGTCTCTTTGAATCTGAGAACTTGTATTCTTTGGATAAATTCCTAGGAGTGGAATTCCAGGGTCAAATGGTATTTGTTTTTAGTTTTTTGAGGAACCTCCGTATTGCTTTCCACAGTGGCTGAACTAGCCTACATTCCCACCAGCACTGTAGGAGGGTTCCCCTTTCTCCGCATCCTGCCAGCATTTGCTGTTCTCAGTCTTTTCGATGCTGGCCGTCCTTACTGGTGTGAGGTGACATCTCATTGTGGTTTTAATTTCCATTTCCCTGATGATTAGTGATGTGGAGCATCTTTTCATGTGCCTGTTGACCATCTGAATTTCTTCTTTGGAGAATTTTCTCTTCATATCCTCCACCCATTTTTTAATCAGATTATTTGCATTTTGGGTGTTGAGGCATGTGAGTTCTTTATATATTTTGGATGTTAACCCCTTGTCGGATATGTCATTTACAAATATATTCTCCCATACTGTAGGATCCCTTTTTGCTCTGCTGGTGGTGTCCTTTGCTGTACAGAAGCTTTTTAGGTTGATGTAGACCCATTTGCTCATTTTTGCTTTTGTTTCCCTTGCCCGAGAAGATGTGTTCAGGAAAAAGTTGCTCATGTTTATATTCAGAAAATTATTGCCTATGTTGTCTCCTTAAAGTTTAATGGTTTCATGACTTACATTCAGGTCTTTGATCCATCTTGAGTTTACTTTTGTGTATGGGGTTAAACAATAATCCAGTTTCATTCTCTTGCATGTAGCTGTCCAGTTTTGCCAACATCCAACTGTTAAAGAGGCTGTCATTTCCCCATTGTATGTCCATGGCCCCTTTATCATATATTAATTGACTATGTATGCTTGCATTTATATCTGGGCTCTCTAGTCTGTTCCATTGGTCTATGGGTCTGTGCTTTATGTCAATTTAATTAATAGACCAGTCAAAAGAATCTAGAAGGATAGAGGAAAATATTTTCCTCCTTTCAGTTCCATCATTTGCTTTTTAATAATATAAGCAGGTATGTACATCTATTCATATTCCCTTTAATTAAAAATAGCACACTATTTATATTTTTCTTACCTTGCTTTTTTCATATGATATATGATGTGTATCATTCTATAATAGTATACAAGTAGAGCTATTCCTTTTCTTTCTGTAAAGCTGCATGTTACTGCATTGTATGAATGTATTAGGATTTATTCAACCAGTTCTCTGTTGATAGGCTTTTGGGACATTCCCATGTTTTCTGTTATAATTATTCCTGAAATAAATAACCTTGAAAATAATAGCCTTATCTTTCCTTCTTCTTTCCTTTACTTTGCCAGTGTGTTTTTGGGGTACATTCCTAGAAGTGGAATTATTAAGTCAAAGTTTAAATGCACATATAATTTTGTTAGGTATGGCCAAATTCCCTTCTTTAAGAACTGAACCATTTTACATTTCCATAAGCAATATATGCAATTACCTACTAGCCTGTAAAAGTCTTGTTTATAGGACTTTTGCCAAACCAATAAGAAAGTTTGTATTTGCAGTATAAAAGATAAGAAATGGCATCCCAATCTGAAACAAATTGATTCTGAGTGAAACTGAGAAAGTATTCATATGATTAAGAGTCATTTAAATTTATTTTTCTGTGAACTATTTGTTTAACTTGCATTTGTTTTCTATAAAACTGTAGTTATTTAAAAAATTTTTGAAGTTCTATGTATGTTAGGGATATTTACTGAAACAGTTTGGTGTGATATAATGAGCTGTATTTTTCCCAGTTAGAGTTTTCTCCCCTTTGCTTATGGTATCTTTTCCCACATAAAAGGTCTTTATCTTTGTTATTTTTATAGCCTATTTTTTCTTCCACTTCTTTTGGATTTTAAATAATAGGAAAATATTTTCTTACCCTAAGTTATTGTGGAGTTCATGCCTGTTTTCACCTAGTACTTGTGTTTTAGTTTTTTCACACTTAATCTCTTACCTTTTTGGAATTTGTCCAGGTGTTCAGTGTAAGAAATAGATACCATTTTTCCTTTTTATGTGACTATCCAGTTGAACCAAAATGTCGAGCATTTCTCCACTGATTTAGAAGACACCTTTTTCATATACTGAATTTGCAGTTGTAATTGTTTCTATTTCTCTGTTTACTCTTTAGTTTCATTGGTTTGCCTGTCTATTCATACCTGAGTACTGCAATTTATATTTACAAAAGCTTGGTGGTATGCTCTTATCTGACAGGGTTAGCTTCCCTCCTAATTCCTCATCTGCAGGGTTGTTCTGACTGTTGTTGCTTATTTACTCCTCTAAATGAATTTTATAACCCATTTTTCTAGAAAGAAAACATTGGCTGGTATTTTTATTAGGCTTGTATTATATTTATAAGTTAATTTAGGGAAAACTGGCACGTCTATCCAGAAACATGGGTAACTTTCTTTGAAGTGTACTTTGGGGTTCTTGTAGGAATTTAAAAAAATATATTAATATATTTTAGTTTATTGTTATTGATTATAATTTATTATATAGTTTAATATAATGTGTATTCATTATAGAATATTAAATTAATTAATATATTATGTAACATCTTGTTTTATTATATTAATTAATATTAAAGTTACATACACAACCTTACTAACAAAGGCAGAGACTTTTTTCATTAGAATCACGAATAGGAAGAGTGAAATCCATTGCTATGTAAAATTTTTTTAGTCATTGCAATGTTACATAGGAATGGGTTTCATGAACATCTTTGTATGGTGATGACGGACATCACTGTTCTTTTGCTGATTTTAGTGAAAAAGTTTCTGGTTTGTTGTTAAGGTTATATTTATAATATTTATATATGTCAAGAAAATATCCATCAATTCTTATTTTATTGTTTTCTTTTCACAGAAGTGTATAAAATCCACAAATGGATTTTTGTAAATACCCTTTAGGTACTCTGGAAATAATCATATAATTTTTCTCTTTAGGTTTATTAATTTAGTCAATTATATAGCTAAAACTTCTTGAACAATTTTTACGTTCAAAAAATGGACAAATGGTATTATTATATATTTTTCAGTGAGCTGTTTGCTAATATTTCATTGATTTTTAGTGGGCGTAGTCCAGTTTTGTTTTTGTGTGTGTGTGTGTGTGTGTGTGTGTGTGTATGTGTGTGTGCAATTGTATCAACTTTTAATATCAATGTTATATTCACTTTATAAAAGATATTTAGGACTTTTCCTTATTTTTTTAATGTTTAATCCTTAGTATCACTGAGATTGACAACATGTATTCTCTGAGAAGCACTCTTACCCATTCTATTCAACTAAGGTCGCCTATTCATTAAGGAAAACAGACATTAACTGTACAAGAGGGTTTGGCTGTGAATGAGGCTTGAAGCTGCAGACAGCTATGTGTGTGACTTTCAGAGCTATTTGTTTCTCATTTCAGAAGATTGATAGCACATAGGAAAGGTTCAAAACTGCCAGATATTATGGTAACATGACCAAAGGAACATGAGCTTGAATCTAAAATCAATATCAGCACACGTACTCTGGCAAAAGGATGAAATATTTAAACCTGGGACTATGCCACAAACTCCTGAGTGTATAGTTATGGCTTTTAGGAATTCCCTAATTTTTAATTGCCATTGCCATGTTCTATATAAGAAGAAAAGAAAAAAATTAATAAACTAAGATTGAGAGAATTTTCCAAGAGTGAAGGCCAAGAGCTTTTCTTACTTGGTATTATTTAATTCAAACCAAGAACCTATCAGAGTAATTATTACTTATTAACACTATTTTTGGGTGAAAAAACTAAGGCTTACAGTAACTAAGTAACTTTTTAAAACTAATTCATAAGTTTACGCAATGACAGAAAAAAATTGAAACTAGACATTTGCTTGCAGAGCCCACTTTTAACTGTTACATAAGGAATGTTTTCATTGCTGAGGTTATTGGGGTAGAAAATTTAGAAAACAAATTTTAAACAAGGAAATAATCTAAAAATTCCACACTTAAGAAAATAAGTTTTGAATATATGCTTTCAGAACTTTTCCTATGCAAATACATTCATCTAAATGTGTATAAATATGTACAAAAATATACTTTTTTAGAAAAAGTGGGAACATTATACACATAGCTTTTGTTAGCTTTTGTTTTTTTTTAACAACAATATGTGAAGAATTTAAGGTTTTCAAGATTCTGCTTTTTAAATTTTAATAACAGAATTTTCCTTCTGGCTCAGATATGACTGTGTGCAAACTTGGGCATCTTTTCCTTGGGTTCTGATGGCTGATTTTGAAACATCTTTCATTGCTTCTTAAGGGGTTGTGCATATTTTATAAGTAAGAGCAAAAGGGTTGAGAAAGGATGGCCAGAGCAGTACCTGGCAAATGTAGGTAGTCGATACGTATTTGCTAATTGAATTAAACACTGCATGATGAACTGCATTTTACAAAATTTAAATGCAATCTTTGCATCCTTGTAGCATAGGTTATAAGGGATGCAAGTTCCTGGGGATGGGACCACAGCTGAAATTATAATTACATTATTGTTTCAGTACAACTGGCTCTACTATTGAAAGTGAAGTAATAAAGGAGTTCAATACCTTTGTGTGATAAAGTAAACTTCAGTACCCTCTTTGCGCTTCTCTGAATCTCCAAATCTTACCCAGCTAAAATTTAGTGGTAGAAAAGCAAAGGCCATAAACCTACAAGTTCAGAATAGAAAAATAAAGAGATGAGCAATTAACATGAACTGTACTAAATCTCACTCATAAAGAAATGTCAATTATAAATACTTAAGTGTGAAATTATTGTACATGTGCAGTATATAGGTATACCTTGTTTCATTGCTATTTGCTTTATTGTGTGTTGCAGATATTGTGTTTCAAATTGAAGGTTAGTGGCAACCCTGCACAGAGCATCTTTTAGCACCATTTTTCCAACAACACTTGCTCACTTTGTGTCTCTATGTCACATTTTGGTAATTCATGCAGTATTTCAAGCTTTTTCAATATTATATTTGCTATGGTTATCTGTGATCAGTGATTACAGTTCACTGAAGGGTCAGATGATGGTTAGCAATTTTTAGCAATAAAGTATATGTTATGTACATTTTTTATTATCACACACTAACTAGATTGCAGTATAGTATAAATGTAACTTTTACATGAACTGGGAAAGCAAAAATTCATTTGACTCACTTTAATGCAATACTTACTTTATTATAGTCTGGAACCAAACCAGGAATATCTCTGAGGTATGCCTGCAAATTTTGGCTGGTACTGACAAATTTGCCTTCCAAAAGAGCAGTACACATTTAAACTCTTCCCATAATAACAGTGGCCATTTCCCTACATGCATGACAGTTTGAAACTTTTTTACGTTACAAATCTAAAAGGAAAAAGAAAAATTCTAGGTTGATTTTTCATGCTTTTTTATTATAAGCAAGGTTGGATGCCTTTCCACATTGTGAGGGTAGAATTTTCCTTCTACCCTAGGTTCTTTGGTTGGCCTCATAATTAGGTTGACACAGACAGATTAGTTGGAGAAAAAGAAATATAAGTTTGTATGTACAGGAGCCCCATAAAAACATGAGACCCAAAGGCAGCCAGGCAACTGAGGCTTATATGCCATCCTGGGCTAGGGAATGGAATAGGGACCTGGGGCTTCAAAAGGGAGGTGGGCAATTCACAGGAAGATGAGGAGAGCAGGCCTTTGGTGATCAGATGTTTGCCCTGCTGTGCAGTTGACTTTCAGATAAAAAGTTATCTCAGGTAATAGGTCTCTTTCTGGGCCAGATCCCTACCTAATTCTTTTAGGCATTCAAGGGAGAGGTTTTTCTTGAGTCTGCCAGATCTTGATTTCCTTCAGCTCAAAATAACCCACAGGCCTGCACAGGTGCATTTTGGGGTGGCATATTTTGTTCCTCTTTGACATTCTCATTGGCCGTTTGTATTGTGTGAATTGTTTGTGGCTCTCTAATGTCAATTTTCTATATTATTGTTTTCTTTTTCTTATTGATGCATAATTTTAAAAAATATTAACGTTATTAATCTTGGTCATTTATTTTTAAAGTATTTTCACCAAATCTCTCACATACCTTTAAGTTTGCTGTAATGCTATACCAACATCTAATGTTTTTATTGACAGATTTGTCAATACTTTCTTGATCGGCTTCCAGGTCTTATGCTTAACTTTGGAATATCTTTTCCATTGCGATGCTTTTCCCATTGCAATTATTATAAGGATAGTCTTTAAATATCACCTAAATTTCTTTACATGTAGCTCTTTGTCTGGAATTTATTTTTGCATAGGAGATGAACTCAGGAGCTCTAGCAATTTGTCCTCTCAATGCTATAATATGTAGTAGAAAGAGTACCACAATTGATTAATTCTAGCTGACATAGATATTGGAAAGGAAAGTGGCAGAATTGATCTTTCAATAAATGCAAACTGAACCCATCCCTACTCTTTGCCAGGCACTACATTAAGATCTAGGGAAAAAAAGAGCTGAACAAAACAAATAGTGTTCTTTCATGGAGCTTCCATTTAAGTTAAAAGAAGCAAAGGCAAAGATCAACAAGAAAACGTCAAGTTGTGATGAGTACCACAATGAACTAATAATATGGCAATGAGGTGAAGAAAGAAAGTTTCTGTAGATTGGGTAGTTAGGGAAGATTTCTCTCAAGAGGTGGTATTTAAACTGAGGCCCAAGTGATGAGCAGAAGCTAGGCTGAGAGCATGGGGAAGAGAACTCTAGAGGGTGAAGAAGTACAAAGACTCTCAGGGCTGCACTAGTTTGGGACATTTGACGTCCAAATGAAGGTGGAACTATTGTGAGGAGGAGAGGGATAGAAGCAGAAACAGTCATCAAGGTAAGCAGGGTCCAGGTAGTGGTTGGCCTTGTAGAACCTGGTAAATAGTTGGGTATTATTCTAAGAGACAGGGAGACGTTGGAAGATTTTTAACAAGGGCACCACGTAATGTGGTTTACAATTTACATGTATGAGCCTGCCATCCCTGAAGCTGCCATTAGAGGGAAGCAGGAGGCGATGGGGCAGCCACACCCAAGCTCCCCAGCTCACATCCTTACCCAGGAGAAATCACCTGCAATTAGGACCTTACTTGATTAAAGCAGAGGAAATATCCAGAAGGGGAACAGACTGTCTGATAAGAAAAGAGGCCAGAAACTTTTAAAAAAAATGGTAGGTCTTAAATGAATTTTTATAGAAAAATTTCTGAGATTATGTCTAATAGCAGCTGAAGAAAAATCTGTTATCAGGACTGACCAGTTGGCTGGCTCCCAGGTGGCCATGCAAACCTCACAGGGTGGCAGGGATCCTGCTGACTTCTTCCAGAGATCGGGCCCAGAGCCCAGTGAGTTTGGGATTTTGGTGTTTTATCAATGCTCCCAAGGCAATGAAATGAAAGAGGCTGACCTACTTCAATCACCTCTGGGGAGACTGACATCTATAAAACAGGATGGCCAGGCACCAGATTATAAGAACCCCACTTGACAGACAGATCTACCCTGGTACATCTCGGGCAGTTTTTGAATGGGCACAACCAGTGTTTGCTTTAGTGACTCTCTTGGCTGCAGGTGGCCCTTAGTGGGCTGCTTAAGAAGGCAAGTGTTGGGATAATTCAAGTGAGGTCAAACTGTGGCTTATTCACCCACTAACTCTATGATCTTGGGCAGCTGACAGACTGTCTGAGTCTTACATCCCTCATCTCTAAAAGGGGATGATGAAGTAACAGTGCCCACTCCCTAAGATTGTTATTGACTAAATGAGATAACACATGCAGTGCTTAACACAGAGCCGGCATGTGGCAAAAAACACTATGGAAGCTTTCATCCTGTGGTTAATGCCACTTTTTGATCAATAGTCATATATTTATTTTTTTTATTAAGGTATCACTGATATACAATCTTATGATCAGATTTCACATGAGCAACATTGTGGTTACTACATTCTCCCTTATCAAGTCCCCACCATATACCCCATTACAGTCTCTGTCCATCAACATAGTAAGCTTCTCTGTGCTCTCCTTCCTTCCCCACGCCACTCTTACGTGTGCCAATCATAATGCCCCTTTATCCTCTTATCCCTCCCTTCCTACCCACACTCCCCAGTTCCTTTCCCTTTGGTAACTGTTGGTCCATTCTTGGGTTCTGTGAGTCTGCTGCTGTTTTGTTCCTTCAGTTTTTGCTTTGTTCTTATACTCCACAGATGAGTGAAATCATTTAGTGCTTGTCTTTCTCTGCCTGGATTATTTCACTGAGCATAATACCCTCTAGCTCCATCCATGTTGCTGCAAATGGTAGGATTTGTTTTCTTCTTATGGCTGAGTAGTATTCCATTGTGTATATGTACCACAGCTTCTTTATCCATTCATCTAGTGATGGACACTTAGGTTGCTTCCATTTCTTGGCTATTGTAAATAGTGCTGTGATAAACATAGGGGTGCATGTGTCTTTTTGAATCTGAGAACTTGTATTCTTTGGGTAAATTCCTAGGAGTGGGATTCCAGAGACAAATAGTATTTCTATTTTTAGTTTTTTGAGGAACCTCCATATGGCTTTCCACAATGGTTGAACTAATTTACATTCCCACCAGCAGTGTAGGAGGGTTCCTCTCTCTCGACATCCTCACCAGCATTTGTTGTTGTTTGTCTTTTGGATGTTGGCCATCCTAACTGGGTGAGGTGATAATCTCATTGTGGTTTTAATTTGGGTTTCCCTGATAATTAACGATGTGGAGCATCTTTTCATGTGCCTATTGGCCATCTGAATTTCTTCCTTGGAGAAGTGTCTGTTCAGAACCTTTGTGCATTTTTTAGTCAAGTTCTTTGATTTTTGGTTGTTGAGGCATGTGAGCTCTTTATATATTTTGGATGTCAACCCCTTATCTGATACGCCATTTATGAATATATTCTCCCATACTGTAGGATACCTTTTTGTTCTGATGTTGGGGTCCTTTGCTGTACAGAAACTTTTTAGTTAGATATAGTCCCACTTGTTCATTTTTGCTTTTGTTTCCCTTCCCTGAGGAGATATGTTCATGAAAAAGTTGCTCATGTTTATATTCAGGAGAGTTTTGCCTATGTTTTCTTCTAAGAGTTTTATGGTTTTCATGACTAAGATTCAGATCTTTGATCCATTTTGAGTTTACTTTTGTGTATGGAGTTAGACAGTAATCCAGTTTCATTCTCTTACATGTAGCTGTACAGTTTTGCCAACACCAGCTGTTGAAGAGGCTGTCATTTTCCCATTGTATGTCCATGGCCCCTCTATCATATATAAATTGGCCATATATGTGTGGGTTTGTATCTGGACTCTCTATTTGGTTCCATTGATCTATGGGTCTATTCTTGTGCTAGTACCAAATTGTCTTGATTACTAATGGCTTTGTAGTAGAGCTTGAAGTTGGGAAGTGAGATCCCCCCTGCTTTATTCTTCCTTCTCAGGATTGCTTTGGCTATTTGGGGTCTTTTGTGGTTCCATATGAATTTTAGGACTATTTGTTTCAGTTCATTGAAGAATGGTGTCGATATTTTGATAGGGATTGCATTGAATCTGTAGATTGCTTTAGGCAGGATGGCCATGTTGACAACATTATTTCTTCCTACCCAAGAGCATGGGATGAACTTCCATTTATTAGTGTCCTCTTTAATTTCTCTCAAGAGTGTCTGGTAGTTTTCAGGCTATAGGTCTTTCACTTCCTTGGTTAGGTTTAGTTCTAGGTATTTTATTCTTTTTGATTCAGTTGTGAATAGAATTGTTTTCTTGATTTGTCTTTCTGCTAATTCATCATTAGTGTAAAGGAATGCAACAGATTTCTGTTAATTTTCTATCCTGCAACTTTGCTGAATTCAGATATTAGTTCTAGTAATTTTGGAGTGGACTTTTTAGGTTTTTTTATGTGCAATATCGTGTCATCTGCAAACAGTAACTGTTTAACTTCTTCCTTACCAATCTGGATGCCTTTTATTTCTTTGTGTTGTCTGAATTCTGTGGCTAGGACCTCCAGTACTATGTCGAATAGTCATATATTTCTTTATGTATGCTCAGCTAAATCTGTCAGATTGTGTTTGTTTTCATTATTTAATTCTAAATTGAGAGATATATTCCAGCCAAGGGGGTGAGTGGGTCCCTTCCTATTTGCTATATACTGACCACACCGACTTGCAGGGACATCTGCCTCTACCTTGAGGCACTATCTAGTTTCCAAAGCAGGGACACCAAGACCACTACCACCACAATCTTCCAAACCTCCACAACTTGGATCTTGGATAATTATTCAAGTTTACCATTACCTTAAGCAGAATCTAATGAATAGTAAAAACGTATGGCTCAAATGCCCTTACAGGAAATGCATTGGAAAGAAAAATGTGCAATCAAATTAGGTTCCAGCAGAGGACAAAATTGTTTTTTAAAACAACTGCAATTGATGCACTGAAATTCACATATAGCAAAATAATTGGGATATGTCTTAGATTTTAACTTAGCAGAAGTTGAAACAAAGGAGCTGGTATGAAGACCTTAATGACAAAAGAGGAATGTCTTCAACATCTTAGGTTCAGAAGAATATACTCCTCTCAAAGGAATGTGATCTAAGATCTGGGTCACTGACCACATGTTGACTACCGAAGCTCGACACATTGCAGAATTCTAAGACAACACTGTTGCAGTGTATGGATGGCTAAAAGTGATGGGAAATTTTTTATTTGTCTTAGGAAATGCTCTGTTATAATAAAGACCCAAAGGGCAAAATTAAAGTTACTCAAGGATTGGAGACAGGTGACAACCTATACACATCAGGAACAAGAAAAGTAAATAATAATCAGAAGTTTTCTTTTTAAATAGAGCAGAGAAATGAGTATACTTCTGGTAACCATGGCTAACAGTGAGTTTGTATATAGTCCATACATTTCTGATACACCAGAGGAGTTTCTATTTAAAGTACTTTAGTCACTATTCCAGCCTTCTCCTTGTGTGCTGCAATGTATTTTACATTTTCAAGTAGAAGCATCAAAGTTAACCAGTCGAGAATTGAGAGGTAATTATAATCAGACTTGAAAGTACCCCAACTACGCTGCCCTCTGGCCTTGCCCCTAGTGACAATGGGGGCAAGAGAAATGATGAGAGAATCCACTTTTATCAGAAACACATAGGACAACTGTAGGAGATACATAGCTACAGCTCTAAGTATAGATTCTATAGGTTCTATTCCTCGGGGAATGCTGACCAAGAAGAGGTGACATTGCAGATGAAGTCCAAAGGCAGTTTTCTGGAGAATTTTCTCTTACTTGGGGGAGGTCAGTCTTCTGCTCTATTCAGGCCTTCAGGTGATTGGATGAGGCCCACCAACATTGTGGAGAACCATCTGCTTTACTCAAAGTCCACCAAATTAAACATTAGTCTCATCCAAAAACACCTTTGCAGAAACCCCCAGAATTAAGTGTGATCACATTGTAGTATCCCATGGCCTAGTCAGTGTGGGTGAGAACACATTCAACTCACTATTTCTTCATACTTAAGCCCTGCTGCAGAGATGGGCAATTCAGCTTGGGCAACACGATGAATTCATCAAAGAAAGATGCTTTTGTATCTGCTAGATTTAGGGGGGTGGCTAAAGAGAAGGACAAGAGCAAATGTTCCCTTAATCTGCAGCAGACATGCTGAGTCCACTTACTCCCAGTATGCATATTATTTGACATCTTGGAATTTGTTTCTTGAATTGTAAAGGGAATGCAAGCATATAGTGCCTGTTCTCTGGGCTTTTGGCAAGATCAATCTGGAATCATCAGGCATCAGCAAGAACATTTTAGAAGTGTGTTCAGCAAATAATGAGGGTCAGGTTGGTAATAATAGCATTCAGTTCAACAATTGCAGACATCAATTGCCCTTACACACAGTAAGCCCTCAAATAACTATGGAGTGTTGGTGAGAATAGCTTAAGCAAAAGCTTGGGAACAGGGAAGCAATTTGGAGCAGAAGGAACAGACTGATGACTGTACAGGCAGGGTCTCTGACATGGGCTGAACAAGAGGACCCACTGGGCATGAGAAGATAATATTACAAGCTCTATTAGTATATTTAATTTTTTTTTTATTTTGAAAAAACATTAGACCTATGGAAAGTTGCAAAAACAGTATAGAGAGTGCTCATATATCCCTCACCCAGCTTCACCTAATGTTAGAATCTGTAGCTCTGGGAGGAGGGGGTTCCCTGCCTGGGGAAAGTTCTCTATGAATTCTATGAGAAGGAATAAAGGCAGGGGGCAAGGCGTTGGGGGTAAGAGGGGAACCACGTTTATTCTCACAGCAGCGACAGCAGCTCAGTACACACAGCTGGCTCGAATGCACTCCCCAGGCCAGCTGCAGGTTCTGCTCCCCAGCACAAGCTTAATCCCCTAGGCAGCAGGCCTCAGTATCTCCTCGTTCCCCATCCTCCAGGCTCCCTGCTCCCACACTCGGATTTAACTCTCCAGGAACACCAGGGCTACGGCCTCTTTCTCCACTCCCCCAGCAGCGGCCAGCAACTCCGGAAGCAACTCTGTGGGCAGGTCCCTGGTGATTGGTGGACTCCTGATTAATTGCATACCAGGGACTGAGGGGAGGGGAGAATGGGTGTTTCCTTTCCACCCCTCCCCTGGGCAGGTACTCCCGTGACTGACCAGCCTCTCTGTCCCTGGTAAACATCCCATAAGTGTGCAAATGTGCTCTTGTTATATACACCATGGGCGCTATTAAGGCCAGGTGGGAATCCTGGTCAGAAAGTTTAGTTTTCCCCACACAATCTAACATAATCATATTATAATGATCCAAACCAGGAAATTAACACCAAAATCATCAACTAATCCACAGACCTAATTTGAATTTTGGAAGTTTTCCTAGTAACATCCTTTTTCTGGTCCCCAGTCCAATGCAGGATCCCAGGTTGATTTAATCATCATGTTTGCTGAGTCTCATCTAATCTAATAGTTCCTCCATCTTTTTTTTTTTCATGTTTGAAGACTAGTGGTCATTTACTCGTAGAATGCCCTTCAGTGTGGGTTTGTCTGATATTTTCTCATGGTTTGACTGAGGTCATGAATTGTGTGACAACAACTTCACATCATATCAGGTGGTACATGATGGCAACATGTCTTTTACCAGTCATGCCAACTTTGATTGCTTGGTGAAGATAGCACTTGCCAGGCCTGCTGTGAAGTTAGTCATTTTCCTCAGCAGTTAAAAGTTTCTGATGGGGAGAGATTTGGAAACTATGCGTAGAGACAGTTCACCTCCTACTTGCCCACTCAGTTCAGCCTGCACCACTGGCCTCTTCAACAGGAATTGTTGTGGTTTGTCTTCATGGTGATTTTCTAATTTTATCAAAAAGAGAGAACTTTCACTTTACTAATTTTACTCAGATTTATGCTGTTGCCTCCATAGGATCTATAAAGCAAGGTAGATATATAGGGTTTAAAAAGAATAAAACTGCTGATCTGCCCAACTCCAAATTTGACATGATCAGGTAAGCTATTTAAAATAGGAATTTATATATTCATTATCAATAGCCATAAACTTCTTCCTACGTATCTACTGCATGATGTGTACTTTTGCAAGGTAATTTGTCAGTCCTGACAACTATGATAATCAGGTATTGAAATAAATTGAACTGAGAGCCTGATTTTCCAGTAACTGTATCCCTGTGTTAAACTATGATTCATCAAAATAGTAAAGAATGATCAAATCCATTGTTATCACTAAGCATTTATCAGTAATAATTTTAGTAAGATTTCCCTAAAATTACATCATTAAGAAAAAAATAAAATGTTATTTGTTTCATTTGTATCTAAGCCTTTAAAATTCCTACTTAGGGAATAGTTAATGTTCAACTATAAATTTAAAATAAACAAAGGAAACACATTTTTTGTAGGCATTTACTCAATTTGTTTTACTAATAAAGATGTATAGACAGAAGATTTTAGAGTTCATTTTTTCAAATAAGTAAAATTTCAGAAATGTTTGAAAAGGTTTCCAGCTTCCATGTTTTTCTTTAAAAAAATCCTATATTATGTACTGTCACTACAACGAAGAACATTAAAATACTAAAAGGATAGGGAAAACATAACCTTAGAACAAAATATAATCCTTAAATGGAATTTAGCTTTACTTAAAACCTATGTTATTGTTTTTCTTTGCTGTTTACTGGGGGAACTTTCTACAGTATCCCAATATTATAAGTTGAAATGTGTCTCCCCCCAAAAAGGTAAGTCAAAATCCTAACCCCAGAACCTCAGAATGTGACCTTGGAAACTGTATCATTGCAGATGTAATTGGTTATAATTAAGATGAAGTTATATTGGAGTAAGGCAGGCTCCTAATTCAATAAATTGGTTTCCTTATAAGAAGAGTAATAGAGACACACAAGGGAGAGGGTAACGTGGAGACAAAGGTTGGAGTGACACAGCTACAAGCCAAGGACCCCCCGGGGCCACAGAAACTAGCAGCAAGGCAGGGAACAGATTCTCCCTCAGAGCCCTCAGAAGGAGCCAAACTGACGGCACCTGGATTTTGGACTTTCAGCCTCTAGAACTGAGACAATACGTTACTGTTGTTTTGAGCCCCCAGTTTGTGGTATTTGTTGTGGCAGCCTGTGTTGTACTCTTGCAAGAGGTGGAGTCAGGTGGGGCCCCAAAAGCAGACAGACAGCAGATTCTGGAAACAAAGTTCCCTAAACCCCCAGGTCATAGAGCCAGGAGGCAGGGCATGCCACCCAGGGCCACATGGAATGACACAAAGATGGTCAGAAGGCAGAGGACAGGAGCCAGGTGAGAGCTTTAGGCTGTGCCCTCACTGGGGTTTCTGAGGGAGGGGCAGGCAGGGTGCACAGTTTAGGACTGGCCCATCTGAATAGCTCTAAGAGCTGAAGGGCTCTAAGCTAGGGGGCATCTCTAGTTGCCTGGTACCTGGCCCCAGGATGATTCAGGCAGAGGAACATGGCTTCCTGGGGAGCACAGGCCAGGGAGAGGAGGGAGGGCTCTGGACTGGTTAGTTTCCTATCAAAGGTATGCTCAGGCAGAGCCCCGAAATGGATAGCCTAGAGAGGGCCAGTGTCTCCCCAGCCAGAAAGGTTTTTTAAAATGTTGAAATATCATAATATACAAAAATACATGTATATTATATAAACACAATATACATTATATAGAAATAATATACCATTATACCCACACACACACTACACATTCTCAGGAAACCAATGCATCCAATAATTAGCAGTGTTTTAGGGAATCTGGGTTATTATTATATTACAGAAATTCATAGTTTATATTTCTTTGGTCCTTGGAAGATTTCCCAAGCAGAGATACAGCAGGTCAGAATTGAGCTTTCGTGAAATTATTCTGGTGATGAGTGTAGAATTAATTATGAAATGAGGTTCTTAGAAATGTGAAGCATGGTCAGAATATGACTGTAAAGATCGTCATAGGAGGCATCAAGAATCCAGCCATGAAGGGGTCTGTGAGGCAGAACAGGTGGTCCCAAGATTAGAGAGACAGTGGAGATTTTTTTTTAATTACAAAAAGAAAAAACCTGTGTTATAACTGTTAACATGTTTATCAAATAGGAAAAAAGAATTTAATATTGTTCAAAACCCTTTAAATTGGTTCTGCTTTTAGAACTTAGGATACCATTCATGGGAATCTCTCCCCTGATGGTCTTGAAAATGTGCTTCTCAGATCTCTGGATGCCAGAAGCGTAATTGACTGACAACCCCAGCTGCTACACTCGGAAAACTACCACTGCTGTCCAGCTGAGGCAACTTTTGCCATGGGTGGTGCAGCCAATGGCTGAACACAGACCAATACTTAGGCAAGATATGCTGCAAGGAAATGCAGGCTTCCTCTGATGGGCAACTTTGGCTTGAGTACGCCCCATCGGATTTCTAGAATATTCTTGAAACTGCACTTCCTTCTAAGACTCTTTGACTCTTTCATCCAACCTTCCTCCGTTCCTCTCTCCTTTGCAGGGTTAGACCTACATCTTGATGGCACAGTTCTTTCAGCCAACTCCTTCCTCATTTTCCCTCAGGCACTTCCCCTAACAAATCTCTTGCATTTTACACCTATCTTGTGCATCTCAGAGGACCTGGCCTAAGGTATCTCTAAAGGAAATAATGAGAAACGGTGCTGAAGATTTGCAATGAATATTCATTGCAGCATCTTTGAAAAGAGCAAAAAATGGAAAATTTCCTAAAAATCCAGCAATAAAAAAATGGTTAAATCAACCATGGTATCCCCACAAACTAGAATATCATGCCATTATTTAAACTTGTTTTAAGATTAGGAATATAAGAAAATAGTCTTTTATATGAAAAGATATAAAATTTTATATATAATCTTACCAGAATTTTATTTTAAAATAATCTGTGAATGTATAAACACTTTCTAGGAAAAATTATGCCAAGACATTAGTGATTATTTTCCTAGGTGATGGAATTACTGGTTTTCAATTTCCTCTTTCTTGTCTTTTAAATTTTTTTACTTTAAAAAATTTTTCTATAGCGATGATTATTTCGAATATAATTGGAAAACTTTCACAACTTAAAAAATAGGTTGCTCCTTCGGTTTCATGTAAACATGATACATAAAATATATGAAATTTTTGTTTTCTTTTGTCTATATCTTCAAGTGATCTCTCACTTGATTCCTTTTTGCAGCTCTTGACTAGTGCTTGTACAACCCTCTCAGAGAAAGGGAATTGGCATTTCAGTAGAAGAAACTAGTCAGTAAAAGAGATCCCAATATGAAATGACCCACCCATAGAGTCATGCTCACTGTTACTGGAAGACTTTCTAGTTCCCAGGGATCGGAATGAATTACCCTGTACTTCCAATGTCCTCAACTTTTATCCTGACCATTCAGTTCTCAGTGTGAATCACATCATAGGCACACAGACTATCTCGTACGGATGTTCATTTTGTCCCCTAATTGATACTTTGTGTTCAGCTGTAACCACTACAGCCTGGATCATTGAATTTTTCATTTATCACAGTAAGGCATCCTAAAATTTTTTTAACCAGTCAGACCAAAAAATAGTATGGAATTTAAAATAATATTATTTTCATGTCACTTCTGTTATTTCATACCAGAAACTGAATGCAAATAGTCTTTTCTCCTCTGCCTCCTCCATTTTTTATGCTTTAATAATTTAGGAATTTGGAGTTTCTTGTCACATAATTCTGACTTATTTTTCCGTGACTTTGCTCATTGCATTCTCTTGGACTTGAATGTTACACCATTTTCATACTTCCATTTAATGGAGTGCTACTGTGTATGCCCAACTTTATGGTTCAGTGAGTCAGGTAACACTCAGCTGATGTCTGGCAGCTCAGGTTGAATGGTGACTTGGTGGCCCATGGTTAAGTTAAAAGTTCAGTCTCCACTAAGGACCAGTAGTAAGCTCAGAGGTGTTGCTCAAAAGGAGAGGTGTTCACAGAAGATGTCGGGGCTTTACTCCAACATCCTACTGGCTTGTGCTGCAGTTCACCTATAGGGACCTGCTAGCAGCTCCAAACAGCATCCATACTTGTCACTGAAACTTCAAGCACCATTGGATCTGCTGCGTCATATGGTTCCAAGTGGTAGAACAGCTTACATGGCAGCCGTCTTTTGTTCCGGGCCCTACTCAAAGCTACCAGCTTTTTGAGTCACTTGTTAAATGGGCCAGAGTAACACACCCAAATGAGGATTATATTGTCTCCAAACTCCAAAGACCCTACTGGGCACTGTGCCTCTTTTTGGTTGTAGCAGATGTGGCAATTTATCCTTCATCTTAAAAGGAATATCGTCCATATCACTGGATCCTTAGAAATCTCACTAAAATAGAAGACCCCTGAATTTTTGTTGGATTTATTTCCTACCATCTTACATGCAAATGTCCTACCAATATGTCTAGAGTAGTTGCTACTCCTTGTTCACCAAGACCAATCAGCCCAATGGCATCAATGTAATTGACCTGTGTGATATCTTGTAGAAGGAAAAGGTGACCAAGATTCCTGTGAGCTAAATTCAGACACTGGGCTTCAGAGTTGCTGTAGGATACCATAAAGTAGGACAGTGAAAGTGTACTGCTGGCCTTGCCAGTTGAAAGCAAACTGTTTCTGGTAGGTCTTTATTGACAGGTATAGAGAAAAAAGCATTTTCCAGATCAATCGTGCATGCATGGCACCTGGGGATGTGTTAATTTGCTCAAGCAATGGCACCATATCTGATATAACAGCTGCAATTGGAGTACATCATCATTGTACACTTACAATAATCCACTGTTACTCTCCAAGATTCATCTACTTTCTGCTCAGGTTGAGTAACCAAATTGAATGGGTTCGTGGTAGGAATCCCCACCCTTGCATCTTTCAAGTCCTCAGTGGTAATGCTAACCTCTGTAGTCCCTTCAGGAATGCAGTATTGCCTTTGTTTTTACTATTTTCCTAGGTAGAGGTTGTTCCAGTCATTTCCACTTGGCCTTTCTCACCATAATAGTCCTCATTCCACAGGTCAGAGACATAGTGTGGGGATTCTGACCGTTACTACGTATGTCAATTCCAATTATACATTCAGAACTGGGGAAATAACTGGGGATGTTTCAGGAAGGAAACATTGGACCCACTATGAGATGGAATTGAATTCCATTGATTACCTGACTTCCATAAGCTTCTACTCAGACTGGTGAACCACAGTGATGTTCTGGGTCACCTGGCATCAGTGTCAGTTCAGAGCCAGTGTCCAAGTGTCCAGTGGCCTCTAAGAAGTCTTACTATTTTATTTTCCCCAAAGCACAGTTGCACTGGTAAAAAACCACAGGGTCCCTTTGGTGAAGGCTGAGGGAAAGATTAAGAGTATTAATTTTGGCAGTGTACTGGGAATCCTCCCCAAAGGGACCCAACCTCCCCTCCAATCAAGGGGGTGTGTGGTCTATAAACTGGTTCAAGTAGGACAACTAATTGAGGGGCCATTACTTTCTGTTTTAATTATTCAAGTTGTACTTTGTCTCACTTAACCTAGAACTTTTCTGCTTATGCAGATCAGGTAAGAATTTAATAAGCTTCCCATCTATTCAGTTTTAGGAATGCTATGATCAACTGGCCAACAGCATAGGTCAACGTGAGTCAGACTTTTCTGATTGCTAATTTGGCTGCTCCCTATTATGGTGAGCATCTGCACCTTACCTTTGGCAACTGAGTGCCTCCGTCTGGCCCCTGCCAGCCTGGACTCCAACCACTCCTGTTCAATTTATGTTTCCCAATTCAGAGAATGCAGTTCCCACTGTAAGGTCTGACCTATGGAGAACAATAATCACAAAGCTCTTCAGAGTTGTTGGTGCTTGCCTCACACATTTATTTCTCAAGGTCATTGTGAAAGGTGTGTGTTCTGGGCCCTCCCAGTGCGGACGAGTAAGTCTTAAACAACAACCCCCCCGTAACAGTCCAGTCTCTCCAAGCCTTTGTATCCCCCCATCTGTATTAAAACAAGGCAGTTTCAGTATTTCCAGCTTCTTCACTGTGAGCCACCTTCGGCTCCATGTTTCCCCCAACCAACGAAACAAACAGTTAGAATCCTTTGTAACTCCCCAATTTGGGGCATGTCCTATAGATCATACTTTGTACCTCACCTTTAGGTGCCTGGGACTCGAGTCTAGTTATAGGTCTAGAACAAAGAGGGATGATGGAGTTCTGAGAAGATCAGTATTGTCTTGTATAATAACTGCCTCAGGGTAGCCATTGCTGTTTCCTCAGACAATGGTGGAGAAGTAGCTCCCACTGTGGGTAGAGAGACCTCTTTAACTTCTCAAGAAGACTTATCAGAATTTAGGAGCTCAGTGTCCCTAGCTTCATTAGAGTCTTCTCGTGTACCCTCACTCCAACTTTAAGGATGTCTTTCCTACCCAGCCAGTGTTCTAACTTCAACAGTAAATACCCTACAAGGCTGTGTGTTCACCTTATGTTGTAGTTCAGCCAGTCACATGACAAGATCCTGGGTGTGCTTTAGAGCAATTCCAGCCCTATGGCTATAGGAGATAAGGCTCTCCTTCATAAAGGTTTCAGGTCATTTATGTGGTGCGTGAGCTGAGAATTTGAATCACAGATCTCATCCTTTTCTTTCCCTACTTTGCTCAGTGGCATTAGGAGCAACCAGTTAATGTCATATTTGTTAGTTTGACAAAAGTGTTTGGAAGGGTCACATACAGTCACCCAGATCCTTGTTTCTTATAAATGGGTTATTGATAGTATCTGTTGGTGATAATTTGTGTATCTCTATTGGCAGATCATGACTTGGACTATCAATATTCTCTTTACTAGTAGAATCAGAGTCATCAGCATCTTTAAATCTAATCAGATTAGAAGGCCAATTTCGGATACCACAGGGCCAATTTAGAAAGCTCACCCTTAAAACTCCCTCTAGATCCACACTCAATACCAAAATCTGTATTAGTCAGGATCCTCCAAAAACAGACTGAATAGGATATAATTCTCCATCTCTGTCTGTCTTCTTTATTTCCATCTCTCTATCTCTGTATCTAAACAGATTTATTATAAGGAATTGGCTTACATGACTATGGGGCTGACAGCTCCCAAGATCGGCAGGACAAAGTAGCAAGCTCGAGACCCAGAAGAGCTGATGTTTTAGTTCCAGTCTGAAAGCTGGCAGAGTTGAGACCTAGGAAGAGCCAATTCAGTTCCATTTCCAAGACAGTAAAAATTGTCCTTTGTGGGAGGGTCAGATTTTTTTTCTTTTCTTTCTCAGGCCTTCAACTGATTGAATGAGGCCCACCCACATTAGAGAGAGCAATCTACTTAACTCAGTCTACCAACTCAAGTGTTAATCTCATCCAAAAACAACTTCACAGACATAACCAGAATGTTTGACCAAATGTCTGGACAACCTGTGGCCTAGTCAAGTTGACACATAAAATTAATCATCACAATCTTCAAATCTTGCCCAGTACCTGATGCACTGTGATGCCAACAAATGTAGTTTCAATTGAACTGAGCAAACATCTGTGTATATAAACTGCATATATAAAATATTGGTTCACTTTGCAATTAGGTCGTAACTGATAACACATCTTGCATTGAAATGTTTGCTATATATCAATAAATGCATCTAGACCTTCTTTGTTATAATGTGCTAAGTATAAGAGACCATGTGGGTGCTGATTTCTATGCTCTTAATGAGCCAAAGAAAAAGTTGAAAAATAGACTAGGGACTTGGGGGAGGCCAGCTAAGAAAGTGACATTTATATCCAGACCTGAAGGGTAAATGCCGGATATTTATTGCTGTTCTTTTTTATAACTGTGAACAATTAGAAAGGAGCCAGGGATTTGTCAGCTGTATTATACTTCATGCAGTTAATGCTCTTCTACTAGGTCTCAGCAGGTGTATGTCTGTGGGGGGACTGACACACATGCTCAGAGAGGTGAGCTGATAGGTTCTTTGTGGGCAATGTGTGCAAGGAGAAAATCTGATGTATTTCACATTTGTCTTCATACTTTGAAGCATTGTACAAATTTCTTTCATGAGTATGGATCATGCTTTTCAACATGGAAATTAAGTCAAAATTAAAAAACTCTGGTGGGACTATATTCATCTAACTCATTTATAGGGCAATTTGGTAGCTTGTAACTAAAGGTTTACAAAGTACATATATTTTGCCTTAAAATAATTTTACTTTAAGAATTTTGTTGTGGATAAATGTGGGTGTACAAAAAGATATGAGATCACCACTGCAAAAAAAAAGTGTGTAAGGTGATGGATGTGTTAATTAACTTGCTTGTGAGAATCATTTTACAATGTGTACATATATCAAATTACCATGTTGTACACCTTAAAAAGATATAATTCTTATTTGCCAATTATACCTCAATAAAGCCTAGGGAAAAGATATGGTAATATTCATTTAAGGAGTGTTGTTTTAGAGAAAAATTGGAAATAATGCAAATATCAGCTGTAAGGGACAGTTAGATGTTTCTAAGTTCCATTCATATAAGGAAACCCTCTACTGGTCTTAACCAATGATGTGTAGGAAACTAGGTAATGACAATTCACTCGGGAAACAAAGCAGATAAAGCAAAAAGTGGACTTGTAAAAGCAGTGGGTAAACGATAAGTCCCTAGCAAATGGGATCTCACTAAGTGTAGTTTTCAGGAACACAGCAGTTTCTCCAAGTTACCTGAGCTATTAAATACTTCAAAGGTGACTGCAAATGACAGGGGAAACCTGGCCATTTCTGGAAAATGTACCTTTCTGTACAGTTATTTTCCAAAATAAATTGTTTGATTTTGAATTAAGGTAGGGATTTTATGAAAGAAACACACACACACTTCAGATGTCAGTCCCAGTAATAGAGAAACTCAGAAGTCAATTCTGAGCAGGCACAGCATCGGGTCTGCTTTGTTGGTGAGTGATTGTCCGGGTCCACGCTACATCATTTAAGTTCATCCTTGGCAGGCTTTGGGAGACTTTGGGCAGCCACACCGTCTTTCCTCCAGCCTGGTGTCTGCAGCCCATTTGCAGGTCTCCTTTTGAAGCTCAAATGGAGAAAGAGGGAGGCAGGAGACATGGGGCTGAAATCTGGATGAGTAAGGCCAATTCTGATAGATCGGCAGGGAGGTGGGAGGGAGCGGCAGCGGGTGAGGCAGCCCTAAAAGTAAGTGCCAGTGAAAAGGCGTGAGGAGAAAATTTTCCATATCATCCAGAATATTTATAATCCATATCATGTATTATGATATTATGTTATAAAAAATATTTGTGCGATGCTCAGAGATTTAGCTAACACAGGCTGCCATTCATTTATGTATGAAATATTTGTCACTCACTTTCTTTGGTGTAAACACAGTCTAGTGGTGTGGCACAGCGTGTGTGTGTGCACATGCACGTATGCACGCACATGTGTGTGATTTGGGGGAAGGGTGTCATATAAAGATTAGTAAAATACAGAACCTGCTCTCAGAAATCTGACCCATAATTTAAGAAGGAGGCACATATTCTGTGTATAGTAGCTCCTACGTGTATAGAGGAAAAGGTATTTAACTCAGTGAGGGCATTGTGAAAGATGTAATATACGTAAAGCATCAGATTCTGCATTTGCATGACAATTAGCAAGCAATCAGTAAATGATGTTATTATTGTTATCATTATTACTCTTTATTAGTACAGGAAGATACACAGGGTCTCCTTGCCCCCTCTTCCAACTCATGTTGTTTTGAACCAAGCTGGCATCTTTGTGGCTGAGTATCAGAGGCTCTGCATACCAGATCCATTTCCTGTCTCCATTTGAGTGCCAGGGTGGCTGTAGCAAAGTACCACAAACTGGGGAGCTTAAGTCATTGGAAATGTATTCTCTCAGAGTTCTAGAGGTTTGAGTCCAAGATCAAGGTGTCAGCAGGGCCGTTCTCCCTCTGAAGGCTCTAGCAAAGGGTCCTTCCTTGCTCTTCTGAGCTTCTGGTGGTTTCTGTCAGTCTTCAGTGTTTCTTGGTTGTAACGTCTTTGCTCCACTTCCTGCCACCCTCTTCACATGGTCAACTTTCTCTATGTGTATCTATGTCTCTGTGTATCTAGGCATTGGATTCAGGCCTGTTCTAATTCAATAAGACCTCCTTGTCTACATCCACAAAGGCCCTATTTACAAATAATGGTTAGGAATTGAACATATATTTTGGGGGGACTCAATTGAACCCACTATACGTACCATCTGGTAAGGACCCTGCAATTTGGTCAGGTCCTTGGATTTAAAAGAACCAACTCTGACACAGGCTGGAAAGGTAGACATATGACCCCAAAGAGTGGGTGGTCACAGTGATTGGGCATTTATGTCAAAACCAGGCAATGGGATTCAGAGCTGGCATTTTTCTTAGAACTCCTGCAAAGGACACCTCTCTTTTGTTGGGCTCAACTGGGCAGATGTAAGCCCAGCCCTGCCCACAGTTACCATACGGACAAAGCCTGCTTATCTATGAGTGTGGAGAGCCTTCAGGGCTTAATTTGGGCCCCTGGATCCTGCTTTATATATACTTCTTACTTATCCAGTAACATAAGCTAGTAAGTTTATTTTTCTTTTTCTGCTTATGACATTTATTTTATTTATTTATTTTTATATTAAGGTATTATTGATATATACTTTTATGAATGTTTCACATGAAAAACAATGTGGTCACTACATTCACCCACACTATCAAGTCCCCCCACCATACCCCATTGCAGTCACTGTCCGTCAGTGTAGTAAGATGCTACAGATTCACTATTTGTCTTCTCTGTGCTTCCCCGTGACCCCCCACACCATGTATACTAAACATAATGCCCCTCAATCCCATTCTCCATCCCTCCCCACTTGCCCTCCCACACCCCTCCCCTTTGGGAACAGCTGGGCCCTTTTTGGAGTCTGTGAGTCTGCTGCTGTTTTGTTCCTTCAGTTTTGCTTTGTTGTTATACTCCACAAATGAGGGAAATCATTTGGTACTTGTCCTTCTCTGCCTGGCTTATTTCACTGAGCATAATATCCTCCAGCTCCATCCATGTTTTGCAGATGGTAGGATTTGTTTCTTTCTTATGGCCAAGTAATATTCCATTGTGTATATGTACCACATCTTCTTTATCCATTCATCTACTGGTGGACACTTAGGTTGCTTCCATATCTTGGCTATTGTAAATACTGCTGTGATAAACATAGGGGTGCATATGTCTCTTTGAATCTGAGAACTTGTACTCTTTGGGTAAATTACTAGGAGTGGGATTCCAGGGTCAAATGGTATTTATATTTTTGGTTTTTTGAGGAACCTCCGTATTGCTTTCCACAATGGCTGAACTAGCCTACATTCCCACCAGCAGTGTAGGAGGGCTCCCCTTTCTCCGCATCCTGCCCGCATTTGCTGTTCTCAGTCTTTTCGATGCTGGCCATCCTTACTGGTGTGAGGTGACATCTCATTGTGGTTTTAATTTCCATTTCCCTGATGATCAGTGATGTTTAGCATGTTTTCATGGGCCTGTTGACCATCTGAATTTCTTCTTCGGAGAATTTTTTCTTCATATCCTTCACCCATTTTTAATCAGATTATTTGCTTTTTGGTTGTTGAGGCATGTGAGTTCTTTATATATTTTGGATGTTAACCCCTTGTCAGATATGTCGTTACACACACAAAAAAAGAATCCCAAATGATATGTCATTTCTTCTTGATTATATTTTCCTTTTTTCATGACAAAAGATGTTGCATGTCTCTATGAACATACACGAAAAAGACATTATCTCTGTTGCCAACCAGCTCACAAACTGGTATGGAGAGGGATAGTGGCTGCGTGGCATATTGGTTGAGAGCATCCACAGAGAGGAGCCAGCTGCCTGGGTTCAGTTCCCATCCCACCAAATACCCACTGGGTAACCTTGGGCAAGTTACTCAGCCTCTCTGTGTTTCTACTTCCTCATCCATAAAATAGGAACCATAACAGTCTTTGTCTTATGGGATTATTGTAAGGATTAAGTGAGTTGATATTTACAAAGTGCTTAGAACAATGTCTGACATCTCATAACAGCTTTCTAAGGGTTGGTTATTATGTTTGAACAGAAAGTTCTTCTGTAATTCCCATCATGACCCTATGAAATTAGTACTATTAACTTTATTTTGCAAATAAAGAAACTACCACCAACTTCAGTGATTCAGTATTTGTGTGAAATCTAGTTCACACAATGAAGAAGTGACAAACTGGAGCCAGGGTACATTGCTTTGGACACTTGGCCCACGGTCTCCCATGGGTCAGAAGCAGATTACAGAGGTCTCAAGAGTAGCTCTGAGATCTTTTGGGTATTAAACAATTCATGATAACAAAGGGCCTTAAAGGGAATTAGCCCCTTGGAAAGGGAATCTCTCCAGTTATCAAATTTTCCCATGTTTGATTGCCCAGTAGTTGAAATAGTCTGTAGCTTGTAATAAGTATCTAATGAATGCTTTCTGAAAGAATAAATGAATAACTTTATACATCCCCATTAAATGGATAATGTGGCTTGAAAGTAGGGGATATAAATTGCTAGGACAGTCCTTCATTCTGGTAAGTTTTCATCCATTTATTTGAATATATACAAAAATATCCTGAGCACCCACATGTGCCAGGCAGCAGTTAAATTCTGAGTGTACGTGGGTAGATAAGACCAATACATCATTGGCACTCATGAAATTTATGGTCTCACAGTGGACACAGGCAACATATAAGTAAATATCAAGTGCAGATGTGATTACCAGTAGTAATCAGTATTACAGGCCTAAGAAGCAAAAATCAATAATAGAAAAAGATGGTGAATGGATCGCTTATTTAGATAATTTGATCATGGATGATCTCTCCAAAGAGGTAACATTCTGAACTGAGACTGAGGCTAAGGAGGCTCTCCATGCCTGGGGTGAAGAGAGGAGGGTTGTAGAATGTAGAGGAAAGAAGTGTGTCTTTGGAATGAAGTGAAGGAGAGGTCAGGGGGAAAGAGAGGTACAGATATGGCTGGAAGGGCAGGAGGGACCACTGCACAGAGTCTGAGAGAGGAGGGTCCAGTGCATGGAGGGCACTCAATAAATACTTGTGAAATGATGAAATGTGGGGAGGATTTAACTGTTGATACTTGAGAAATGAGCTATGCTCAGTGGCTATGGCCTTTCTTAGTCACAACAATTCCTTATTAGATCTGCTTTAGTCAGGAGGACATCAGAGAATGACAGAGAACAACACCAGCAAGTCTATCCAAGGTCCCTCCAAAATCACAGGGAGGAGATTCTCAAGCTCTTTGACATAGTCAGCACTTGCCTTCCTCAACCATGGACTGACTCCATTTCTAAATTTTAAGTGCTTGAATGATACCTGGTACTGATGAGATGCCCTGTGAGAATTACACAAAGTCATCAGTCAGTATAATCTAGGTGATAGCCAAGAGCAACATAGGAACTTTCGTAGCCTCTGTTCTGGGTCTTCTCTTTCATATGTTCCAGAGAGAAGATACTGGGCAAATGGATGTTGGGGATTCCTTTGATGAGAATCAACTTCCCAAAGCATAGCTCAGGTTTTGGGTCTGTCTGAATCCACTCCATCCTTCTGGTACATGTCAGTCATCTTGCTCAAACAAAGCACGTATCTGGTCATTTTCTGGTTCCGTAATGCCCGTACAATTAATTGAAAATTCCTTAAAATGGTACAGGCATAACTCATTTTATTGCATTTTTTTTTTACTTTATTGTGCTTCACAGATATTGTGCTTTGTATGAACTGAAGGTTTGTGGCAACCCTCCACTGAGTAAGTCTATTGGCACCATTTTCCCAGTATTTTTCACTTTGTTTCTCTGTGTCACATTTGGGTAATTCTCACAATGTTTCCAATGTTTTGATTATTATTATATTTGTTATGGTGATCTGTGATCAGTGTTCTTTGATGTTGCCGTTGTTGTTTTGGGGTGCCACGAGCCATGCTCACATATGACAGTGAACTGTTGTGTGCGTTCTGAGTGTTCCGCTGACCGGCTGTCCCCATCTCTCTCCTTTTCCTGGGGCATCCCTATTTCCTGAGACGTAACAATAGTAAATTAGGCCAATTAATAACCCTACAATGTCCTCTAATTGTGAAAGTGAAGGGAAGTGAAAGGAAGAGTTGCATGTCTTTCATTTTAAATAAAAAGTTAGATATGATCAAGCTTAGTGAGGAAGTTATGTCAAAATCCAAGATAGGCTGAAAGCCAGGCCTCTTGTGCCAAACAGTCAAATTGTGAATACAAAGGAAAACTTTTCAAAGAAAAGGAAAAATGCTACTCCAGTGACCACATGAATGGTGAGAATGCAAAAGAGCCATATTGCTGATATAGAGAAATTTTGGTGATCTGGATACCACTCACAGAATTCTATTAAGCCAAACTTAATCCAGAGGAAGACCCTCAATCTCTTGAATTCTGTGAGGGCTAACAGATGTGAGCAAGCTACAGAAGAAAAGTTTGAAGCTAGCAGAGGCTGGTTCATGAGGTTTAAGGAAAGAAGCCATCTCTGTAATATAAACGTACAAAGTGGAGCAGCAAGTGCTGATGGTAGAAGACTCAGAAAGTTATCCAGAAGTCTAGCTGGGATAGATAATGAGGGTAGCTACACTAAAGAACAGATTTTCAGTGTAGATGAAACAGACTTCTATTGGAAGAAGATGCCATCTAGGACTTTCATAGCTAGAGAGGAGAAGTCAGTACCTGGCTTCAAAGCTTCCAAGGACAGGCTGCCTCTCTTGTTAGGGGCGAATGCAACTGGTGACTTTAAGGTGAAGCCAATGCTCATTCACCATTTTGAAAATTGTAGGGCCCTTAAGAATTGTGCCAAATCTACTCTGCCTGTGCTCTGTAATTGGAACAACAAAGCCTGAATGATAGTTGTTTACAACATGGCTTGCTGACTATCTTAAGCCCTACTGCTCAGAAATAAGGATTTCTTTAATGATATTACTGCTCATAGACAATGCACCTGGTCACCTAAAAGCTCTGGTAGAGATGGACAGCCAGATTAATGTTTGCATGCCTGCTAATACAACATCCATTCTGCAGCCCATGGATCAAGGAGTCATTTTTTACTTTCAAGTCTTATAATTTAAGAAACACATTTCATGAGGCTATTTCTGCCATAGATATAGTAGTGATTCCTCTGATGAATCTGGCAAAGTAAATTGGAAACTTTTGGAAAGGATTCACCATTCTAGACGCCATTCAGAGCATTCATGGTTCATGTGAAGAGTCAAAATGTCAGCATTCACAGGAGTTTGGAAGAAGTTGATTCCAACCCGCATGCATGACTTTGAGGGGTTCAAGAGGCCAGTAGAGGAAGTCACTGCAAATGTGGTGGAAATAGCAAAGAAACAAGAATTAGAAACAGAGCCTGAATATGTGAGTGAACTGCTGCCATCTCATGACAAAACTGAATGGATGAAGAGTTGCTTCTATGGATGAGCAGGAAAGTGGTGCCTTCAGATGGAATCTGCTCTCTGTGAAGATTGCTGAAATGGCAACAAAGGATTGAAAGTATTACATAAATTTAGTTGAGAAAGCTAAGACAGAGTTTGAGAAAACTGACTCCAATTTTGAAAGAAGTTCTCCTGTGAGCGAAAGGCTATCAAAGAGCATCACATGCTAAAGAGAAATTGTTTGTGGAAGGAACAGTCAACAGATGTGGCAAACTTCATTGTTGTCTTATTTGATGAAATTACCATAGCCACCCCACTTTCAGTAAACAGCGCACTAATCAGTTTGCAGCCATTCACTGAGGCAAGACCCTCCACCAGCAAAAAGATTATGATTTGCTGAAAGCTCAGATGATGATTAGCATCTTTTAGCAATAAAATATTTTTAAAATAAGGTATGCACATTGTGTTTTTTTAGACATAATGCTACCACACTTACAGTATTCTGTAAACATAGCTTTTATATGCATTGGGAAACCGAAAAATTCACTTGACACATTTTACTGCAATAGTTGCTTTATTGCCAGAGTCTGGAACTGAACCTGCAATTTCTCTGATGTGTGCCTGTACTTGAGGCCTTCTAGAACTGGGCTTCAACATTTTTTTACTGTGTCTACTTTTGCAAAGTTTCTTAACTTTGTTTGATGTCAAACATTCATTTCCGCTGTTTCCCCTCTGCTTGGCATAACCTTTCTCAGACTTTAATCTTTGTCTCTCCGACATATCTTCCTAGAATAAACACAAATGCCAACTCCTCTGTGAAGCCTTCTTTGATTTAACTAGCTTGAGTGAATCCCTTCTTTCTTGAAGCCTCTTTGTAAATGAGCATTTCATTTATAACTTTGAAGATGCCTACCATATGATGCATTAGATTTTTTCCTGCCCTATCTCTACTGCTAATTCCTTCTCCTTATCCCAGTTTGTCCTCCACAATTCACAGTGTCACTTTACATTTATTTCTGAGATTGGGTATTGTGCCTTCTTCTAATAACAAATGCAAAGAAACACTTTACATTTATTTCTGAGATTGGGTATTGTCCCCGCTTCTAATAACAGTATACATTTATTTCTGAGATTGGGTATTGTCCCCGCTTCTAATAACAGTAACAGTTATTGAGGACTAAATGCCAAGTACTGTTTTAGTCAATTCCATGTATTTACTTATTTAATTCTCACAAGAATCTCAGGATTGTTATTAGCTCCATTTTACAGGTTAGAAAAATGTGGCCCATATAGCTAAATTCAGGATTCAAGATTCAGGCCAAGTCAGTGAAGCTCCAAAGTTCATTCTCTACAAGATTCTTCAAGACTACGTGTCTACTGTAGGGGGATCAGTTCTGCATTTGCTTTTGTTTAGTCCTAGGGCTGTATTCCCAGCACCTGGCACAGTGCTTGGTACATAGTAAGGGCTCAAAATATACTGATGAATGAAGGAGCATATTTTTGCGTATCTATAAGTCACTTAAAAACAGAGACAATGCTTTATATGTCTTGATCTTTATCCTCCTGCCACATCTCATCTGTATCTTGCACCTGTATGTTAGTTAAGTGCTTTTTGAATGAAGAGGCAGAAAGATAGATATTGGGCACAGGGATAGGTAAGGGAAGGCAGAGAAGGGGACTGAAAATGGGAGGAAAACTAGCTCTCTAAGGCAAACAAAGCTTGGTAGAAGGAATTGGAGAGGGTGCAATTGGATAAATTAAGGAAAGGGACAATGACTTAAATATCTAGAGAGACCAGGAGGACAATAGAAATTAGGGACATGGGCTGGAAGGCCATACCATGATGGAGATTGTGGTGAACAGACAAGAACTGTTAGGTCCCAGTGCATGATGGGCAAGCCAAGGGATGCCAGAGATTATGGTTTTTCAAGAGAAGATAAAAATCTGGATTTTATGTGAAATTCTTTATTTTTATAACTGTTTGTAAGTATTTCAAATTAAAGGAAAGATAACACTCTGGATTAAACCTAAGGGGAATATTACAAGATGAGGTTCCAAACTTAATGGTCAGGCCACTTGTAGGACACTTGGATGCCCTGTGAAGACTTTTGGATTCAATACTCAATGTGCAAAATTCTATGTAAATACATGGTACAATCTTTGGGGTAATAGAACTGCATCACTGGAGGTTGGGCTTGTTCATTCCTTTATGATATACAAATATTGCTTATTGAATTTTTCCCTGGTTTTCTAAAGGAAAACCAGGCTTAACTGAGCCTTCTTCCCTTCTCGGGCTCAGCCCTGAGTTAGAATAACATGAGTCCTAGCTGGTCCCTAAAGAATCAGGGAAGTGGCAAAACCAACCAGGTAACTTGGTTTTGTGAAGTGGCAAACACCTAACAGTGCAGCTTTGGGGATATGAGTTGGAATTTTGGACAATAAAGAAAAGTGGAAGTAGTTCGTCAAGGCTTCAAGGAGAATGGATTTGGGGCCAGGGGACAAGGGATGTCTGAAATTAAGCAGTACAAAGAATAAAATCCAAGTGATGAAAGCCCCTCCCTCATTTTGCCTTCTCTTCCACTTAACTAGGAACGTGTGTTGGGTACCTACTATAGGCTCAGCACTATGCTGTCCACTAGCAACAAAAAAACAGAGATATCCAAAAGATTAGGGGGGACCTTGGGCTCAAAGCAGAAAATGCATAAGACCCAGGTATGACAGAGACCTTGTCTCTGTCACTTATTAGTATGATCTTGAAGAAATTTCTTAGCATCTTAAAGCCCCAGTTTTCATATCTGTAAAATGGGGGAGAAGAGTAGTTGAATCAATCACACAAATTTATTGTGAGATCAACAAAGAATATTTGTGTAAACCACTCAGCACAGTGCCTGCTGCGTAGTTGGGACTTACACTGACAGCAATTACTATGTTTACATGTAAATTCCCCAACAGAAGAATATAGAGGAAACAATGTTGATCCAAAGAAGGAAATTCTTTTCTATCTCTTCCTTTTAGTTATTTCCTTCATAACACACTCTACAATTTGAAACCATCTTTCCAAAGGCTTACCATTTCTTCTATGCTGTCTCCCCACCCCTGACCTTCACTAGACTGCAAGGGGCAGGAAGGCAGGGAGCCTATCTGCTATGTCCACCTCGGCCTCCCAGTGCTGCCTAGGACCTAAGCATATATTAGGTACCTAATAACAATAACATTTTTGAGCATTTATATATTGGGCTCTGATACATTTTAGTGCATTATGTCATCTGATCCTTTGCAACAATCTTATGAATTGTTAATATAATTGTCCCCAACTTAAAAATAAGGTGTCAGAGGCACAGAACTATGAAGTCACTTAGTAAGGGTGCAACAAGGGTTGAAATGTGCACCAGTCGCTCCTATAGCCTGGGTCCCCTTCCACTGGGAACGGAACATCCACAGAATAAAAGAATGACTGAATGAGTAATGAAAAAAGATTCGGAGGAGAGGAGACAATTTAGATGGAAAATGAGTAGCAGTTTCCAGGTAAGCAAGGGACAGAAGGACAAATGGGCGCATTCGTGACAGGAGAGGGCAACTTCAGGAAGTCCATGTTTAACAAACAAACAAAAATAAAGTGTAAGTGTGTGTTTGACAGAGTCAGAAAGAGAGAAAGATAGAGAGACAAATGGAGAAAGCAAGTCTTACTAAGCCTGAGGAGTTTGGACATTTTCCTGCTGGCAGCAGGGAAACCTGGAAGAGAAAATGTGGGGAGTGATCAGATTTCCTTCTCTATGGTCAACATTCCGATTATAATAAGGGCGAATCACAAGTTAGAGGAGAATTGTGAATCTGTAAGCAGGGAGACCAGTTTGGAGACTCTTGAAGCAGCAAGAATGAGAAGCTGTGTGGTCCAAGCATTAAAAAGTTTCAGATATTTGTAAATATGGAGTCTTCAGGTGTTAATAGGAAGCAGTATTTCCAATTACAACTTGGAATGGTCCGCAAGAATTAATGAGAGGGAAGCTTAACCTTAACTCAGAAAGGAATTCCCTAAATGGATGTTTGAGCTTTCTCATTTTTGATCAGCATTGGGCTGCACACACCTGCTAGGTGTTACTTTTGATTCTTGTGCTGAAACAGCCACATAAATACAGATTCAGGCCGGCACTAAACTCTTGGAACGTCTTTAGTTTGGGAATTTAAACACGAGGAACCATTTGGTTTTGCAGTGGCCGTCATTCCAAAACATAAATCATGCCAAACTTGTTTGAAATCCTGTCTTCACAAGGTTGTGTGTTTTGACAAACCTTGCAGCAAATTTGGTCCGGCTTTTGGCTTTGCAATGAAACCTGAAACCGAGCAAGCTGGCCTGGCCTGGGGTCTTCTCAGACAAGGTCCAACCCGCCTAGGTGAATGCCTCCCTCATCTCATCCCGACAAGGGACATTGCTGGGCTGGGCTGTGCTGGAAATTTGGGGTGGATCCTGAAAACATGTCCTACAATTATGGAAAGGACTGATCAAGATAGCAATCTGGGGTTATTTCTACACCTGAGCATTCTTAAGAGTGTAAATTGCAGAATTAGTAATACCTTATCCCCTGTTGGCTAGTGACTTAGAGATACTCCAGGTCGTGATTGGGGCAGAAAGTTAATTAATCTGCTTATTAAAAAGAAGAAATGTCTCATTTGCATGCATTTACATTCAGGTCTTGCATGCCTCGTGCTTGTTTGGTGGTCTCTGCTCTCTTTCCTTGGCGCCACAGACCTAACTGGGTATTAACTCAATATATTTACATTTTCTGTGTCTGGGCTTTATTTAAGGGCTGTATGTCTGGTTATCATTGGTTCTAGCAGAATTTGATTGTCATATAGATCACTTTGTTCCCTAAATAGATCCTTGCTCCTCCCCTGGGCTGTGTGGGCTACCTTCCAGGTATCACATACCGCATTTGGGAAAGGATTCATGCACTTGACCAGTGTTGGAAAATAAAGACGTTGTCTCCATCAGAGTTGGGCATGTTATTTGGGGTTGAACCATTCAATTATCTGCAATTTCCTACTCAACTGAATCGTCCCTGGTCATTTTTAATGGGAGTTTTCTTCTTCTTGATTTTCCTATCTTATTTGGAGGTCTGCTTTGGGAGAGTTTTTATCCCCCCTAGAAAAGAAAAGATCATTGCCCCACGGGTCTATCTTAGGCATTTCGCATCGCAATGATTGTTTTTTACCTGGAAATGCTTTGTAACCTGAATCCAGGCCCCCTTAAACTGGCTTGAATGAAGCCCTGGGAAGAGAGGGAGGGGCTGGGAAGAGGACTGACGGCTGGGGGAGGGGAGGGAGGAGGGGCAGAAATGCAAAGACTGTAACAAGCTCTTGGAAGAGCAGCAAGTAAAACCCAAACTATATCGGGGGATTAGTGCAGAGGGAAATCTTTGCAGGTGAGTGAATCACTTGCCCCAGTATGGGGACCAGGATGCCCGCGTTTCTGTATTTTGTAGCAATCACATTTCTGATACATTACAGCAGGGTGGCTGTCAGGGGTGCGTGGCTCTGGCAGCGGTTAAACCACCTATATGCTAACAAGCTTAGCAATCAGGTTGTGAAGGGTCCTGGCTGGAGGAAAAAAATTAAAACCAAACCTTAGACCTCTGTCAGACTGTGAGGAGAATTATATTTTTGAACTAGTCTACAGTGTGGACAGGAAATGACCTCTCCACAAACTGCTTCTTTAAAAACAAGCAGTGGTGCCTAAAGCTATCCAGCTTCTCTCCCTCCCTCCCTCCCTCCCTCCCTCCTCTCCCGTGCTCCCTCCCTCCTCTCTCGCTCTCCCTCTCCTCTCCTGCTATAGAGGGCTCCAACAGCAGTTCCCAGCCAGTGTGTTCAGCCTGCCTGCCTGCCTCTGTGTGTGTGTGCGCGCGAGCGTGTGCGTGCGTCTACTTTGTACTGTGAAGAACACAGCCCATGTGCTCTGCATGGACGTTACTGATAGTCTGTTTAGCTTGATTTTCGACAAGCAGGCAAGATGTCCAGCACACCACATGACCCCTTCTATTCTTCTCCTTTCGGCCCATTTTATAGGAGGCATACACCATACATGGTACAGCCAGAGTACCGAGTCTATGAGATGAACAAGAGACTGCAGTCTCGTACAGAGGTAAGTACTTCAGCCTGGGGTGTGTGTGTGTGTGTATTTTTTTTTTTTAACTGTGTTTGGGCTTTTCCTGGGTTGCTGGCTGAATTCTGTGGGAAGTATCCCACTAGATACTACCACGTACGTGGAAAGAGCGCCGGGATGGATCCACTAGTTTGAACGTTGGGTTTCCAGGCGCAGCAACTCTTGGAGCTGGGGACAGTTTCTGCCTGAATCTTGAAATAGACAACCCAACACTTGATTCGCGTGCCGGGTCTCCAGAAATGCTGCTCTCCCAGAACTCCGGGTTTTGCAGGCTCCGAGTTAGTCCCGTTACTGTTTCTTGAGATGTAATTGCAAAGTATTTTGTGATCATTTGCATTTGGCATGACAATCTTTTACCAAATCCCAGAGGAAGTCTGCTTTGACCTGCATTTGCTTTTCAAAGTCTTCAAAATTGAAGTGAAGGGGGCAGGAGAGTAACCCCACATACTTTTCAGAACTAGTCCTGGAGGGACACGTTTGTGTATTTGCGTGTTAAATTCAGAAACCAGTTGCAGGGGGCAAGGGGATGGTTGACTTTCTCCTCCTCCTGTTGGTGCGTCTCCGAAGGAGCTCTGCCTTCCAGTGGAGCTGGCTCAGCATTCAAGTGAGCTCTAGTTTTGCAAATTTGTGATCTGGTGCCTGAGAGAGGGACCCTCAGCCCCCTGGGCCAGCAACTCTGGGAGCCTAGAGCACAGGACTTTGAGAACTTTGTAAATGCAAAACTCCAGACTGTCTCTTGCAATTTAAATATTTAATGCCAGATGACTTTTCCTGTGTGCTAGGTAGGCTGGCAGGTCGTGCTGCTGGGCTCTGCATTTGCCTGTAAATTGGGGGTTTTGTGTTGAAGTCTTCTGAGGAGTTTGCTAGAGGTGCCCCAAAGTCACTTCAGGAAGTAGAAATCGCTGGGAATTCCGTCTTCTCCGTAGAGTACAAATTCCTGGAGGGTTGATGGCAGAGAGATTTTAGGGAATAGCTTTGGTGGAATTTTAGATTGACGATTGGCTCCCAGCTCTGAAACGGGACTCAGTTAAGGTTTTATGATAAATTAAAACACACTTGCTTAAATTATCAACAGAGCCATGGAGAATTCATGACGTTTAATGTATTTAATACAGCTACCGAGATGTGACCGGCTCTCTGATTGGTTCCCTGCTGGACAAGGACTGGTGTTTTTTTTAAAAACTGGGTTGTCTTTATCACTGCTCTTTTCTTTATTTGTTAATGTACAATAGATGTTAAATATAGTTCTTGATACTGTTGCTCTCTCCAGAAGCCAGTAGCTTTTCCAGAAGTGTAAACTCTGTTTTTCTTAGGGTGGCGAGCTGTTGGCAGTAATGATACTACTTGTGTGTGTGTGTGTGTTATAATTTGTATATTTCAGTCTGATCTTTGCAACTGTGTGTTGGCATCTTATATTCCTGCCTAAACTATTGGTGGTTGTAGTTTGCTTTCAGAATTAGGAGGATAGAAAATGTCTCATAGTTCAGGCATACATTAATTACAATGCAAATTTGGGATTAAAAAGTCTTAAAATATGATTCGTTTAAATAAGAGTACAGGGGCCATCATGGCTCAATTCTGGAACAGCAACAAGATTGAAAGATAGCCCATGTCCACCTTACATTTTAGAAAGTTTTTGAGGAGTTGTGGAAAGATTTTCACCCATTCCTCCTTGGTTAGCAGAGCAGACAGATTTGTCTTGTAACTGTGTTCCCTTATGCCCCTAAATTATCACCTGGGCACTTCTGAACCAGGAGACTTATCTGGGAGGCTTCTCTATCCTGACACTTAGAAAAACCTGCGGGATGCAATTAGATCTCCATGTTGGTTTCACACTTACGGGAAAAATCTCCGAGAAGTCCCCCATTCGTAGAATGTTTCTTAAAAATGGCACATTATTTTTTGTGAGAGCTAAACTCAGAAACTCCTAACTTTTGGATCATGGGATATTACTTTTAAAGATTTTCCTCTGAGTAGAAAAAAAGCGTTTCATAGCTCAAAAACTGGAAAGGAAAGCCTGCTATAAAAAATCGTAAAGATTCTTTAAAACTTCTCTATGACAAAAAAGCACTGTGAATTGTTCCCTGGTATATTCTAGAGCCAACCCCGAACATTTTCCCCCTTAATTAGGTCTTTTTTATAATTATCCAAATATTTGCCCTGAAACTTGTTTTTTCTTTGCCAAGCAGTAAATGATGTCATGAACCCAAGGCCATAAATTTGTTTTCATTTCATATGAAAAAAAAGGAGAAAATCAAATAATTGCTCCTTAAGTAGTTTAAATATTAGCATTAAATATTAAATTTTGATCATAGTTTGTAATTGGAAAAGAAAATATTTAAGAAAAAAATAACTTTTCATTAAAAAGTTATACCTTGCCTATACCAATGATGATTATTTACGAGAAAGTTGTTCTGAGCCTTAGATGGGGATTGGTTAGAATAAAATACAATAGTACCCAGCAAGAGTTACAGTTAATGCACACACAAAATCAACTAGATTGTTGAGTAATTACTTGTAGAATTTAACCAGCGCATCCAACAGTTGTGAACAAGAAACTCACCCCTCTTTCCTCTCTCTCTCTTTTGTGGCTCCTGCTTTTATATTGCAGTGTTTTTTAACTGATTCCTAAACACACACACACACACACACACACACACACACATATCTGGGTAGTATCTTCAACTCTTCATTCCATTTTGAACATAGACGTGGCTGGAAAGAAATCTTAGCAAATCACTTTGTGATGAATAAATTGCTCTCAAGTTTGTAGAAATTTCCTAGAAACCTTCTTCATGGAAAAGACAATGTACTAAAAAACAGGGCGTTTACCTGTCCGGCGTTTACCTGTTCTCCTTCCATAGTTGACCCCCAGGGCATTACTTCCTGGGGACTGATGCTTTTCTTCCAATTAAATCAAATCAGCCCTCCAGAAGCTGGGTAGTTTTAGTTTAAAGAGCATTGGATTGTGAATTAATCCCGTGTCTGACTTGTTTCTGTCACTAACTAGTTCGCATGGATCATGGTTCCTAATCTGAAAATTACCTGTGATACACCTTTAATTTAAAAATTAGGATTCTACAAAAGCCCTGGGTTTGGCGTTCTTAAGTAAAGAAAGTATCGTGATTGAGAGTAAAAAGAGCACAGACATTATTACTTTGCCCATGGTAGTTAGTTCAAGATCATAAATGGTACGGAAATAATTGGGTAATAGTGGAGATATTGAAGGCAGAAATCCTGCCAGTCCTGTTTAAAGGCAGCGCTTAGAGCAAGCAGTTACTGGGACAAAGTAGGTACTCAGTAAACATTTGTTAACTAGCTGACCCATGGCAGATAAGGTGAAAGAAGAGTTGGAGAGCTATGGCTTTGAAATGAGCACCTTGCCTGAGAAACACAATTCTGATAGCTTTGGGGGCCTGGCACCTCCTGCAGTTGCTGTGGGCATCTGCTTCCCATTCTCCTAAAAGTGCTCATCCCCAAATCTCCACATTCATTTTATCATGAGGTAAGTTATATCCCTAATCTTTGTGGCAAAGGCTAGCTAGTGCCTAATTATAGGACCTCATCTCTTTTTGATGGAATATGAATGCATTACAAAGCAAACAAAAACAACACAAATATGTTTTAAATGCAGTTGGCTGTTCTGGGAAATAAAATTTCTTTACAACATCAACATTTTAGTGGAATTTCATAAAGAAATATGTGGGTGTTTCACATCCTCCTTCCCCCATGATGGTTAAGAGAAACTCAGTGAGCTTTGCGTCACTATTGGTCACTGTAATGCAGTAGGAAGGGGTTACATTTTCTGTAGTGTATGCTATCATGAATCGACCTTATGTCTTCCACAACTTATCTGAATGGTCTTGCTGCCCCAGATGTTTTTTGGAAGAACACAACTCCGCAATTACAATGGTTTAACATTATACACACAGTATAGTCAGATACAGTATAAAAATATGTTCTAAAGATTTCAGAATTTGTTCTGTAAAAAGCTTCAATAATAACAAAAACTATATATTTTTTTCATTTCCTGAGGTCTGAACTCTGAGATGAAAATATAGGTAAAACATGAGACATAGCATAGTGACCTTCATTTATAGTAAACAGATTTCACCATGTTCGCTAAACGATAACAGGATTCAAGAAAGTTTAACAAGTTATACAAATCTTTGTTATTGTAGGTAACTTTTCTATGTCTGTGCCTTCCTTCAAATGACCAAAAATTTCTCCATTCCAATGACGATTTTTTTTTCATACTGGCAATATGCTAATTTTAATACAATATCACAAACTCCAGGAAAGTGTGCATTCCATTATGCATTTCTGCTGGTTTGAGATTTTTCTTTTATCAGTATTACACATTCCACTCCAAAACAGAAAACCGTGATTACAATTGGAAGCCACACACACAAGGTTTATATTAGAATTATGGTTTTTAGTTTTACAGCGTTTAATATGAACGTGAAAAATGTTTGAAGACCTTGAAATTTCAATCTGCTGCTTTCACCCCTCCCAGTTTAATTCTCAAACTCCCTGGAGAGGGTGTGGGAGCGGGTGGAGGTCTGTCTTTTCTTTCAGCTACATTTTTATATACTTCAGTCACAGGGCTTCACATTGTAACATCATGTTTATTCATGGGATAGCTTAGTATCATTGATGTTCAGACGGAGTGTAGTTAAAATGAGATTAGGTATTTTGGATAGGTGGAAAAAAAAGAAAAATGCTTTGTGATAACTTGGATTTTTTCTCCCCCTAGAAATTTAGAAAAATGTTGCTGTTACTCGGAGGCATATGAATGATTTTCAGTGTTAAGCAGAACTTTCCAAGTTTTCGAAGGGGGTTGGTGAAGAGTGGGGGGAGGGGAGGTTGGTAGTGGTAAGGAAAGCTATTTTGAAAATGTTAAATGAAACCAAAAGTGCAGTTTTAAAAATGAAAACTTCCAAACTCTTATTTTTCAAGATCTCTACATGGCCTCAGAAAACAAATTGCAGGACTCTTGTACCGATTTTATTTTCCTGAGGTCTTTTTCTTCTTTCCATTTTCTTACTATGGGAACTGTTTTTAATTAAAAATTGCTGCAAACTAACTAGTAGTAGGAGGCCAAGAAGCCAAAAAAGAAAAAAAAAAAGCTCTCGACTCACGTTCAACACAGATTCTTATCAGTCAAAAATCAATGTGCATTTAAATTTCTCCCTTTTTGGTGTGTAAATTATGATACAGGATTTAAAACCGTGTACATTTTTTATGCATTTAGCTTTTTGTTTGGGTTTCAGAAATAAATTAATTTAAATTGTATGGAGAACTGGGCTATAAATCTCCTTTTATTACATTTGTCCACATTAACTCATTTTTTCACAAGAAACACAGAACACCCCTTTTCTGAACAAGGAAAACATAAAACAATCCCAAACATCCAACTTTATATATCATCAAGAACAAGACTCACAGACTTATTTGAATTTGATTCGTGGGTCTCAAGATGTAATTGATGTGGGAAAACAATTTCTTTTTGAAAATGTTGGAAAACAGAGCTTTAAAAAATATTCAACTGATGTAGGTACTACATAAACCTTTGTCATTTTCTGATCAAGATTTATTTTCCTTCGTTTCTTTCTTCCCCTCCTTCCTTCTTTCCCTTCTTCCTTTCTTATCAATTTGAGCCTAGATTTTAAAAAAATTAAATTTTAGCAGAATGCAGTTGAACATAAGCGGCTATTAATACTTAAAACTCAATCACGCCTTCCGAGAATTTCCATACTTCAGGCAATGACAATGCCTGAGTCTGGAAATTCAGAGCTGATCAAGACATTTCTGTCCTCTAGAGACTTACAAGAAGGTGCCATGATGGATGAATCAACAGGGGCTTTTGGGTGGATCCGTGCGCTCGTGTATATCCACCTTTCTGAACGGTGCTCATGATGCTACTAACCAGCATCTATGGAGTGTTCACTCCGTGTTGGGCAGGGTGCTAAGTGCTTTCTGCAGTTCAGCTCATGTAACCCTCATTATCACCTCCTGAGATAGGTCCGACTAACATCCAAATTTTTACTGATGAGGAAACAAAGGGTTAAGTAAATTGTCCCAGGTCAAAGGCGATAGTTTAGTTTTAGAAGTTGTGCTATTAACTACTCAGCTATAGGCACCTCTCTTGAGATGCAAAATAGCTAGGATTCTGGTTCCACTTACAGAAATTTATTAGATGAACACATCCATGTTTTCCTGGGACAGGTTGACATTGGCAGTGGCTGGACAGTTGACCCCACCCACCCAACTTGGTTTGACTGTTTATCTCTCAAATGCCTGACTCATTTCAAAAGGGACCATGTGACATTCCAAAGATAATCCATTATTTAAGTTTATTTATTTATCCTAAGTTCGAAGTTCCAGTACTTAGTAAATCCTCTACCTAGCCTCTTAAATGACCCCTCCCCTGGTCACCTCGGTTCTAATTACCTTTCTCCCCACTCACATTCTAGCACATGCCCTGATGATTTTCTTTATCAGGGCATGTGCAACTACAGCAAGTGGATATTTTCTTGCTTCTAGTTTCTTTCTTAAGTGTCTGCTTTCTCTTGATGAACTCTAATCTGCGTGGACGGCAGGGAACTCATTTGTCTTGGTCACAGCGGCCCCTCCCCTCGGTGCCACCAGGCAGATAGTTGATATGTAAAATATATCTGTTGAATAAAGGAAATGAAGCTGTAATATCACTCTATCCAGGCTGACCCTGGAATTTGCCTCGAATCTTACCAACAATTGCCTACAGTTAATGGCTGGAAAAGAGTCTGTGAGCCTACCAGCCTGGTGAGCGTTCACTGATGGAATGCTGGGCCAGAGCTACAGAAGAGAGAAGACTGAGAAGGATCCTTCTGTGAAGGTCACGTTGGCTGCAGAATTCTGCCCTCTGGATGGTGTGGATCTGCTGGGAATCCCCTGACTGCCGATTAAAAATATTTATACTTATTCCAGTGTTTTTTTTCCTCATTTGATATTTCCATCACTTCTCCTTCTTTGGATCTACTTGGGGGTCCACAGTCATGAATTATGATATGAATATGATAATACCATACATTTCCTAGAGTACTTTGCATGTCGGCAGAGTGCTTTCAGGGCCATTAATTAGCTATTTGAAGTGGTTTGCACAACAGAAAATAAGCGAAGTTATATTAGAATATGAGGTTGTGGTCTGCAGTAACTTAGCATTTGCTAATTGTATGGTGTGTGTATATGTGAGACAGACAAGGAGACAGAGAGATGTGTTTGCCCCAATCATGTTGTGTTTGTGTGTGCACCTTCTGGCTAGGGAATCGCACAGCTTTTTCCACCAGTGTTTTTCCCTTGACATGCCTGGAATGTTAAGTTCTGAAGTGTGATATATAATAAGTCAGATGTGGATGCAAACCCTGGGTCTGCCTCTTTGCTTGTTGCTGTGTGATCTTAGGGAAGCTTCTTAACTTTTCTGAGCCTTCCTTTTCTTAGCCTGAGTTTTAGGTTGGGGGGTGAATGACTAATGCAGCTAAAATGCCTGGCACAGCAGTTTCTTTCTCTGAGGTTTCAGTTACTTGCCATCAACCACGGTCTGGGCGCAGCCGATCCTCCTTCTGACAAATCGTCGGAAGTTCAATAGTAGCCAAGCTTTACATTACAATGTCTACGTCATTCACATCATTTCATCTCAGCACGTTTGCATTTTATCACCTCACGTCATCAGGAGAGGAAGAAGGGTAAGTTCAGTACAATACGATATTTTGAGAGACAGACAGACGGCATTCACATAACTTTTATTCACATACCATTATACGGTTGACTCTGGAACAACATGGGTTGATCCACGTGGGTCTACTTATATGCGGATCTTTTTCAATAAATATATTGGAAAATATTTTGGAGATATGCAACAATTTGGAAGAACATTTTCCTTTCTCTAGCTTACTTTAAGAATATAGTATATAATACATAAAACATACATGCTATGTGTTATTTGCCCTTATGTTATCAGTAAGGCTTCTGTCAACAGAGTGCTAGCAGTAAAGTTTTTGAAGAGTCAGAGCTGCATTTGAATTTTCAACTGCATGGGGAGTTGGACCCTAGCCCTCACATTGTTCAAGGATCAACTGTATTGTAGTAATTGTTCTATTTTATTATTAGTTATTGTTGTTCATCTCTTACTGTGCTTAATTTATAAATTAAACTTTATCATAGGTTTGTATGTATAGGAAAAACAATATATATATAGGGTTTGCAATGATCATTTGTGTGTACCATTTTAAAAACAGTATATATATGGTTTTAAGCATCCTCTGGGGGTTTTGGGACTATGTTCCGCTGATAAGGGGGTCTCCTATATATATTAAGTGTTTATGAAATGGCAAATAGGATGATGATGATGGTGATAATTATGCTTCCCTTACTCTCTATCTGGTCAGCAAATTAAGTAGTTTAAGTAATGCAAAACTTAGCTCTATTTCCTAAAAGTGTCTTAAAAAAATTTTTTTTTCATCGATTACACTAGGATATTTCAATTTAATGAGCAAAATTTGCAATGATTCATTGTAGGATTTGTAGGTTCAGTATTTTCACAATATATGATAAAGCCATCAGAGTTTTTTATTGTTATATAGTTAGTGCTGACATGATAATCATATGCCATGAGCTTCCCCAAAGTCTAGGTTGTAGTTATCTCTTAGCCATGGTTCTGGTTAAAGATTAAGAATTGACCAGTGTGTGGGACATGTGCTCTTCTCTCTGTTGGGGAAAAGCTGCGTTCAGATTTGCTCTGGCTAAGAACTCAGTGGAGACAACAGAACCCTGAAATTTTTCCTGGTACCAGCACCGTTGCAGAGCCATCTAAATGGGGGTCCCGCGGAGGACTGGCGTGCACATATCCCCTGGCCTTGACTGGCCTTTTGTCTAAAGAGGAGTACTTCTCAATAGGCAGCCTGGCAGGGACTTCTCCAGGTGAGCTGTGTCAGCTTTGGTCGGGAGCATGAAGCACCACCTGCGTGTCTGGACTGATAACAGCGCTGCCGGTTGATCCACTGTGACACCTTGTGGCTTCCTCCTTGACACAGTGAAAATGCACGTGGGTGGCTCTGGTGATGTGCTGAATGGCACTGTGCAGTAGCTTTCCTGCCAGAGGGATAAGTTGATGGGTAGTAAAGCCACTCACCTTTGCTTTCCTTGTAGCTGCAACTGGGTGTCACAATCTGCTGATTTGTCCCACTAATTTCAGTATAGAGCCGCCTTGATTTTTCATATTGACTTCTTTAAATTATACATACCTTCCTACATTTTATTTCATTGACCGTGTCACCTGTGATTTTTATTTAGAGTCCCACATGAATACAATTTTTTAATCAGCCTTTCTAGAGAAAATCTTACATAGCTCAAACTTAAATTGCTTACATATATCTAATCTATATGCATAGATGTATATATATCTATATCCATCGAATTCTTTTTTTGGAAGAGTAGTGCCCATTAAATTTTGCTTTCTGATATGAGTCATTTCTTAGAACTCATGAGGATTTTATCTTGAGACTGCAAATTGGCATAGACAAGCAAGAGCTAAGCTAATAAACAAGGCTGACCATTTGTCAGTACACACAAAAAAACTCTTCTTATGCCTTATAATTTTAGGCCATAATTACCCTGCAGTTAGTTGAAATTTCTTGCACGAAATCGAAATTATGCAGTTGGTGCATGTCACCTACCTTTGAAAGGTTCTGATGGAGAACATTTGAGGAAGCCTGCCACTCCCAAATTAGCTGAATCCTAGAATTTCAGGGCTGGAGTAGACAAGAGAGATCATCTAGTCCAGGTTCTTAATTTTGGAAGTGCAGATTCCAGACACAGGTGAAGCTTACCAGGACGAGGAAGTGCTGCCAACTCAGAAGTGGTCTCAGGCTTTCTAAATCATAGCACTAGTTGCCCAGGTAAAAACCAGAAAGTGGCCAAATTAAACACTCCCATCTCCCACCAACCACTAATTTGTACTTCAACCATACAAAGACTTTGATGTTTTTCAAATCCCTTTCTCCTTTTCCAGTTTTCTAATTGCCCTAAAATGCTTTGATATTGAAAAACACATCACTGACCTTCATTGTTTCAGAATTTATTATTTGAAGTAAAGATGCATATGCTTTAAAACATGTCTACTTTTTTGATTTTAAAAACATGGTACATTAACAACTTAGAATATTTGAAAATACAACAAAGTTCAAAGTGGTAAATACAAGTTGTCTTTAATTCTATGCAAAAAATTTCTGTTAACATTTTAATATGTAAGTCTAATACACAAAAACATATACATCAACCTTTGAGAACATATTGGGTGTCCTTTTGAGTCCAGCTCTTTTAAGTAGAATTATGAGTATTTAACTGTGTTTATACATTTTCTTAATACATAAGGTTTGACTTGCCTGAATTATTTACACATATGTTTATGTTTAAAAATTAACACCATATAGATATTTAAAAGCTATCTGGCTCCTCTGACTTGAACTCAAAGAATTAGTTCTCTTCATTAGTGTTGTCCGCCAGTAAGGTGGAGGGAGGTAGGTACTAAGTTAGTTATGTGATTATTATGATTACCACTAACACTTAGTACTAGGCAAAAACCTTATACCCAGGGCACTCTGTATCCTTTTAAGAACAGTTTCCCCTCCCGTTTGAGGGGAGATCCTTTTTTCCCCCATTTTTCTTTCTCTCGTATTATTTCTGAGTCGAGACAGCTAGCAGGGTCTGTAAATCATAAGATCTTTGTACAATTCATGCTGGGAAGAGGGGGTTTGAATTAACATTAAGAGCTAGAACCAGTAGGTTGAGATATAGCAAGTTAATTTATGACACTATTTGAAGGAGGTGTTTTTGATTCAAGAGGAAAAGTAGTATCTCAAAACATGGGCAATGTCATGAGTTGTATGAGTGTTATCTTATTTTCTTTACTGGATTGAAGAGATCTTTGAGGTCAGGTACTATCTTATGTCCATATCCTTCATGACAATTGATATTCACTGTGGCCGTAAGTGGTCTTTTTTGTAAAGGCACATTTCGCTGAGGCAGCCATTTTGTAACCAGATTCTGAATTATCACTGTTTTAATATGGGGCATATGCATTTTATAGATAAGCCTCATCCACACGTGCTTCTGTTATAAGGCTTCGGTATGCAATAAGGCTATTTCCCCTACCATAGCCTTAGCATTAAATGATTAACTTCTAAAGTCATACAGACTTTCTTTTCTACTTACTATTTGTGTGACCTTGAGTAAATTAGTACCTTCTGTGATTAGTTGCCCTGATGGGTAACATGGCCATGATGATAGAAACGGTGTCTGAGTTTTTATGAGGACTGAGTGAGATAGTTTTTATAAGTGGTTAGCATAAAGACTGCACCCTTTAAGTCTTAACTGTTATTCTCGTAGCTTATTTGTTTTGTGGATGTTGCACATCTACCTTCTGTACTGTTGCTGGTCTGGAGGTGAAAGGGCCACGTTCTTGGCATGAAAGAGCTTAGTGAGTGTACAGCGAGGGTTTCTAGGAGGCAGGGTCTTGAGGAACTAGTGGGAATTTGCCAGTTGGAGACGGGTGGTGAGAAGGATGTTTCTGGCAGAGAGAACAGTGCATGGACAGAAATTGAACTTTGGAGGTTGAGGCTCTGAGGAGCACAGTCCGGGTTTAGGCCTGGGGGTGTATGTCTGAGTGTGTGTCTGGGGCTGGGGTTGCTGAGGGTGGTAGGAAGTAAACCTGGGGAGGCAGTGGGGGTCAGATCGCAAAGGCTTTAGTGTGCCGAGCTGGCGCCTTTCGTCTTCGTCCTTACAGACTGTCTATGGGACTTTAGCATGAGTGCACTCGGGACCCTGGTGTGAGTATTTAATTTCTCTGTGCCTCGGTTTCCTCATCTGGAAAGTGACACAACAGCAGCCCTCACCTCATGGGTTGTTTTAGGGAACTTAATGAGGTAAGGCCTTTAGACTCTTAGACCAGCATCTGGTACATGGTAAGGATTAAATCAACATTCCCTTCTATACCAGGCAAAGGGAACTGATAAAGGTAGTTTTTTTTTCTTAATCTGGATCGGGGTGGAGCAATTTTATCTGCCTTTGAGCAAGATCCCTCTGGTCACTTTGCAGAGGGTGGGCTGCCAGTCTGTCTTGGAGGATATTTGTCTGCTGAGAGGGAGGAATCAGTGGATGGGGAGATGCACAAAGGAAAAATTACACACACTTACTGGCTGACTGAGCTATTTTTAGCCTAGTGTCTCTGAAGCAAAGGATGGATTTTCATGGCATTTTTTTTTAAGATGCAAAATCACCGTAAGCCAAGGTTATGCAATTGCTCAGGGACACTTTATTTGTCCACCAGCAAGGCCCTGAACATGGTCCATGAAACTTTAAGGAGCCATTTTAGAGAGTGGGTCCCCCTGGGCTCCAGCCCTGACCTTTCCTCCTGCTTTAGCAGAACTGGGAAAACAGGAGTGATGTGGTGCGGCTTCTGGGAAAACCCCCTTAGCTGGCAGCGAGCCTGCCACTAGGACCCCCTGGTGCAATGGCTGCGAGTCAAGTGAAAAAGCTGGGTGGGGAGAGAGAAGACAGAGAGGACTGAAGTGCTACCCCGTCCACGTACCACGAGTCTCTGAGACTCAGTTTCCATGGTGGTAGAAGAGCAACCATATTTCAACATCACAGGGACATCTTTAACTCACAGTGAGGCTGTGGAGGTCGCTTGCCAAGACTGGGTGGTTGGGCGATGGCTCTTCCCTTCCCCACGTGGTGCTTCATGACACTTCGTGGGCCCACAGGCTTTTGTTCATTTTAGAGGTACGTTTCCTGACCTCCTCTCATTCCTTCTTTCCTCTCTAAACTTGAGCCGATAGCCTTGGATAAATCTTTCCCTTTCCTGACCCTATTTCCTCCTCTGACAGCTTTGGTTTAGATGAGATTTGAACAACAAGGGTCGTTCTTCAGCTGCAAAGTCTCTGATTCTCATTAAGTGGACTGTTTGTTTCTGCTTTTTAATCTACCACATTAAAAATAAAATCAAGGTAAGTCACGTGTTACTGACTCCAGCCGCCTGCTCTCTCTCTCCCACCTTTGCTGGTGACGAGAGCTTGCTGAGTCCCAGCGGCTTGCCTTTACACAGCGGACTGGCTGGAGCTGGGGAACCACACTTTGTCTCGAAATGCTCTGTGCACCATTGTCTTGAAACCCACATGTGGAAGGAGGCCCAGGGATTGTTTTTTCCGGTCATGATAAAAGAACCTCAAAATGAAAATGCAGGATATACTAACATTACAGAGTTCAGTGGGTACCCCATCTTGGTTTTCTTTTTTTTTCTTTAGGAAGGTTAAAATTAATCTGAATCAAGACTAGAAAATAAGCTTAAGGTGTTAGGTTATTCTGTAAAGACTGTTAATGCCTGTTGGCTAAGTGCATTAAACTGCTTTGAAATGATCACTTGTGTGTACCATTTTAAAAACTGCTTGCTGGGATGGCGATTTAAACCTATTTTCTTGAGACTCAAAACTTTGCATTTGTGGAAAAAATATATTGTATTGGAAACAAATACACATTAAAATATAGCTTACTGTATTTCTGGGTGTTTGTTTGAAAGGAAAATATGTCAAGACATTTATAGTTTGAAACTGAAATCTCTGCCCTAATTCACTTTATTGTATTGCCGAGGAGCCCAGCCACATATAATATTACCAGATCTCCGGGGCCCTCCTTGAAGGGGGATACCAGATACTCTTGGTATAAGGAGAGAATGGAGGAGGTGGGAGAGAATGGATGGGGAATTGTTTCCAGTCCTAACTCTCTATTTCCTGTGATTATTTTTTTTTTAATGGAGGCCGGGGTAAAGAAGAGAAGAAATAGTTCTGCAGTTACTTTTGCTTTGGCTTTGATTTTAATACGATTAAAGAATTAGCATTTCCTGGGGCATTACAGTGGTGTCTGTGATGGATTTCATTGGCTTATTCATCTCTCTAGAACTTACTGAGTTTTTTAGTATGTGCTCAGTGATGGAGGATTACACAATCCCTGCCCTCAGGATGCTCCTAGCCTAGTGGGGAAGCTGGCCAGCTACGGATCTACTTACAGTGAAGGGTGACAGGTGTCTGGATGGGCAAGACCAGGCTGTTGAGAGCAGGGAGGATGGAAGCTATGCCAGCAGGGATTGTAGTATTGTGACACACACACATACATACACGCACATGTGTGCACACTCATACTCTAAATGGCTTATGTTATGTAATAAATTATGACCCCAAATTCATATTTTTAATGTAGGGCACTCCTAACTTTTTGACGCCACTAAGTATCTGGTGATCTTTAGAGAAATTAAGCTGCTTAACTATCCAAGAACAGGGAGATAAAGCCATGCAGCATTAATGCTCTGGAGATGGCTGCAGCCCCGTGCCTTCTCATAATGTGATCTAAACCCCGAATGAGGAAGAGAGAAAAAAGGCAGCTTCTCTAAGCTACTTATCAGCCAAGACATAACAAAAACAATCATTTTCTTTTCCTCAGCCATGAGAAATTGTCTGTGTATAGGGTAGAAAACTTCATCCTCACCAAGGAGTTGATTGTAGTAATTTTCATAAAGCTTCCAGGTTGTTACTTAGTGAATCTTATAAAAACAAACAAACAAACAAACAAACCATCCAACTGTGGTATATAGGAAGATGATAAGGAGGAAAGTTTAGGAAAAAAAACCACACAAAGCCTTGAATAGTTAGGAGCCCATAAAACTCGAAGGCAGGAGATGGGGTGAGAGGAAGAGGAAACTCAGATGTTCAACAGGAACAGTGATTATCACAGTGAGAGCGTTTACTGGTGGTCTGCTGTGCAGCAGTCCCGTGGCTGTGCGCTTCGCATCAGCGTGTCAGTGAAGCGGCACCCCAGTGCAGCGAGTGGTGTTCTATTTCTCAGATGAGGAAATGAGATGAGAGAGTCTTCGTCCTCAGCCCCTGGTTTCACCGTGAGCAGGAGCCGCCCTGTGGCTTGAACCTGGGAGTGCCCAAGTCCGGAGCTGATCTTTCCCTCTCAATTCTCCTGACTCTCCGGACACTGCCCTTTTTTACAGATGAAGAAACAGTCCCAGAGAGGTTAAAGCAGGTCTTGGGTCCTACTGTGAAGCAGGACTAAAAGCCTTATTGCTTGCTGGTTGATGATTTTGTCCAAGGTTTGTAAATGGGAACCAGTATGTGGACACTGAGAACCCATTGCGAGTGTCACATCACTGTGTATGTCATGTCACTGTGGCCTTCCTGAGGCCAGGGACCACGCCTGGCTCATCTTTGTGTTAGCAGCATGGAACACAGAGCCTGGTACAGAAGAGAGATGCTCTAGAACTCTCTTGAGTGAATGAAGACTATGAGAGAAGTAGCAGGCCTGAAGTTTAAACACAGTGACGGTAAGCTCCACACAGCACAATGTCTGCCTTTCCAGGCACGGCAGCCTCTAGCACATGTCTATGTGACTTGGTAAAAGGCACTACCTGGGGTGAACCTATGGCCTTTTTGTGCAAAGGGAAACCTTTCTGGTCTCCCTGGCAGGTACTAGCCCAGAAACACTTAGCAGAGTGTCTTGGGTTTTAGCCCCCTCCTCTTATTCCCTTGGCCAATTGCCTTTTTGCAGTCGGGAAACTGTACAATAAAGCCTGTTTTTGTTTAAAGATTCAGAGTCTAGTACAGGGTCTGGAATCTGATTGACATTCTCTAAATATTGATTGAACACATGAAGAATTTTAAAGACAGTGTCATTAGAATGCAATGAATAAAATAGCATTTTTGGGCTATGTGTCATGGAGAAAGTTGGACTAGAACTGGTTCTTCAAGGGATTATAGGATTTGCATATGTTGGGGAAGAAGAAGGGCATCTCATTTGGAAGAAACCAAGGTCTGAGATGCCACCAAGCAACCAGGTCTGGGGCAAGAGTAGAGTGTGTTTGGCCGAGCTCTGCTCAGGGAAGTCTCGGCAGGAATGAAGAGAGTTGCTTACCGGAAAGAGGCATTGTTCCCTCTGCCGCCCATGCTCGGCCCTGTGGCTATAGACTACAATGCTAATGGAGCTTCCTGGAGTTGTTAAATTGCTTCCTGTTTCTGGTGGAGACACCCTGCCTTTTCTGCTCCCTCTTGTTAGAGTTCTCCAGAGAAACAGAACCAGTAGGACCTCATGATCTCTACCTTTATCTAGGAGGACATTTATTCTAAGGTATTGGTTCATGAGATTATGGGAGATTGGAAGTCCCAGAATCTGTCCTCTGTAAACTGGAGACCTGGGAAACTGGTGGTGTGGTTTGAAGGGTTGCAAGCCAGAGGGCTGATGGCATGGATTCCAGGCTTGATCTTTAGAACCTCGGAACCAGGAGCATTGAGAGCAGAAGATCAATAGCCTAGCTCAAGCAGTCAGGCGGAGTTTATTCAGCCTTCCTGTGCCACTTTCTATTCAGGTCCCCGCCCAGTTGGATAATGCCCATCCGCATTGGGGAGGGCCAACTGATTTACTCAGTTTACCAACTGAAATGCTAATCTCTTCTGGAAACATTTCACAGACACACCCAGAAGTAATGTTTAACCAGGTCATCTGGGCATCCCATGACCTAGTCTAGTTATACAGAAAAGTAACCATCACGCTCTTCCCCTGATAAATTTTTGCCTTCTCTGGTATTATAGAGGGTGGTGGTGGGGGTTTCTGAATGCTTGGCTGGGGAATTAGGATTTGACTTCATACTTATAGGATTGTATGTTTTTGTAGGGTTTTGAGAAGATCCATTCAAATCTTATTCATTCAATCCTCATTCAATGCATCTACATTGAGTGAGGGCCAGGTTTTTATCATACAGTGGTGTGTAAAAAAACAGCATGGGCCTTTCTTAGAGGAAACTTACAACCAGATAAGGGAGACATTCAGCAATTAAATAATCATACTAATTAATATGCAGTTGTAATGAATAAAATGTACAGAATATAGTAGAACATGCTAAGTGCACTAGAGAAATCAAGCATGTTTCTATGAAGCATAAAGAAACCTGATCTATACTGGTGGGAGCAGTGGTTAGGAAAGGCTTCTTTGAGGAAGTGAAATTTTAGCCAAGATTTAAAGAATGAATGAGGTTTAATTAGATAAATGGAATGTGGGGTATCAAGATGACATTCTAAAGAGGAACAGAAAGCACAAAGTTGTAATAGGCTGGGGCCAGGTTGTTGGAGTGCAGAGAGCAAGGAGGAGATGGAAACGCAATCTAAGGTTGCAGATACATGTTGGGGCCAGACCATGTTTGACCGTGGATAGGTCAGAGTAAAGATTTTGGCTGTTTTTAAAAAATTTTCCTAAGAGCAATGTGGAATGTGCTCCTTCTGGTTGGGGTTCAAAGGAGGGCGCATCATTGGAGTGGCATTTTGAAAGCATCTCTCAGGTTGCTGAGTGGACAATGATTTGGGAGGATTAAATAGTAGGTGTAAGAAGACAAGTTAGAAGGATGATACAGTTTTTCAGGTAAAAGATGACAATGAATTGGATCAACCTGGAGCCCATAAGGGGGGACAGATGAGTGTGAATGGCATAATGCTTGGCAATGGCTTGGCTATGGAGGGCATTAGGAGAGGCCTCCAGCCTAACTCTGGGTTACTGGAAGAAGAGTAGGGACTCTTCTCAGGCTTCATCTCTATACATTCTCATCAACAATGGGTACCTATGTCTGTAAGCCCCAAATTAGTGCACTGTTTCATGATTTTCACTCCGCCTGCTTCCCAAAATCCACTTGGAATGGATGCGATAGCATCCTCTGTGCCTGCCTCCCCTGAGCTCCGCATTTCCCAAGCCCCTTCCCCTTCCCTACTTTTGATTAGCTTCTGTTTTCACAACATGTTCTTCATGTACCAGTTTGTTCAACATTCGTTTTCTTTTTTGAAAGCAAAGATTGATGAAGAGTTCATTCTCTTCCCCATTTTTTGAGTCTCATTATTTCCCTGTTTCTTTGTGGTTATTAGTGGTCCTGTTTTCTTTCAAGTGCCTCTTGTCTTTGAAAAGCTCTTGTGACTCTGTTAAGCCCATTTGCCATTTTGTTGGCCTGGCTTTCTTTTCCCTGTAAGTCTTAAGTATGACATTATGGTTGTCTTGCATCCTCTTCCCCTTCTTCAGGTACAGGTAAAGACACTTCACTACTCTAAGATTGCTAAGCAGTGTCTGACACAATATAGGAACTCAGTAAATATTGGTTGAATTTCTTCCCTTCATTGAATGTGCAGACTGATGGAACCACTTAAAATGCTTCTTGTATATGCTCTCCTCTACATCTATATACGTATGTGTATGGCTACCTGAATCCAAGCTTGCCCAGGGGAGACTCACAAAATAATTCATTTCTCTGTGACTCTAGAGCAGAGAAGTGGAATTTCGCCATGCCTGTGGGACTACTTCAAAAGTGTCGGGTGCTTGTCATAAACAACGTATGTCAGTTCGATTGGTTCTTATTGATTCATTTACTTTCCCAATTAGTTTCTTGATGACTTACGATGTTTTTGCATAATGATTGTGAGTTTCAGTTTCTGCATCTGCTAAATAACAATAATCAGGGAATCTTAAAAAAAAAATAGGCACTTGTAGAGAAGATGCATTATTCCACATAAGGGAATTGTGCTAGATTCCAAAGATGGCTGAGACTGAGAATAGGAAGGAAAAAAATGATTTGATTGCAATGAGCCCCATGAAGCTCCTGTCAAAAGTCAAAGGATTGTTTACCCTGCATTGGAAGTAGTCCCTAAAGTGAGGTCATCTCTTCCTTCAAACCAAATCAGCCCTGTCTCTCACCCCGGGTGAATGTTAAAGGTAAAATGAGGCAACAGATTCAAAAGTGTTTTGAATAAACGCAATTAGAAACTCCACATTGGGAAATTATCAGTGAATCAGTGGTTAGAGGGTTTATAAAATGGATGGGGCACTTGGTTAGTGAAAGGAGATTTTTGAGGATCGATCTACATAGTTATTTCTGGAAATAGTCTGTTGTTTGCTGATTACTGTTAGTTGGCATCAGTTTAATGCCTTCTTCCCTAATGTACCTAGAGATTTGTGATGGAATTATCTATGCAAATTGAATACTTTAAAAAACCCTTCATAAACCTGTATGTTATATTTATAAACTTTACATTGTACTAAAGTCAGCAAATGTCACAGAATTAACATCAGTAAATGTAAAAGTGAAGGTTTCCATAGCAACAGTAACTAACCCATATTTCATGTAAAATGGAATGTACATTAGGATTACATTTAATCGTCTATTAGTAGAAAAAATGCTATATAGAACAGGTGCAATACAGATACATTTGGGTGACCCTGGCAGCTCTTTATCTTTTAAACTTAAGGCTTTAGCTTCTGTAATTCTTTTGTATCTACCAAGTTTTGACTCCTTTAAGGAAAATGAGGTAGGAAAAATTAGAGGCAACATTAGGGCAGAGGTGTGCACCCCTAGATTTAAATGCAGCAGAACATCATCCTTGCATAAATTATGAATCAACTCGGTAGGTGTTTCAGAGAAAGAAATAGATCCAGAATACTAAATGTTTATGAAATTGTTGCATGTAGGATACTTAAGAGTTTCTGTCTCCATAGTCAGTTTACTCAACCCTTCCATGCCTCTAAAACATGGCATGAGAGATGATTTTGTGGCTTCAAGTTGGTTGTGGAAGCCCAGATAGCAGGGGCAGGACTGGAGGTGAAGACATTGGTCATAGCCTTCCAGTTCTGTGCACCTAGACTCCCTCCTTAACTTCAATTGCCTCCTATTATGCATCCCTTACCTACTATCAAGGGTACTCCGTGTCTCATATCGGAGTGGGAGGAGGAGGATGTATGGAACTTTGTAGAACTCTAAAGCTCTCTATATGGATTACGGCATTGCTAGCGTGGGAGCTGCATTTTAAGGCAAGCACTGGCTCCAAAAGTTGCATTTGACCATCTTCCCTGGAGAATGCCTGTCCTTGGTTGAGAGCTTATGTAATACCTTCTGGTGGAGAGCTCTGAGTCATCACCGGGAAACAGGCCTCCTCCGTATCAGTCTAGATCAGGAGATAGCTCTAGATAGAGATGCTTTTATTGGACAAAATTTTCTTTTATAAAATTGGAAGTAATGTTAGTATTGATGAAACATATGATTCACCCTAAAATGCAGATGATTTTTAAAAATAATTTTAAGTGAAACCAACTGTAAATCCCACCACTCCCCCAATAAACTTAGAGAGGCTTCAGTATGCTTTGGCTTCACTGACAAACTCTCTGATACAGCAGTCTGGAGTAGAGCACAGGATCTGCTTTTTATCAAGTAACCATGGTAATTTCTCAAAATTTATTTTTAATCAGTTACTTTTGTATAGCTTAAGGAGTTAAAATGATGTTATATGGCTGCAACTGAGATCAAAATTTTTCCTGCAGCCTTGGGGCCCTGTCCTGGCCACGATTCCCTTCCAATTGTGTAGTATTAATGAAATTTTTTTTTGGTATTAGCTTACTGGTGTTTTCCCTACCAGTTTCAGCTGCTATTTTCAAATTGGCATGTCTCGCTTTCCACTGAGTACTTGTTGGGTCACTTATTTTCTGGTCCATCGGATGAGGCACTGCTTCATTCTGCTCCTTGCCGCCCAGACTCTCATGATGTGCATGTCATCAGACCACCTGGGGTGGTCTGCTCCACCTGCTTATGTTTTGGAGTCCTTGTCACCTTTTCTTATCACACAGAACTTTTATTTTATACATATTGAGAAAGCTCTTTTAACTTTTGACATTTTTTAAAATCCCAAATCACTCTTGTGCATACATAAACAGGAATATCAATACAATAAATTGGTTAAGTGTTCCTAAGACTTTTCATATTCAGGGTCTAACTTTTCAAAATTGTTCTTTGACTCATAGATGTCAGGATTTTCTATATAGTATAATCTTTGTGCCATCAAAAACATTGGTGAGACAGCATTTCAAAATAACACATTAAAAAACTCACCAAGAGGCTCAGAACCTCATCCCCCCTGCTTTGAGAGAAATCTTCTGCATCGTGGATGTTTTGCTGCCCTTGTCTAGCCTGGATTAATACTTAGTCCATAGGCACACACCTGATCATCTGATCATCTACATTTGCCCTCTTACAGCACTAACCTATGTTTTCTACCTTTATCTTGCATCTACCTACCACTTCAGCATTTTATTAAAAATAAAAAAATAATAATAATAAAGGGAGAAATGTGGGATCGACATATAAATCAAGTATAAAAATCAAATGAATATTCATATTTGACCTGATTGTTTATAGTTCATAATGCATGATCAAAACCGAAAGTTTCTGTGATGAATGCCCTTGTACTGTTCACCATGTAAGAACTTATTCACTATGTAAGACTTCGTTCACCGTGTAAGAACTTGTTCGTTATGCTTCAGAAGATTGGAGACTGACGACAATTAGGCTTGGGGTGGATTAATGATTGTGCATTGAGCATTGACTCCCCTATACAGAATCTTATTGTTGTTAACAACCATTTGATCAATAAATATGAGAGATGCCCTCTCAAAAAAAACAAAAAACAAAAAACAAACAAAAAAAAACTCACCAAAACAAAAAAACATTAGTGCCGAGCTCTGAGCAGGTTTTGCATTATGTAGAGCTTCCCTAATTTTGAATTCAGGTTTCAAGAATGAGGCTAATTTATTTGGATACACAGTCTTCCTGACACTTAACTTTGAATCATTTGATTCTAAGAGGCTAAAGATTGATCCATTTTTGTCTCCCATTTTTTTCCAAGTCATCCACACCCATTCTGCAAGTTATGATGTTTGTTTTGAATATTTGCACATGTGCAATGACTGAGAGCTTGATAGAGATGGCAAATGAGAGTCTTGTTATAAGACATGATTGAGAATTTGGAGTCTAGAGCCATTGATACTGGAAAAACTGTGCATCTTAAAATTAATGAAATCATACATAGATGTAAATATTTGGGATTTTACTGCACTTAATATTTTGTAATCTGCTTTCTCATCTTAAGATATATTCTAAATATTTTTTTCATTAAATCTGATATAAAAGTAGACTTTAAGATCTGCATATTTTCCAAGATATGCAGTACCCAAGATATGCAATATGTAATTAATGACTTTGGGGTCTCATTATTTTAATTTTATTGTAAATGTTTTCCATGGATTTTTGTAGTGTGCCTGGGGTTGGAGATGTTTAAAAACTGCCATCAATGTTTGTAACCATCAAAAACACAAAGAACCCAAATGTGCATTGACTAGAGAATGGATAAACAAAATATGGTGTGTCCATACAATGGATTACTTTTAAGCCATAAAAAGGAATGAAATCTAATACATGTTACAGCACAATGAACTTCAAAAGTATTATGCTAAATTAAAGAAGTCTGATGCACAAGACCATATATCGTATGATTACATTGGTGGGGACAGTAGTTCCTGCAATGGGCATGAGGTAAAATGTGCTGGAACTGGTGATAGAGTTGATTGTATGACTTGGTAGATTTACTAAAAATGAAAACACATGAATTTTGTAGATTGTATATTATATCTCAAAAAATCATTAAAAAAACCTATTCTGCTACAACTGCTGTTTTCCCAGAATATTAAGTTTTAAGACTAAACATATGCCAAATAATATAAAATGTAAAATATTGTTTGTTTTAGAAAACATGCTTAGAATTCAAATAGTCTGTCTTTTTTTTTTTAAGGCATAAGGTAAAAGTGTTGAAAACATAAGAACAAAGAGTATGTTTTGTCACAAAATCTCTAGGTGAATAGAGACCACTGACACCACCAAGGTTAACCACAGGCCGAGTGTCAGATTCTCTTTTCTGCCATCCCAAGCCCAGCCCTATCATCTGTTCTAGCACTTTCTGTGATGGGCTCCCCACGTCATTGTGAGGCAATCTATCCTAAGGCATCCTGTCTTAGAGTTCTAATTATTCCAAGGAATTAAAAAAATTAAACCTAAGTCAGTTGTTAGTCACTTTCAGTCATAGGTCTGTTTATGAGCTTGTAGGTGAGTTCATTCTCTCTTCTATAAGACAGCCATGCATTCTCCAAAATCGGGAGCTAATCAACTCATGACGCTAGAAAGGTTTTCCCATTGCTGGGCGCTATATATATATATATATATATATATATATTCCCAGGGGGCTCAGCTGTTCTTCAAGTGCCCTGCAGATGCCCTGTAGGTATATATACCACCTGCCTTCACTGCATTTTTAACATTTTATCTCTTGACTTGTCCACCTCCCCATGAACAGTGAGCAGCTCTTGTGCCCAGTTGCTTTCCTTGGTACTAGTTGTCATTGGAACTCTTTAAATGTGACCTTAGAAGCAGGAATATTACCCCACAGGTAGTCTGGCCAGTCTTGGCTCAAATATGGTGGGTCTTTTGCTTTCTCTGCTTTGTTTATAGGAGTCATAACAGACATGATGGTAGACACTGTCATCTTTTCCTAAAAAATTTTGGAAGTTAATAGTCAGAGGCTAGTTATACAATACTGATCAAAGTTGTAAAACCTTTTCTGTTTTTTTCCCCCTTTTTGTACTGATTTCTAGACTATTTGCTAATGTTCTTCATGATTGTAACCCTATGAAAGGAGTCTAACATCCTGCCTGTATCTACTTAAAACAAAAAGATGCCATGAATTTACCTAAGAATCTGAGAAGGCCTGTTGCACTCATTCATTTAAAAAAAAAAAATTTGTTAAGGGCCTACTAATGTACCAGGCATCTATTCTAAACACAGGGGAAAAAAACAAAACAAAGTGGGTTTTTTTGTTTGTTTTTGCCATTTTAGAACTTAAAATTCAGTGGAGGAGCCAGATAACAAACAAGTAAACAGATACATATATGCTATGCATTAAGTAGCAGTTAAATGCTATGAAGATAAGTGGGGTCAGGGGATAGAACCCTGCCATGGTCAGATCAGAGATGCTTCTCTGAGAAGATGGCATTTGAGCAGAGATGCAAGTAGGGGGCAAGAGGGAGACTGCTGGCCTGTGGTAAACTGTTTATAATTAGTTCTTTAAAAAGTTAAAAATAAAGAAAGAAACATGTTACTCACATATAAGGTTATTATAAATTTTACTGATATGCAGCTCATAGTTTATGAATAATAATGAAATATATAATACTCTTTATTGTAAATTCGATATAGCCAATTCATTCTCCAAAAATGCTTTCGTTGATTTTTGCTGAACTCTTGTAATCATAGCCAAACTATAATTTTAATTGACAAGAGTAGTTCTGACACGGCTGTTGGCCAATATTTTCTTTTATCTTAACAAATAAGAAAAAAGTGAAATAACAGAGATGAATATCTGAATTTCATGCATTCATCAATGGCATGAGTTACTTCTCTCTGAAAAGGATAATAATTTTTTAATACTGAAAGACTATTTCCTCAAATATTGTGCTATTCACAGTGTAATGGCGACAGGCATGACGCACTTTCATGCTTAATCTGCATTAATAGCTTTTTTTATCAATCACCTTTCTAAGTCTAGAAAAACAAGAAATCAAGCCCTGATTTGTAGCATTTGCCAATTTCTCTGTGTAAATACTCCCACTATGGCTAATTTTAAGCTACCAGCATGAAGTCATTGAAAGTGGAGTTGCGAAGAGCTGCACACCATGTAAAGTATTTCCACCATATTTATTCAATAGACATAACCTCAAGAGCATAGTAACACTGAAATGTAGCAATATAATTAGGAAGTTTTGAATTAGGTCACTTCATGTCTCTATGTCATATTTTGGTAATTCTCCAAATATTTCAAACTTTTTCATTATCATATTTATTACAGTGATCTGTGATCAGTGATTATGATTTGCTGAAAACTCAGATAATGGTTAGCATTCTTAGCAATAAAGTATTTTTTCCTTAAGGTATGTACATTGTTATTTTAGACATAATGCTATTGCACAATTAATAGATTACAACATAGTGTAAACATAACTTTTATATGCACTGGGAAACCAAAAAATTAATTTGACTCATGCTTTATTGCAATATTCACTTTATCGTGATGCTCTGGAATTGAACCTGCAGTATCTCCGAGGTATGCCTGTAACTTATTGAACTGTCGATTAACAACTGTCTCACAAAATTCCTGACAATTTAACATTTGGAGAGTAGATCTGAGCTAGCTCCAGCACACTGCAGTTAGTCACGTGGATATTAGAGGGAAGAACATTCCAGGCAGAGGAAGCAGGACGCATGAAGGACCTTAGGCAGGAAGAGGCTTGATATGTTAAAGGAAAACCAGAAGGTCAGGGTTGTGGGTACAGAGTGGACATGAGGAGGGGGTGGACAGCACAGATCATGGGCCAGATAAGGAGTCATTTTAGGGAAAGTGAGAGTGACCCCAGAGCACCCCCCAACACCTCCAGGTGGGGCCTACATTCAAACACATCACCCTCAGCAGACAAGCAGAGCCTCTAATCAGCTGTGTGGCTTTGAAGAAGTCACTTACCAGGAGGGTAACTCCTGGCCATCACTTTTCTTATCCGTAAGATGAAAAGGTTGGACAAACGTGACATTCGGACTTCCTTCCAACCCAGCAATCCTTGAGTCCAGATAAGCTTCCAGTGCTTTTCTTATAATGCATGCAGTGGTCCTGCTGCCTGTCAGCGAGGCCTGTGTGGAGACTTCTGGGCATTCCCAGTATTTCCCCAGCATTGACATGGGTATGGTTAGTTTTCAGACCCTGTAAATTCACTGCATCTCTTGCATCTCCTACTTGCCTCTGAATTTGGCGGCCTGCTTCTGCAACCGCCTTGTAAGAAACCCAGGGAAGCACTGGAGATAGTGAGGCACAGCCCCATTCATTGCAGATGTTGCTGCTGGCATTCCGGCTTTGGGCACCTGCTCACATCAGCTCATGTCGCTGTCCCTCTGAATGAACAAGTCCCCAAAGACTGAGATGCCTGGCTGAGAAAAGCCTGTGCGTAGGGAAATAGACTCAAGGAATTTGCCGAGTGCTCTTGATTTCCACATTGATCTTCTCAAAACCGTTTCCAAGTTAGGAATGACAAACAGCTGGCTATTCTTTAGATTGTTAAAATGGGGGTGATTGAAGATATCACCAGGGAAAGTAAACATCTTCAATTGGTTATGACCAACTCCAGACTCAAGAGATGAAGCATATGAACTGTTCCCTTGTGTCTTAGGAACTTTCTGCTTCAACAGTATGATTTTTAGAAATAACCCATATTGAGTGGTTAAGATTTCAGGCCCTATGACCAGACTGGCTGCATTTGAATTCCAGGCCAACCATTCTTTAGTTGTTGTCTGACTGTGAGTCACTTTTCGCATTTTTAACTGCAAGGTGACAGTGACAGTAACTGCCCTGGGATGTGATTAGAAGCAGATGAACTAATACTGTTCCATAGTGTTCATCTAATAGTTGTTTCAGGAATCCTGTCATACCCATGGTTTCATTTTCTCTTAGAACAACCCCTGTCTTAGTCAGTTTGGGCTGCTATAACAAAAATACTATAGAATGGGTGACTTAAACAATGAACATTTTATTCCTCACAGTTCTGAAGGCTTGGAAGTCCAAGATCAAGGCACTGGCAGATCTGGTGTCTAGTAGACATACTTCCTGGCTTATAAATAGCTGCCTTCTTGCTGCATCTTCGCAAGGTTGAGAGAGCTGGCCTTCTCTTTCTCCTCTGATAAGGGCACTAATCCTATCATGGGGTTCCACCCTCCTGACCTCATCACCTCCCAAAGGCCCCATCACCAAATGCCACCACTTTGGGAGATTAAGATTGCAACGTAAGAATTCTGGGGGATGCAAACATGAAGTCCGTGACGACCCCCCTCTCTGAGGAAGGTTGACTGATATTACCATCTCCATTTCAGAGGGGTCAGCATAGCATGACCTACCTTTTCCAGAACTTCAGGCATGTGTGAACTGTTTTTAGGACTTTTGCCATTTTGCGTACTACAATTCCACCTCTGGAGCTGGCCTGCCTGAGCTTGACTTCTAATTTTAATCATTTTGCCATTTGAGCATCTTTGGGGAAGGTCGTTAACCTCTGCAGGCTTCAGCTTCCTTACTTAATGAAAGGGGATTATAATAACCATAATAACAGTGCCCACCTCTTAGTGTGGCTGAGAATTAACCAAGGTGATCGTTAGGAAGCACCTGGGCACTTAGCATGGTGGCTGACACATGATAGTGCTGGCGACCATCAGCAGCAGCAGCAGCACCACCATCATCCCACAAGAAGAAACAGAACTTCAAAGAGGTGAGTAACTGGGCTAAAGAAAATCATTGAGGTGAAGGTTTGGGGCAGGCGTTGCTCCTCTGGAGCACAAAATGTTCCTGTATATACACGCTTATGACTGCTTTGGTCTTCAGCGTTTGAAAGGATTTGTTCCTCCTCAAAAAACTCCTTTGTTTGACTGGGGTACGTAATGCACTGGGGAAAGCATTCGGCCTGGAGTCCCAAGTTCTGCTTTTCATTCTGTCTCTTCATTGATTAACCTTGTGTATGACCTTGAGCAATTCACTTCCCTTTGAGGCTCAATTTTTTCGTCTGGCAGATGAAGGCATTAGACTGGATAGCCTCTATAGTCTTCTTTAGAATGTTATAGTAGTCCTTATTTATTGGATTTAATTGATTTATATACTCATGTATTTATTTTATTTTTAAAATGAATTCTTAAAGTTAATAAAGTAGTAAGTTGTGTACAGAATTTGGAAAAGTAAAGAACCATTACTTATTATTCCATTTCCTAAACTTCGTATTTGTCCATTTTATTCCAATCCTTTTAGTGTAGTTGAGGCGAAGTGCTGCTTCGTAACCTACATTTTCATTAACCTTGTATCATGTGTATTTTCCATATTGATGCCTTTTGTGTATTGATTGTTTTTAAATAGCACTTAGGAAAAAAAATCTGCACAGTCCCCTTCTTTTTCTCCAGCTCTTATCACCCAGGCCTTTGTAGATATCCTGTTAGGGTAGAACAACCATTATTATACTTCCATGTGGTGATAAGGCCTTTGAAGGGAAATAAAATGGGACAAGGGGTTAGAGAGTAACTGGACGGGGGGAGCTCATTTAGAAGGGCGAGAGGGAGAGGATGTCTGTCTGCAGAAACCCTGGAGCAGAGGCCACCAGCAGGAAGCAGAGGCAGGGGCTGTGTGAAGGTCTGCGGGAAAGAATTTTCCAGGCAGAGGGAGCAGCAAATGCAACGGTGGGAATGAGTTTGGCGTGTCTGTGGAGCAGCGGGAAGGGCAGTGTGGCTGCACCGTTCTATCCCTGAGCTCTCAGGGATGAAGGCCCCTCCTCCTCTCTTTTCCAAAGTCAAATGGGATTGTTCCCAGAGTGACCAGGGACAGTCGTGTGGTAGAGTGCTGACGTCAACTGCTCTTCCAGGGTGAAGGAGAGAGAGGGGAGTTGGAGAAGCTTCCCCCTCCATCTGCAAAGCTGGCTTCACGGGAGAGGACTTATTCACCAGATGGAAAATCGCCTTTCTCTCGGAGGCTTCGGTATCCTTGCTATCACGGGGTTGTCTGGTAGAGACTCCCTGGATGCATCCAGCAGGGTTTATGGAGTTGAGCGTACTGCCTGGCCAGTTCCAAGTCTCTAAACATCAGAAACATCAGACTGCTCACAGAGGATTCCTTCCCAAGAATGCGCAGGCTTCCTGCAACAGGCTGAGGGCCGCAGTGTCTGAGTACTGGTTGTGGAGCCTGAAGGGGCCTCAGGATAGCCAAGTGAACTCTAGGCACGGGCTTTCCAAAGACATGGTTATGGTTCCCCAGTTCCTGTCTTTAGCAGATTCCTTTGTATTCCTGGTACCCTGAGAGGGGTCTTAATATTCTAGGGACAGGTACCTACCCCAGTCTGAAGTCCTTATATTACCTGAGCCTAATACTTTATTCGTTTGGCACCAAGGTGGGTGGAGATCGAAGGGGTGATCTTGGATATGCAAAGAAAGTCCAAGAGACCTATATTTTAAGGTATCTTTATTCTCCTATCTGAGGGCAAGATTGGATTTTGATATGATGAATCAGTCTTGGACTTTCCTCTGTGTTTATCAGTTTTTCCCTTAAAACACTTACCCTGCATCTTTGAATTAAAAACTTTGGTTAGAATGAAGATCTAATGAAGTTGTAGAATAGAAAAGAGTAATGTATATTCACTGGTTAGACTAGTTAACTAAGAAAAACTGCAGAATCTCAGTGCTTTAATAAAATAAAGTATCCTCCCCTCCCTTCCTCTCACACATGTGACAGTCCAGTGTGAGCTGGTAGGAGTAGGGGTGGGACTCTGCTCCGCTTACTCATTTAGGGACCTCCTGCTGTAGCAGCTATATTACCTCCTCTGCCCAGGGCTTCCCTTGGGGCCTCTGCATCTAACCAGCCAACAGCCACATAGAGTGTGAAGATGGTGCCGGAGGTCTTAGAGCCAGGCCTGGAAGTGGAGCACATCACTTCTCTCCCCATCGGACAGAACTCGGTCCTGTGGCTCCAGCTGCATGGAAGGGGAATGCAGAATGGGGACTGGGAGCAATTGTCAACTAAGAGAACACAGACATCAGCTCCTGCACAGTGTTTCTCTAAGCAACCCCGGTATCACCAATGGTTGGTGTGGGAGGTGATTAGTAAGAATGCAAATTCCTTAGCCCAGGAAAAGATCTAGAAGCAGAATAGCTAAGTGGAGGGCCCAGGGATCTGCATTTTAAGAAGACCCCACACCCCCCAGCTTATGCATTCAACACCCTGATGTTTAAGATTCACTAGCTTTGAAAGTAGGGGATGCAGTTGTATTGAAGTAAACAAGATAAATGCCCCTCTTGTTCTGCTTTCTCTACCTCTGGCACATTTTCAAAGAGGAATTAAATTAATAACTTGTTGATTTGTAACTCTCGCCCTTTAAACATGTAAGCTCTCAGCATGCTGGATGTCAGAATCATTCGTCAATACATCAATACTCTTAAGAGGTCTGTTCACTTAACTAATAAAGGAAAGCCAAGGTTGTTTTTTTCCTCTGTCCTTGGCTGGCCAGAGGCAGTGCCCTCTGTGACTGGAAATGTGCAGGCTGCCCAGGAAGCACTGGTGATGGATGGCTTCTTTGCTCAGCTGGCTGTGACCCTCGGTATCCTCTTCCTTTTCCTCGTCCTCTTCCCTTTCCTGGTGACCAGTCTCTGCAGGGCTTGGCATCCTTGTAAATGTTACACAAAGAACTTCAAATTTGCTGGACTTCAGGGGTGGAGGACTATGGCATTGTTCCTGTTTCTCTTATCGTTTGGTTTAATAATTCCAATTTTCTTATATTCCCGTGGGAAACTGGAAGCCTTTTAAAAACTACTGACAGTTGCAAATAGTGTGGGTTGCAGATAGTACTGTTTGGAGAGAACTCACCCAAGACCAGAGCTGGAGGGCTCTTGGATTCATATAAGATAGGGCTGTTTCTATAGTTACACTGCTATCAAACATGTGTTCCTATATCCAAATATTTAGGGGAAAACATCTAAAAAAACAAAAATGGGTAAAAAATGGAATATTACTTATGGTTTATAAGAAATAGACTTTAAGGTTTTTAGTTCTATTTCAGTACACCAGATGTGTGAAGATCTTACAGACCAGAAAGTGAGCCCATTTTTGGAAAACAATTTTCATAAAATGGCAAGAACATCAAGATACAAGAACTTTTCATAGAGATCTTGTTACATGTACTTGCTCTTCTTTATTTCTCATAATGACTTTGTGAGGAAGGCATCATTATGCCCCTCTTACAGAAAAGGAAGCTTGAGGCCTAAAGTGGCTGGGTAGCTTGACTGAGGTCAGCTGAGCAAGGAATCAGTTCAATTCAATTCAATTCAATTCAATTCAATTCAATTCAATTCAATTCAATTCAATTCAATTCTATTCTATTCTATTAGCTCTTAAGCACCTGTGGAGAATTCAGAGCAGGACTATAGGTTCAGGAAGATGACTTCACACAGTTTCTGTCTGGGAAGACAGGAACAGCATTGTGGCAGAGGGATCAGTATGTGCAAAGAAAGAGTGGAAATGCATGGTGTGTCGGGAATGTCTGTTGCTGTCATGGGCCGGAGTATTGGGACTGGGACTGAAATCATGTCTAGAGAGAACATAAAGCTGTCTATTCAGTACTGTAGCCAATGAGGAAAGGCTTGAGAGTTTTAAAGCAGGGGTTCAGTAGGATAATACGTGTAATTAGGAGGGCTGGTATTGACAAGAAAGTGGGAGCTGAATAGAGTCATGGGAAGAAGAGAGGAGGCCTGAGCTAGAGCTCAGCCCTCAGGGGAACTGAAGAGTTGTTATCCATCCTGTATTCTGTGAACATCTATAGCACTGTCTTTCACTTGGGGCAATTTTGCCTCACGGAGAACACTTGTTAATGTCTGGAGATGTTTTTGGTTGTCACACCTAGAGGGCTAGAGCTATGATATCGAAGAGTTAGAAGCCAGGATGCTGGTATACATCAGACAATATCCAGAATGGCCCTGCACAACAAAGAATTATCCAGCCCACAACAGCAACGGAGCCAAGGTTGAGAGACCCTGACCTACAGTGATTGGGTGGAACTGTCTGGGTAATGGCTGAACATCAATTTCCCCACATGCTTTTTCACCTCTTTGGATCAGCTCAGTGAGTCTGTGCCTAAGTGTCTTTATCTGTAGAGTGGATTTAAGAAGATAATAGAAAGAATCCAGTGGTAGAACAGAAACTTTTATAAACTTTCCAGTGTTTATTTTTAGTACATATGTTCTTTATAGACTCATAATCAAGCAGAAAAGAAGTCCCCCATACCTAATGAAGTAAACCTCTTTGGAAGAGCACCTTTTAGTTAATATGTCTATTAATTTAAGCTCCAGAATCCTCATTTCAGGACTAAAGCTTGCATTTTTGACAAATTATTTTAGATTGATTTTTTTTTTTTTTTGGTGGCTGTAGTCATGCCTCTGGGGTATCCAGGTTTTTCAAAGTGATCCATGTGGTAAAGAACCATGGTATTGCCAAGGTCAATATGTTGCTAGCTATGAAATAAATTCACCAGCCATGATTTAGTCTATTGATGTGGATCACTGCCAATACTGCCTCAGCATTATAGAGTCTCACTGAATAGGCTGGTCATGAAACAAGTGCTTGTTGAATGAGATCATCCTAGAAAACACTCTGTCAAGGGATACTTGATGGCATAACTCCTCTGCCATCAAGTGACTATGTGGCCCAGACAAAGGCATGCTCCTCTCTGGGCTTCAGAGCATTTTGATGGAAGAGACCACTGATTTTGTTCAGTCCACCGGCATTTCTGCAGATGAGCAAACAGGACCAGAGATGCTGAATGATTTGTCTGAGGTCAAACAGCTGATGGGTAGCAACCTTTAGACCCTGTTTATAAGGGCATAGGCATTTAGAAAGAGAGCCCTTGCACCATGCTGGCATCTTGTATTCCTACATGACCATGCATCATTTTCTTCTGGTTTGAGCAGAGAGCCAGTTAGATGACCAGTTAGAGACCCAAGAGTGATACTCATTCGGGGAGGATTGCCCATCTGCTCATACAAGACGAGCACATTGTTTTATTTATGATGGTGAGTCTCTTTGTACCTAAAGGATCAAGGCTCTGAATTGGGCCTGAAATGCTTTTATGATGGTTTTTTTTACAAAAAGTCCCATTAGTATTTAAACAGAGCAGGCAAATGCAGGTAAAGGAAAGTGCCTGGGGACTGGCGGAATTACTGTCCAGGCTACCAAGACACCTCTGATTTCCTCAGTGTTTGTCTCAGCAGAAATCCACAGTTAGGAAGATCCTTTTTGGCTGGGTGAGGGCACTGGAGAGTTGCACCCTGTGTGTGTTTCTCCCATGTCTGCAGTAAAGCAAGTACCATGTTGTCCGACAGGCCTGGGTCTTGGGATCCTACCCCCATGTGACTTTCCTCTCTGAGGGGTTTTCTCATCTGTTAAATGGGGATAACACCAGTACTTGTCTCTGAGTTCCAGAAGAGTAGTTTTTTTAATTTGCGTTAAGAATTTTTGCATAGTGCTTGATAAATTTTAAGAGCTCAGTATATACTACCTATTATTATTATTTTTATTATTACTATTATTATTGCTATTTTGTTATGAAATGTGTCTGGCACACAGCAGGTTTCCAAGAAAGGTTAATTCTCTTTTCGCATAACTCCTCTGCCATCAAGTGACTGTGTGGCCCAGACAGAGGCATGCTCCTCTCTGGACTTCAGCCTCCCATTTTGAATGCGAGGAAGAAGGCCCCTCCCACCTCTACACATTCTCTGTAATGTGTCTTTGAGTCTGTGATTCTGGTCACACCACAGTTAAATAATCCAAAGTGACCCTGCTAGGCAGAAAGCGATGTGCCCCTATTGAGGATGCACATCACATTTTTCGTGATGCTGATTCACTCATGAAGGCTCACCCCGGTAATCAAACAGAAATAATTAGGAGGGGAAAACAGGAATGAGGCATTGTGGCAGCTTAAGTATTGTCATATTGCTTATGGCTTTCAAAAGGCAGTTTAATATCTGGCTAACTGGCTCTTATTAAGTGGCACCCAGATGAATTACCCACACATTCTACCAGTCTTGACAACAAGAATGGGATCCTGGCTCTGTGTAGCCGTGATTCACAGGACTTAGCTGATCATGAGTTAAAGCGGCAAAATGTCTCAAGGCCAGTCATTTTCCTTATCTGTAACGTAGCTGGAGGTCTGTAGCACAGCTTCTGAGATCAGAGTGCACGTGTGACTTACTTTGAGTGTAATTACACCACTTTTCTTCGCTCAGTTTCCTCATCTGTAACATGGGGACTATTAATGGTCTTGGAGTGATGTGTAGTACGGCACCCCGCACATGGGAATCTCAAGAAGTGCAATTTTGTGGTTGTTCTAAATAAGAGACTGAGCGAGGTTCTATCTGAGACCTCTCTTTGTTTAAGAACTCGTGATTTCGGTTTGGAGGGCTGGACGATCACATGGCAATTAGCAAAGTCTTTAATGGGTGAAAAATATACTCCAAAGGACATGAGCAACAATACAGAAAGAACTGTGTATTGACGCAGTTTGTATGGTTCAATAAATATTGTATTAGGTCCAGGATGGAAAAAGGATGTTGCCAAAATAATTGTGATGTGATAGACTAAAAAAAAATAAACCCAACAATGGGCCAGTGTGCTGGCCAGCAGGAAGCCGCAACAATACCCCCACCTTTTTCCTGTACCTTACCCGGAGTTCCTTCCAGGCGGCACAGATAACCCGTGGGTGATAAAGTCGTGGACCGGGTTTGGTGCCAGCTGAAAATAGAAGAATCAGTGTCAAATTGTTATCTGATCAGAAAATGGACTTAGCAAACACCCTTCCCAAGTATTGCTTAAGAAAGTCTCTTGTGGGGAAAAAGTCCTTTTCACACCTGAGCGAGCCCTCTGAGTCACACTGACACTCAGATGGAGCATCAACAGAGAGAGGCGCACATCCGGCACCAAGCCTGGCTTGGGAGCAGGAATGTAAATAGCAGTTCCTCGCCTGTAGGGAGAGCCCCTGGCTCCCAGCAGGGGTGTCCATTCTTTACTCCACTTAGCTCCGGGGCAGCTGCTGGCTTTGACCGTGACTTCCGTGACTCCTGCCCAGCTTTGTGCCCCGGCGGATGGCGGATGACCCCTCCCCCCGAGCCTCAGCTTCCTCATCTGTAAAGTGGTCATAGCCGGCTCAATGGGTTGTTGTGGAGGTCATGCAGGCAATGTGTTTAGCAGTGTGCCTGGCATTCCTTACAATATTTTAATAATGAAATAAAGAGTAATTATCATTAATAACAATCCTGGGAGGGATAGTATTATCTCCATTTTAGAAGTAAGGGAACTGAGGCTTATTCCTTAAATGACTGATTGAGAAGCCGAACGCCAGGCACTGTTTTAGGTTGGGCTGAGGGTAGAGATTTTGAGCAAATACACATTTAGATATAAGATATACTGGATTCAGGTCGGTGGTAGGAAGAAAGTCGAGGACGGGAAGAGGGAATCAAGGACCTGGATGGAGGTGCTCTGCTCGTCTGTAGACAGGGTGATCAGGGATCGTCTTCCCAGGAAGGGGACATTTTGCAGAGACCTTCATGAAGCGGGAGCACAGGCCTAACCAACATCTTGGGAAGAGCATCCGGCAGAGGAAATGGCCTGTGTGGAGGCTCTGCAGCTGGAGTGTCTCAGCCTGCCTGGGTGCCCGGAGCAGAGTGAGCCAGGACAGCAGCTGGAAATGAAGTCAGGCGCTGACGGCCATGGTGACAGTTTGTAATGATGTCCACTGGGAAGCCACTGGAAGCTTCTGAGCTCAAGTTCTGACCTAAATTAAACTTTGTGTAAATTTCACTCTGTATCCCACGGAGGTGATGAGTGGCGGGTAGGCAAGATGGAAGCTAGACTGTCGACCTGGAGCCTCTGTCAGTTCAGACGGGCTTGGGTGGAGGCTTGGGTGGGGCCTCGGATAGGGGGCAGCAGTGGAGGTGGTGGAGACGGTGGCAGACTGGAGGGAATAAAAAGGGAGCATAAGATCCATTCATTCTCCTTCCTGACAGAGCTGCTGTTCTACCAGGGGATAGAAGACACGTCAAGGAAATGAACTCCATAAACTTCAGAGATAACGTTCTCTGGGGATTAAGAAGAGAAGAGATCCTTATAGGCTGGCATGGTCGACTGAAGCTTTCAGTGACAATGTGGGAAATTTGAATAGGCAAAGAAATGAAGGCAGGAAACTGCTGCATTTTGAGAGATCTATGTAAGGAAAGATTAGAACAAACATACTGTTTAAAGACTCTAAATATTTAGGTTATTCCTAGCTCTTCACTATGCAAAATAATGCTTCAGCTAACATCTGGGTATTAGCTATGTGGTCTTCAGAAGACTTAGTTAACTACTCTGGGCCTCAATTTCTTCATCTATAAAATGGAGAAGTTGTCAGTATTTACCTCATAGGACAGTTGTGAGAATTAAATGGGCTAATATAGATAAAGAGATTAGAACACTGCCCAGAACATATTAAACACTATATAGTTGAGAATATTTCTTTCTTTAGGTATTTAAGAGTAGAGTAACTGAACATAGAGCATACACATTTTTAAAAAAAAGACTTTAAATATAAACAAGGCTTTTTTTTTTCCTTTCTCTGGTCTTCATTGAAAAAGTTTGCCAACTCCTATTGTCTAATACAGCCCAATTGTCCTTCAACGTGATTGGGCCAATTTATGCCTTAAACAATCAGAGTATGTATGCTCACCAACACTTGGTTCTGTTAATTGTGGAAATTTTAGTCACGCTGATGGATCGAAAATGGTGTCTAAATTTAATTTGCGTATCTTTGACCAGAAGTTCTCAAAGATTTTGTTCTCAGGACCCCCTGACACTCTTAAACATTTTGAGGATCCCTAAGAGCTTTTGTTCCTATGGATACTAGTTATCACAATTCACCATATTAGAAATTAAAGCTGAGAAATTTTTTAAAAATTTGCCACTCGTTTAAAAATTGCAGTAGTCAACCTATGACATGGTAACATAAATGCCATTTTTAGATTCAAAAATTATATTTTCTCAAGCAAATTAGAAGTTAAGTGAGAAGATGGGCATTGTTTTGTATGTTTGTAAATCTCTTTAGTGTTTGCTTAATGGAAATGGATTCTCATACCAGCTTCTGCATCAACCTGCTCTTATGTTGCTGGTTGAAGAAACTATGTAGAAGATCAGCCTCGCATCATTTTGTGGTTGGAAAAAGGAGGAATATCCTAAAAGCCATTTGAAATACTTCTTTGTTCTTATACCTAAACTCTACAAGTGATAGTTTCTGAGAGAGAAAGTTTCAATGTGGAATCTGAAACCATATCATTGAACTTTTCATGCTTTGTAATATTAAAATTCATTAGTCTATCTTACACTTTGAATGGATCTTTTACCCACCCATGAATTTGTAATATCATGCATAGGTTATTTGGAAAATATTGGTTCACTGAATTTTGCACTTCTTCCAGATTCGACATTTTTCACTATGCAAGAGCAAAACGTCACATTCGTTAATATCGCCATCAATCTCATCAGAACAGTCTTTAAGTATTGGGAAGCTGTCAAGCTGAGAGTGGCATATATAAGATTACCATAATTTAATTTTTGCTTGAAAGCTCAGAGTTTATCATTGGCAACACATATCGTCAGTTGTTTTCCTTGAAGTGATCAGCTCATTTTGTTCATTTTTCAGAAAATGTCTGCCAAATACACATCTGGTGACTATAGTTTGTCAGTTACTCTCCCAGCTACAATGGGACTGAATGAAATAAGCCACTGGCTGAGCTTACACCAATCACGCAAGTGCCTTTCTTAAAGATAACATTCATATTTTTCTCATTTTGTCACACAGAATAATGAAAAGGCAAGTACTCGGTGGTAGAGATACAATTCAGTTTATAATTTTTACTGCTTCGTTGAGGATTTTTTTTTAACACCAAGTGCATAGTGGTGAAGAATACAATTACTCCTTTTTAGTTTGTTACCAGTGCCTTGATTTGTGCTAAGGCTCCCATTTTTTCCATTGTCACGACAATTGTCAACACGGAAAAAAGCAAATGACATAAAATTCTGATAAAAGTAGTTTTGATTCCATGTATCTCCTGAAATGATTTTGGGGACCATTTGAAGACTGCTCCCTTAGATAATACTGATGTTGAATATATTTTTGTCTTTGTTTTCTTCTGTTAACTGGTTGTCCATATCCTTTGCCAATTTTTGTGTTGGGCTACTTTTCCTTATTGCTTTTTACAAGTAACTATATATTGACACTAGACCTCTTTGATTATTCATGTGTTGCAAACATTTCTTCACCACTAGGGCAAAGCTTAAATAATTAGGTGCCTCCATACATATAGTAAAACACTACATTGCATAGAGTGATATAGAATATACTAAGCAAGAAAGACCTAGAAGATACTGGTTAATGTTAAAAAAAAGGCAAGTTTCAGAAAATGTAAAGCATATTACTGTAATTTCTTCTTCCTTACTCAAAATGTTTTTTCATATAAATATATATATAAAATTGTAAAACAAATATAAAATGGTTATATATATACATGCATATAACTGTTATATATATAAAACACATATGTATAGGTAATGTATATATAAATGCACATAAAAATAAAGAATATCTTGAAGGATAAATCCCCAAATTACAACACAAAATGATCGTTATTTTAGATGGAAAGGGCCCGCAACAGGGAGTTATATTCAGCTTCTGATTTATTTGGTAGTTTAGTATTTTTATAAGAATAATATATTTATTAATTCAGTAAGTAAAATAGTAACTTGAAAATATAGGAACATGGCTTCTTAATCCTTATAACATAATAGTGCATGAGGGATAGGATTTCCATGCACTGGAAAGAATAACAGTGCATGCCTACTTGACAAAATAATAGTGTTTTTTGGAAGCTATAGGGTTTTCTTTTGGTTGTTCCCTACTGGGAGTGATGCCTACCTATCGTGTTATGGAAATGTGGGCCAAAATTTTCACTAAACTTAAAATGACCTTTTCTTTTTCCTTTTTCCAAATTCTGGCCAACTAATATAAATAAGTCTAATTCAGTCTTTATATGAAGCCCAGGGTACAGTAACCACTGTTACTTAAAACGCATCAGTTTGGTTGATTTAAATATTAATGACTGACTTTTACACTTTTGTAACTGCCTAACTTTCTTCTATTTACCATAGGAAAATAAATAAAGTTTAGTTTTCAGCCCCAAAGGAACCATTTAAAGGATTTAAAACAAATGTTACTTTTGTATTGAGTTCCTAAAAGAAGTGAGATCATAAAATCCTAAAAATACTGAATGTCACATTAGGGAAAGCTGGAGCAAGTTAATTTCCTAGGTATTACCTTCTGAAGTTATGCATACTTCATATCTTCCCATGATTCAGACCAATAGAACATATAATTGGTAATGGTTGTAGATATAACATCTTTCTTCCAGATGATTTTCCAAGTGCTGTGAGTGGATTTCCCTGCATGTGGCAGTACCTAGCTCAGCCCACACGTGTAAAAGTTAACACTGCCTTGTGTGGTAGATGTGTGTGCCAGGGGAGGGAAGATCCATCCTGTTTATCGCCTCATGCCTTGGGAGCTGCATCACTTACCCGGCAGAAGGAACCTTTTCTTCCTCCCCAGTCATGGGTAGAGCACAGGGTACTTTTGTAATTTCAGTTTAAATCGCTTAGTACTCTTCGTAAGGGTTGGAGTAGAGAGACTAAAATGTACTTAGGGTCTACTCTATGTCAGGTCCTCTGACAGGTCCTTAACATGTTTTAGATAATTGCATCTGCATAAAACCCAGTGAGGTGAGGTTATTATTATCTCCAATTTAAGCTGAGGAAATGAGTCTTGCGTGAGATCACAAAGCTGGAATGTGACAGAATCAGGATTGTCCCACCTGTCTTTGACCTTGGAAATCAGGCTGGGTCATCACTATTTCCTTCCTGCTAGAGAGAGTAATAACAGAGCAGGCAGAGGAAACTTTCTCAGGAGTCTCTTTCTCTAGCATTTAGTGGCACTCCTGTCCACCTGACCAGCTTCTTGTCCTGTTGACATGGGTGGTTATTGTCCTCAACCACGTTTTGGCTGTGATGCTATGAGCCCTCCTAGTGGCTCACACCTAACAGGCCCAGACTCTACCTCGACCCTGTGTCCCACTGTAGAGTTGCTTCATTTCTTTTCCTGCCCTTTCTATGTCAGCGTTTTGCAAGGATTACATGAACTTGTCTGCATTTCCCTTCCGGCCGCTCTCTGTTAAAGCACTACAGCTTGACTTCCCTTCCCCTCCCTTTGCTGAATCTGCCTCTCAGAGGCACACTCGCCTTCATTATTGGCAAACTGAATGATATTTTTCTGTGTTTGCTTACTGGACCTTTCTGTTGTCATTGCTAAAATCCCTACTGAGGAATTTAAAATCCTTGGTTTTCATGGTACTGTTGTCCAGGTTTTTTTCCTGCCTCCCTGACCATTCTACTGTTCGGTCCTTTTCATCCTCTTCTTCCTGCCACGTATGGTGTGTTGGATCCGGTTCGCACCTGCTTGTGAAAGCCGATTGCAAACCCCGAGAGCCTGTTGATGTCATGTTGGTACCTTGAAATAGTCTGTGGTGGAGTTTACACCATGGGAATTGGCAAGTGAGAAAATGCAGCCCCCTCTTGCCCTAAGAGCATTAAACATTCACCAGCACCCCATTGCTTAACACCCACAATAAAGGAAGTTGTTTCCAAGGGTGGCCCTTAACAAGTTTTCCCCTCCTCTGACATATTCTCTCTGGTTGCCATCTCTCCCTCCCCAAAACACACACACACACACACACACACACACACACACACACACACACACACTCTTACGGTTTTAACTGTCACCTGTACCACTACACCTAAGTATTTATCAGCAGACCTGAACTACTTAAGAGTTTCAGACCTGTATATCCTACCATTTCCTGAAAATGCTCATTTGGGTGTTGAACAGATACTCTAAGTTCACCAAGACCCGTCTGAACTCACCCTTTTGTTCTTTCCCTATGTCCCTTACTTAAGTTAACGGCTCCACCATCTACCTTCTGTCCATTCCAGAAGTCTGGTGTAACTTCTCTTAAATCCTTAGCCAGGCTGAGTCCCAGAAGACATTGTTAAAAGGGATCATAACTTTAGGAGCTACTTTTTGGGGCAGTAACATGAGGGAAATGGTAATTTTTGAGTAAGAGTGTGCTTTTCTTTTTGATACTTAGATTTCAAATTTTGCAGTGTGGAAATTCTGACATCTCAAGTCCTGTGCCATTTCTGCAGTGAAAGCAGCATCCTTCTTGTTCAGGAAAGGGGGAAAATAACTTCAATTAAATTAAGCATCTACTTGATGCCAAGACTTTTAAGAGGCTTTTCCATACGTAAGTTTACTTAATCTTCTGAATATTTTTATGACATAGACATTACCATGATATTTTTGCCTGCAAGAGACATTGAGCCTCAGCTAAAATAAAAAGCTTGTCCATGGGATACAGCTAGCAGGTGGTAGAGCTGTAACTGGGCTAGGCCTATTGAACTCTGAAGCTTGTGACCTTTCTACTACCCCCACTACTTCTGGAGAGGTGTTATACGTGCAGGAGGCTAGTCACTAGCAGCTTCAGTTATAGACTCCCAGAAAGGGCCCCTTGCCCTCACCCTAGTGCTGCTGTCATGTTCTCCCACATCCAAAATCTTAATATCTTCTTCCCCCAAAGGACCTATGTAGCACCTATTGAAATACCTGGATGGATGGATGCAAAGCTCATGAGTATTTTTTGGAGTTTTTAGTCTGAAAGGGCTTCTCTTCTCTTGAAGAACTTTAGTAAAGACATGCTTTCCACACTTAAAGTCACTCACCAGTATGCAAATGGTATATGACTAGCTTGTACACCAGGAGGGATCAATTGTTAACAGAGTCTAGATAGATGGAAAGCTGCCTTCATAGGATCTCCACCTATGAAATGGTCAGAGAGTGACAGAAGTGAAGTGTCCATGTGTTCTTAATAGCTGTACTTCAAAGAAGGTGCTATTTTTTTGATAATCAAGAAACAGATCATGAAGTGCCCCTTGAGACGCTATTAGTCACTATGTTTTTAAATGGCTCCCAAAGAATTAATATGTCACTGGGCCAGAAGGATTGGAAGGAAGGTGCACGACTCTCTAAGTAGGCTCCCCAGTGAGTCACCAGCTCTTTAGTGTCTTTGCGTTCTCCTTGTATGGAGTTTGGTAAAGTGTATCTAACATTCATTCCATCTGTGTCAATTAAACAACTGTTTATGCCAGGCATTTTGAATGAAGCAATGAACAAGATAGATAAGGTCCCTATCTCATGGAGCTTGCTTTGGATAAAATCACTTAAAAAAATTAGAAAATATCAGGTAGTGATCTAAGTAAAAGAAAGAAAGAAAGGAGAGTGATGGGAGAGAATATGTTTGGGGGCTTTAGAGAGGTAGGCAGGGAAGTCTTCCTTGAGGAGCTGCTATTTAAACAAAGACTTACATGCAAGAATAAGCCAGGCCTATGAATATCTTGGGAAGAACATTCTAGCAAGCACAGAAGGAAAGGGGGAGAGCCAGTATGGTTGCAGCAAATGGCATGGGATTTGCTTGGAGAGAGATTGGGGGCATGATTTCATAGGTCCTTGTAGACTAGGAAAAAGGAAATTTATTGGGATTTAGTTGTGCTTTGGGAAGCATTTGGGAGACTACAATGGAGGAGTTGAATGATGTGATTTGCCGTAGGTGCATCATGTTGTCAGCTGTGCAGAGAGGATTTCAGGGAGTGGGGAAAGAGTGTGGACGGTCAGGTGGTTCCTCCAGTGCTCCACTGGATTCAAGATCCTGGCTTGGACCAGGGTGACAGTGGTGTGGTTGGGAAGAAATGGATGGATTTGAGATCTGTTTTGCTGCTGAACTAGATGTGGGTGGTAAAGGAAACAGAAGATTAAAATACTTGTTTTCGACAACTATGTGGATATTGGTGCCATTTAAGAGGGGGGATTACTCAGATAGAGGTGGGAGAAAGTTTAGGGAAGAAATGATTCCTCCTACATTCTTGCATATGGCCCTGAAGCCTCTGCTAAAACCCTGTCCAATTTGAGGAAGGTTAGGCTGCCCACTCCTTTGTTTGGATGTTTGTAAAGGTGAAAAATTCTTCCCCCGCTAATCTAGACTGCCTTCTTGAAACTTCTATCCATGTGTACATTCTTGTTTCTCTGGAAACACATGGAATACATCTGCTGTCTTAGAACATTTTGCCAAATATTTGAATACCAAGATTTTTGACATTGTTTCAACACATTAAAATTTCAAATTAGCTTGGGTAAAAATGTCATTAATTAAATCATAGTGTGTATACACAGGCTTCTCCAAACTGATAATCTGTGTGGAACCATGTTGTGTGGCCTCCGTTTTGAATTAAGTGCTAAACTTTTAGTGATGACTTGTCATTGAGACCCTTAACATAATTCCTTTTTGGTTTATTTTCTTTTTCTAATTCACTTTGTACTTAATTTCAAGACAGTGTATACTTAGTATAAAGTATAAGACTATAAGAAAAATAGAGACAAGTAGATAGATTTAAAAAATAAGTAGCATCCAATATCCCACCACCCAAAGACCTTGACTGATAAGTATTTGGCTTATTTTTTTTCAGTATTTTTTTCTTTTACTTTTTTCACAAGGGGTGGTGTTTATTCTATACATTTATATTTTCCTCTTTTATTTGCATTACAACAAACATTTGAAAGTACTACTTTTAAAAGGTTTCTCAATGAATGTTTCACTTAACACTTGCTGTACATTTCTTTCCATCGATAAGATGACTTATGGCTAGAGTTTTAAAGATTGTTGTTATTTTAATGCTTCTGTGGTGAACAGCTTTGATTATAAGGATTTTCCCATAATCTGGGCCACATCCTTAAGGAGGTCACAAAGTCAGAGAATGTGGACACTTCTGGCTTCTTCATACAAAGTGTCAGTGTTTCCAACAAGGTTATGCAATAGTATGGCTGTGCGTGGTCCTTTGACCACACTCTGGCCTCTGTTAAATGATGCTTATTAAGTGCTTAAAAGAAACATTTGCTGATTTGATAGACAAAACCTGTTCAGTGTTGATATTCTCATTTGTATTCCATGGCTTACTAAGGAGGATGAATATTTTTCTGTATGCTTTTTAGACATTAAATTTTCTTGTTTCTGAATGCTCTGTTTTTGCCTTTGCCCATTTATTAGTTGAATCTATTATTTTTAAGACATTTCCCTGCTCTCTACATCACTGTTCCCTCCCTTGTTATAAAAACATTTATAGGAGATTTTTCATGAACCAGAGTCCAACTAACTAACTGGAATGTTAACTATTCAAATTTTGGGTGAGAGGCAAATTGAAAAGAGGAAGATACTACAAAAGTAGAGAAATCCAAATAGAGTACAGTTTTTTTTCCAGCTCTCAGTATAAAACTCATCAAAGTAAAAACTGTTTTATTTAGACATCTGGGAAATGTACTTTGACAAACATCCGCTTGATGACTGTCAGTGTCATAAAGAGAGTTTGATATCAAAAATCCACAGAAACTGCTGAAATAAATTGTATATTTTTATGACAAAGTGCTCTTTGCTGACTCATTTGCATTGTCCATGTGATGTGGCTTTAGCATCTTAATACAAAAGAGGCCCCCATTTTCATGTAAATGACATGATTGAATTAATAAAGAGCTCTGGGGAGTCTAGGAACTGCAAACTGTGGCATTGCCTTCTACCTGCTTTGAGCAATGCTTACACATGGCTGCTTTTCAGTATTTTTAACATAAAAGTGTTTCCAAAATTTACATATTCAGTGCTTTTATAGCTTTAGTAATATTCTTTCAAACTACCACAGAGGGTAGCAAAACATCCTTCAAAAGTCTGATTTCTATGCATGTAGGCCATAAAAAATGTACAGATAGAATCCTTATCCCCACTTCCAATAAGTTAAAATGCAACTGGTTCTGTTAGACAGTTTGATCTTTTGCTTATCAACAGCACAGAAAGAACATACTTGGCCCTCTATTTATAAAGACCTGCAACCACGGGCTATGTATTAGTTGTTTAAAATATTAAAGCTGAGTTAGCCATCTCGATGGGCTTATGTGTGACAGGTAAGGCAGGCACGATAAGTAATGTCAGGAGTTGGCCAGAGTCTTATAGTCAGTGTGGTGTGTAGACAAAGGAGGAGAGTAGAGGTCAGAAAGACTTGGCCTTGAAATCCAGCCTTACTGCTTACTAGCTTCTTTCTTCTTGGGCAAACCGACTTCTCTGGCACTCAGTTTCCTCATAAACAACCCATAGATTAGGATTAGTAATACCTATCTGGCCTTAAAATTGAGGATTGAATGAGAGAGTATATGTCAACCACCTAGCAGAGCAACTGGCCCACAGCTACTATTTTTGGTATCATTATTGTTACCTGTAACTGGTGCTGTTAGAGAACTGGGCTGGAAGAAGAAACAGTGGATGAGGATAATAAGTAACCTTGTATTTTATAAACAGTCTAGATCTTAACTAGTAACAACCAGAACATACATTTCTTGAATAACTAACATGTGCCAGGTCTCCTGTACCTCCTGCAGGAAGGCAGGAGAAGAAAGTGAGCTCTGTCTGTCATGTCTGGGCTCCTCGGAGACAGGAAGCTGTTACCAAGAGGACTAACACACCCACGGGTGCTCAAAGGAAACAGCCAAAGACTCTTCACATGACAAACTGAGAAGGTGCTCTCAGGGGTACGCAGTGGGGCTGTGCTGTGGCTGCCAAAGCCGCTCTTTAATAGGGAAGCTTGCTGTGTAAATTTGGGAGCAGGGGATCTGATCGACCTTGCACCCCACTTCTTCCCCGCCAGGCCCTGTAGATCCTCAGGGACAGAACAAGGTTCAGCCCCCACCTGCCAGCCGTTGAATGGGGACACTGAGACCCCAGATCTGAGAAAGTCACCTCTAACCTGGGCTGGGCTGAAACTTCACTCAGTGTGTCTACTGTATTGCTCTTAGAAGGCCAGGGTGAACTCTTCCCAGTAGTTGGTAAGTTCTGCTGTATCTGCTTGTGAATGTTTATTCCTGACCTGCCATTAACAGGAACACAGCATTACGAGTTTCCGTCTTGTACTTTCAACCACAGACCACATTCCATTTGCTCTGAACGTTTCATACAGTAACAATCCTGAAAGCAAATGAATGCAGGTGGGAGAAATCATGAGGCTGTGTAGGTCAGGGAAAAGCCATGTTTTCAGGGTTTCTGAAGAATGTGCTAATGTTGTGAAGACGCTCGGTAAGGAGATGGAGGAAGTAGCACTTTGAACAAATGTCTTAAGAAGCTATTGACAAAAATTCCAGGTGAGGAAAGGTAGGGGGAATATTTTCTTGAATACAAAGAGTCAATCCATTTGATTCCTTAAAAATTAAAAAATTATGTGCCTCAAGGACACACCCAACTATACCACGAAAAAAAATACAAGACAAATAAAGGACAAATCCTCAATATCTTTACTGTATAAAGAGCCATGAGGGAGCCACAAGAGTTCTTATGAAATAAATTTTAAAAGTCCCTTTTCCAGATATGGAACTGCAGAAATGTAAATAAAGCTTGGGTGAAAGGATGTCCTTTTACTGAAAGGCTGTCATTGGCTGAGGAACCTAAAAAGAGGCAGCCAGGAAAATGGAGAGGATTGAGGCGTTTAGTTTTGACTTTTACACCTGTTGCTTGCTGATCCACCATTAATTGCTCAGAACAGGGAAGGCAAATACCTTGGTTTTTAAAGAAAGAAAAATTTAAAACTAATATGGCCCCGCATTTTTATGCCATTTGATGATGCCTTCAACAATGTGTAAATAGTATCCTATATTTTTTTAGCACTTGGCATTAACATTTTAATAAGCTGCATATACATTTTCACCCATATGTTTAACATATAAGAATCTGTTGAAGTCATTAATTCATTCAGTCATTTGTCAACTGTTTATTTAAACCTTGTGTTTCTAGGCTCTGGGGACTTAACAATAAAGAAGAAAGATGTGATGCCTGCCCTTAGGAAGGACACATGTTAAAAAAATGTATTCTTAAGAAATAAACCAGAATGTGGAAAATGCTAAATTCATTAAGACATTTATTACAGCATTATTTTTAAGACAAAAATTGGAAACAGTCTCACTGTTTAAAAACTAAGGAAATAATAACAATAAATTTTCTGGGTGTAAATATTGAGTATGATGTTTGTGAGAAGAGTGTTTATGTTATATTAAGTAAACACATCAGAGGACAAATTTGTATATACTGAATGATTGAAATGTTAACAATAAGGAAAGAGGAAAGTATAGGGAAAAAAATGGTTGTGTGATGAGATTATGGTGGACTTCCATTTCTTCTTTGCAAGATTTCCTTGTTTTGGTAAAGTGATAACCCTTTCCCTTTCCAGTAAATTTACACTGCCGGACTTCACGAGCTTTCTATACATTTGTTCATGAATCCTCACAATAGCCCAAAATTACAGGTAAGGAAACTGGGGCACTAGGAGTTGAATTCAAACTCAAGAATTCCAGTTCCAGAGCCTGACATCTTCACTCATTGCTCATTCATGCCTTCAGAGAAGTTAGTCTGGCTTTAAAAATACCAGCCCAAGCTGTGATCTCCAGAGCTCAGTCTCTTAGGTCTTATTGGTAAGATGGGGACCTTAATAATATCCACTGCCCACAGGCTGCTGCAGGAAGTATCAAGTACAATGATGTTTATGAATATATTTCATAAATTTTAAATTTCCACTCAAAAGTTAGACATGGTATATATTCAAAATATTTTTGAGTATCTTAATGAGTACGTATATTAGAAAAGATGTAAGCACATTTTTGTTGAGTTATACAAATGTAAGTTAGCTAGTTTACATATTTTAAATACTTAGAACATGAAAAAAAGTTTGATTGATGAAAAACTATACTGAATACAGTCTATTTTGAAAATGAGTTTCTTGTTCTAGGTCAGCTACTCTTTGCTCTTTCTCTCTTTATGACAATCTCAGTCCCACCCATTGTGCAATTTTCTCGGCTTTTTCTTTTCACTGAATAAGCCTCTTCAAGGTCAAGAACCCATGCTGATGCGCACTTTGGCAGCCCAAGGTTTAAATTTCCAGCCAGCAGTCGGGATTCCAGGCTTAGGTCGCTTTATGATGCTTTGTATCTGTTGACTACGAGTAAAAAGTAGTATGTGGGGGAGAGTTACAACGGTGACTCTTAAAAGCACGTAGAAGGATTATAACGTTAAAATGTGCTCACGAAAGCCATGAAAACAGATGAGTTCCCCAAGAGATACCCAGCAATACACCTTTATAGACTTCTAGGATGAATATATGAAGTCCACGTGGGCCTTGATGACCTCTTGGAGAAAATGGGGAAGAGCTTTGCGTTCTGAGCATCTATGATGTTTTAGGTTGCATCACATGCAGTTGACATTTAATTTGAAAGTGGTCTGTGGAAATGTCATCTGGTTTTCATTTGTGGAGTCCCACTTGAAAATGGGAGGTGGGACTCTGTGACCTCCTGGTTTCCTCCCAACTCTGAAGTTTTTGTTGTTGTTTGATTCTAAGATAAATGTAAAGTTTATTTTCTAGCACAACAACTGATATTTATGTAGGGCTTCAGGGTTTAAAAAACATTGTTCACACAGTGTCTTAAAGAATGATAAAGGGGGAAATGTTCCTGTTAGATCTAGGTTAGAATACATATGATACACCATGTCTGGTATTTTTCTGTGTGATGTTTACTTTCCAGACGGAGTAATATTCTCCTTTAAAGGTAGCTATGTGAGAATTAGAATCTTATTCAAATGCAATGTCTTTCAAATGCTTATCAAACACCTGTTAGGTACGTGTACATATGATGTATAATGCCTGAAAAAATAGTATCACCAGGTGGAAGAATTTGAATAAATCATGCCATCATCTAATTTAAATATTTGGTTCATCTGCTTCAGCTATTTAAAGGAAAATATTGATTTTTCTGGGATATTGTGAATTTACTCCCATTTTCTATGTTCTAAAATAGACCTTAGTATACTCATTGTGTTAGTTATGCTTTCCCTGGAAATTCAACTCTGTTCAGAAATGTCAGGGCTAGCTATGGCTGTGCCTGCCCTGAATTTTAAAAAATGTAATAACTGAATCTTTTTCTATGGGGGCTAAGAAAAAAATGGTATTCTATAATTTTCCTTGGGGACTTGGGTAGATAAGGCTGGGCATATGTGGCGTACCCAATCAAAACACAATTTCACAGGTTATGAGTTTGCATGAGACGCAGTCCATCTCGTGGAACCTGGGTTTGGGTGTGCTTGCAGAGGCAGGGCATGTAGCTGCAACCAAGCAAATGCCCTTGGACACCCTGAATCGAGGCTATATTACTGGCAGCAGTTCCTTCCTTGTAGGGTCTCCTTGGGGTTGGACCCGGTTGCTGTGGGTTGAGCATAAGACATCACCTCAGTTGTTTCCAGTAGAAGAGAAGGAGATCTCATCCGTCCTTAGACAAGATGAGTGGTTCATCTGACCTAGAGCTCTTGTTTTCAGAATGGCCTGTGTGTACTCTGCCTACTGTGCCGAGTACAGTGGTACACATGGTAGTCCTTGTGAGTTGGGCATCTTTGTGGATGATGACCCAGAACTGCCTCCTTGCTGTAAACGTGCTCCGAAAGCCACCGGGTAGCTGTGGCCTTCGCTCTTCCACCCTTTCCTCTCCCCAGTGTTGACCTGCTCTGAATTTTCCTCTCTTAAAGCTTCCTGGGTCCATATTCAGTCACTGGGAAAGATGAGACAGAAAATATTGGTAGGCATTTTTGCATCAATTTGTAATCAGGTTCATAGATAAGATACTATGAGATGTATACATTTTTACAAAGCTGTGATCATAGTTCATATATAAATTTAGGTTACTTTGTCACTTGAAGTCATGTTCCCATCAAGTTTACCACTGGTGCTGAGGACCCAGTGGGTCCAATCAGTGCCTCACGGCCATTATTAACTGATGGGCTTGGAGTAAGTTACTCAACTTCTTAAATCTTTAATTCCTCATCTGTGAAGTGACTCTAGTCTCTCCTTGCTGATAAAGTTGTTGGGAGGATAAAAAGAGAGAATAATTCTGTAAGTGCTGTATTAACTAAAGAGGACCTCAGAAATAGAAGGTATTCATGACTAGCATACAAGGATTTAGAAGACCTTTGAGGTTCCTTTCAACCCAAGACTTAGTGAGCTCCATGAAGAGATGGGCCACTTTCAAAAAAGGCCCAAAATTATGTGTTTATGTATGTGATCCTGTTCATAAAGAGCTATAGTCAGACAGAGAACTTTCCTCATCTACAAATCAAGGGTAATATTTTTCACATAGTTTAAATAAGAAAGTGGATGTGAAGCTCATAGCACAGTACCTGGCCCATAGCTAACTCTCAATAATGGTATCTTACTCTGTTTAAAATGTCTTATAAAGAACATAGGCTGGATTTATTTTGAATATCTGTTCTAGCATTAATAATTAGTCGCCCATCTTCAGCCCCAATGAATCGTGACAAATTCCTTGTCTTGGACAAATAGCTTAAATCATGACACATTGCTTGGGAAAATTATGTAACCTTCTCCCCCTCAGTTTCCTCTTTATGTATAATGAAGGTAATTCCCACCAAACCGGGTCATGGGTAGGTTTAAATATAAGCATGTACATGAAGTGCCTGGGACATACAAAGCTCCAAGATCATTTGTTCTCTCCTTCCTTCCTCTCCCCTCTTGGGGATGTTGGTCGTCCTGCTGGTAGGACCTTGGAACCCTGCCCTTCTCTAGTGTGGGACTTCATCTGTAACAGAGAGCACAGTTCCCACTCCTCATTGTTCCCAGGGAAGGAGGCTTGAAATGCAAAGGCGACAGGGCAGAGTCACTGATTTGGCCAAGGCTGAATCATTTATCTGCATTAATGGAAAACATATGAATGTCCTTACGCTCACCCTGGAAGTTGCCTGCTTTGGTTGAGCCGAGTTTATAACCTCAGCATAAGCTGGGAGCACTGCAGCAACGTGCATTCTCTGAAGGGTGGCAGTTCACTCTGGGTGTCCTATAAATGCTTGCCAAGAAGTGTCCTAACATCCCAATAGTGCTTCCTGAATCTTGGCACAAAGTTCTTTGTAGGTTTCATAGACATGTATCTTGTGTCTTTAAAGGTCAGAAGGGAGTTACAAGCGTGCTTGTGAAATCAAGTTTAAAAGTTGCTTTTCCAGATGTGAAGCCACAGAAATGTACATATAGCTATGGTGAAAAGTGCCCCTGTGGTCACATGCCAAAGAGTTTGAAGTAACGGGCCTGATGGAGGTAAGGCAGGTTAGTTTGATTCTCTGTATCTGTTGCTCACTGATCTCCATTTCTGATTTCCCCTAACCAGGGAGAAGGTCAGCATCTTCCAAGCAGAGGAGCTGGAATGTGCCTATTGATGAAAAGTTTAGTTCATGTATTTCTATGTTAGGAAAAGTCCATGTTGTGAGAGAGGTGCCTAAAAATCTCAGCTGTTCATATAGACAAAGCTTTGGTTTTCTTTAAATGCAAATGGAGTCAAGCTTCTTTTACTGCAAAAAGCCTTAATTTGTACTTTTGCTGTGTTCAAGCTATGTGAGATGCCATCAAAGCATAAACCCTGGTCTCTGTCTTCAGAGATCTCATCTTATGTACACGTTTTCTGCTTTATAGAACCCCGTGAATGTGGATCAAATGCTTTCCATGTATGAACTAGGGTGCTGAGTGCTGGGAAGCTCAAATATGATGGACAGATTCCTGCCTGTCATGCTGTCCCAAAGTTTAGTGGCTTGAAACAACTACTATTTTATTTGTTGAAAATCCTGTGCTCGAACAGCTTCGGCTGCACTCGGGTGGTCCTTCTCCTGGTCTCTCCTGGGATCACTCATGTTGCTGCAGTTCTCTGGCAGCCCCTCTGGGGCTGGGTGATTGCAGGGGACCTTGGGTCCATGTCTGGGAGTTGGTGTTGGGCATCAGGCTGGGCTACATGTTTCCAGCAGGCTAGGCCAGACTTTTTCATGGGGAGGCGGCATTCCAAGACAGCAAACTCAGGGTACCAGTGACTTTCAAGTCTCTACTTTCATCCTTTTTAATAATGTTCCATGGACCAAAGCAGGTCCTGTAGCCAAGTCCGAAGTCAACATGGAACAGACAATGCCAATGCCAAGGCATGGATACAGGAGGGAACATTACTGTAACAGTCAACCACAGGCTCTGACCTAAATAATAACAGCTGCCATTTCATTTGTTTAGCACCTCCTGTGTACCCAGTATGGCTCTTGATGTGTCACATACGCTATTAAATCTATATGATTGTTCTTCACGGTAGATACTATTACTCCAAATTTTCTGGGGTTTGTTGAGTTGCTAAGGTCATACAGATAGTAAATGGCCAGAATTTTAACACTGAACTAAATAATTCCATGAGCCAGGATGACAGAGACCTAGACTAGAAACTATTTGGAATACAAAAGATGAGGTAATGGTCGTGTAGCAGTTCAGTATGCGCAAAAGTTCGATCAACCATACGAGAGAATAATTCAGGAATGTCTTCAGTGAGTTCTAGGAATTTTAATTAAACCTTCTACAAAACAGGAAACATTTGAGCTTTGGTTATAAAAAGAGCTAAGTTCAAAATATAAGCTTGGTTACAAAGAGTTAAACTAAAAGCTGCTTCTAGTGTGTGATTATTTAAAATTTTTGAGCCTTAGTGATGTCATCTTTAAAATGGGGATACTGTTTTAAGGAGTAAATGATCCCATTTTAAAATTCTGAGTATGTGTGGATACCTAGATGGAATCAATAAATAGTAGGCACAAATAGTTTGGATAGGAAAGCAGAGAGGAGAGGAGAGGGCATTGCAGGTAGAGAGGGAAGTACTGGAAAGAGGGAGGTGGTCTGATAGGAGGGATGACCCTGGCCTCTATCTAGGCAGTGAGAGCTCCCAGTTTGTAGCAGACATGAACAGAAAGCAACGGGTAGGTAAGATAAAGCTCAAGTTTGGAGAGCCTTGACATCCAGGCAGAAGAGGTCAATTTGCCAAGTTGGGAAAAAAGGACCTCTGGGCTGCCTTAGGACTTGGGAGGAACTACCGTGTGCATGTGACTTCAGACTCAGCCATCCCCAGAGCCCGCTGGTTCCCTACTGTCCAAGTTCATCTTCCCAGCTAAGCTTTTTAATCAACTTGAATGAGTTTTAGATTTAAGTCCTATAAGCTCAATAATTTGAGTTTCTCCAAATGTTGAGACTGTGGTCAATCTCTCTTCTTTGTTAATGACCCTGGTTCACACTGTGGCCATATTTATTCATTGGAAAATGCAGTTTCTATTCTATTAATTGAGTCTCACTGTCAAGTGCCAGATAGGAGATGTGTTGGAGCAGGCTCAGAAGAGCCCAGTGTGCAAATTTCTTCCCAATTCTGACTTTCGTGTTGGTAATCTAAAATCATTCTTAATGGATATATTTACACCACAGAAATTGGCAAATACTTTAAATCAAGACTCTCCACTCCACCACCCATGAACTTCTAATTTTTAAATATTTACCAGCATATCACTAAGGCACAACTAATTTAAGTGTGGAGTTGAAGAGGACAGCTATTTGGTAGAGCTGACAAGAGAATCCTACCTCTGAAAAATGGGTGTGTCTTTTGGTTCACCTTAAAATGAAACACTACACCAACAGAATGGTGAAAACCATGGAGACTAAAAACAAATATTGGTAAAGATGTGGAGTAATCAGAAGTCTCATATATTGGGGACAGGAATATAGTACGGTAAAATAACTTTGGAAAACCCTTTGTCAGTTCTTTATAAAGTGACACTTATATCTACCCTGTGACCCAGCAATTTCGTTCTTAGGTATTTACCTAGGAGAAGTGCAAGCTTTCATCCATAGAAAGACTTGTACAAAAATATTTATAGCAGCATTTAAAAAAATAATGGCCAGTGATCATGGCAGGAAGGTGAACAATTTGGGATTGTCCATATAATGGAATACTACTCAGCAGTAAAAAGGAATGAGCCACTGATATGAGCAACAGCATGGAAGAACCTCAATAATATTATGTTACAGGAAAGAAAATAGAACAAAAGAGTGTATAGTAATGATCCATTTATGGGAACAGGCAAGTAACCAGAATATTGGCTTCCTTTGTTGAGGGGCAGGGATAGGATTGACTGGCAAAGATCCTAAGAGAATTTTGCAGGGTGATAGAAATGTTCACATCTTGATAAGGAGGGTGGTTACCTAGTTATATATATTTTTTACAAATTATGAAATTGAGATGTATGTATTTCATGGTGTATAAAGATGACTTCAGTTGAAAGAATCAGGGCCCATATTCTGGAATGTAGGAGATTTCTGAAATTAACTGTTCCTTCATCATCTTTGTGGTAAAGGAGTGAAGCCTGCAGAGTCAAGCAGTCTGGGGTTTGAATTTCATCCATACTCTCTACCAGCTCTGTGATTCGGGGCAGATTACCCAGCCTTTCTGAATCTCAGCTTCCTCTCCTGAAGTATAGAGATAATATATTCATTTATTCTTTAAACCAGTAATCCCATGGGCCAGTTTCTGTATAGTTGCTGAGAATATAAGAGTGGACAAGCAGACCCTTCCTTTCCCTCATGGATCCTACCTTCCACAGCCAGTGTCTATAGGGGTTGTATTCCTATAGGGGTTAAGACAGCAGTGGGCTGATGGGATTCTGTCGCAAATTACAGAACATATACCACGTGTGAAGGGAACCACCCTTGCTCTATTCTAATTAAATGGATCATGTCCGCACGATGGCCCAGTCGTGCCAGGTCTGATTTTTCAAGAGACCCTGGAAATCCTTGTTGTGAAAGTTTGACATTTCATTCATTTTTTCCCAAACATATTAGAGGCCAAATACTTAGGTTTGTGACCTCCTGCAAAGTTTACTCATTCATACAACTATTGTATAAACCCCAATCTTTTATCAGCATTTCAATATCCTTATGAATAAAAAAAGTGGGAATATTCAAATCAAGTTGTGAAGTCACACAGTAAGTACTCAGTAGATACTAAATTTTCCTGAGTCCCTCAATTTATTGGATTTTTCCTAATTGTTTAGATGGTCTTGCAGTTTTGCCTTCTATGAATGGCACCCCCACCCAACTCCTATGTCATTTATGTGCCCATCTGTCACCAGTATCAGAGGTCCCTGGAGTCTGACCATCCTAATCTGAACAATAGCCTTTCCCAGAGCATTGCAAGTAGATTGTTACAATGCTGCTCATAAATTCAAAACCAGCTACTGATATTTATTTCAACCAATTTCAAGGCTTAGGGTATGTAATTTTGTTTCACTATGGATTTGGCAGTTACACTGTCAAAGTACAGTTAGGATCAATGTACTTAGAAAATAACCAAAATCTTAAACATTTTCTTTAAGGAGGTTATACCTTAAAAACTATTATCCTTTGCTGCAGGTAGCATTAGGTTCTATTGTGAGTGACAGAATATCCAGTATCCTTGTGTTTTTAAAAAGCTGGAAGTTTTCTTATCATTCACATGAAGTCCACAGTGGCTGCTCCAGCTCTGGTCTCACCTGTATTATTAGCATGCATAAAGGAAGAAAATGGGTGTCCTTTAATGGCATCTTTTGGTAGATGCACTCACTACTTTAACTGACATCCCACTGGCTAGAACATGGTCATGTGGACCATTTAGTTGCTGGGGATACTGGGATATATAAACTAAAATTTTCTGGGCAGCTATATGCTCAGCTAACCTCCAGGGAGTCTAATCACTGAGAAAGAAGGGGATAACTAGCACCTTTGCTCTGCCACGTTCTTCACAGCATAAGCCGCATTCTTTCATGAATCTGTCCTCAGCTACTTGGATTCCTCCTCACTTTCTCTCATTTTAGAACATATAGGAGTACATGTGGGATATCCTGAATCTGACTCCCATCCACAGCACCTGCACCATCTCTGCCCCTGTCCAAGCCTCCATCCTCTGTCCCAGGATATGGTAGCAGCCGTCAGTGGGACTTCTGTGCCCAGTCTTTTCCACTAAATAGCCAGAGTAAGCTTTTGAAAATGTAGGTCAGATAATTTCTCTCTTCTCTGCAGTACCTCGAATGGCTTCTTATATTACTTGGAAGAAAATCTGAAGTCTTTGCCGTGCCCTGTGAGATCAATATGATCCGGCTCTCTGACTTGATCACTGTGTCACTCCCTGTCGCTATTCCACACCAGCCTCTCACTGCTCTTCCTGTCCTCCTAGGGAAAGTACAGTCTTTTCTTATGCTCTTTGCACTTGAATCAGAAGAACAAACTCAGGCTAAGTTGCCCAAGGTCATGTAGTTTAGAGGTAATGGAGCCAGGGTCCAAAGCTGGGTCAGTCTGACTACAAGTTCTATATCTTTATATTTAACCTCATTGCATAAATGCTTAATGAATGCTTGATTGCTCAGTAATAGATTCCATGGAGGCAGACGGTCCATTCTGAGAAAAGGCTGGTTGGCATTTCTGTGAGATCCAGGTGTCCTTTTGCAGGAGAAAATAATGTGTTTTAGATTCTATCTCTGCCAAACCCATTAGGAGTCCCTACTGTAAACCCTGTAGTTGTAGGAAATGATAAGCATCATCAGGCCAGAGTTGGCACAGGCTAATTGGAGCAGCTATCTTCCTTTCATGGGCCAAATGGAAAGACACTCTCTGGGAGCTGAGATGGGACCTCCTCCAGTCAGTGGACCCTTCTGCTGTTCTTGGTGCAGAATCGCTCCGCTTGGCGCAGGCAAGAACAGTTCGTGCCCCATTCGCTGAGTTCCCTCTTTTGCTGAGCTGGAGGTTGGTTTGAAAGAAATGGAAAGGAACATCCTTGCCTGTAAGGGCTTCTTCATTTACATCAGTTATTTAACCTGAGGAGTCGTTCAGGCTTCGGAGAGTCTGAGATTCCTCTGAAATTACATACAAACTCTTGGTTGTATCCATCTGTGTATTTGGACTTCTAGTGAGAGGTTCACCTTTATCAGGCTTTCCCAGGGGTCTGCCATCTCAAAGCATGGTGAGAACTACTGGTAATAAAGACTTCTCTACATGCCTGTCATGTATTTAGTGCAGAATATACACACTAGTTACATTGTTCCTTTCAGTCCTCACAACAGCCCTATGAGTTAGTATATTATTCATAATTAGTATATTATTATAGTAATGACACAGGGCAAAAACTCAGGTCAGAGAGATTCAATTCCTATTTAATATCACACATAAATTTTAAGCCCAAGAATCCTATTTCAAACCCAAATCTGTTATGCTCCCAAAAAGGTACTGTATTTTTATATTGATGTTTGCTTTATCAAAGCAGTATATAGACACATGGTTTTAAAAAATCTAAATTTTTCTTAAGTTTTCTTCTGCTTCCTGCATTGTCTCTTTGTGTTTTTTTTCCCTTTTGTTTGTATCTGTTTCTGTTTTATGTTGGAAGCTTTGCTTAAATCTGGGGATCTTTGCTTGTCCTTTCATACTAAACCTGTGCTGCCAAGAAGCTAATTACAAGCTCTCAGTGAATGAGTAAGGCTCTTTGCCAATAGGTCTCACCCCTGGGGGTTGGGTAGCCAGCTGGCATTTGCAGAGGAGTGATCCGCATGAGTTTCTAGAGTTCTTTTTCAGGATCTTTTAAGTTTTTCCAGATAAGAACTTCCCAACTCACTACTTAGGGTGTGTGAGATGTGCTATTGTTAGGAGGCAGTTAGAAGTGCCAGGCAGATAGGAGGAGGGTGGAGCAGGGAACCTGAATGTAAGTGCCCTGTAAGCAGAGCGCCCATTTCTAATTCCACATTTCGCTCACCTTCTTGAGCCACACATTCAAGTTCTGAACCTTTCTGGGGTTCTGTAGGGTAACCTGGCTCTCTTCTCTTGTATCCCCTTCTGCAGGCTGCTATGCTCTAGGTGTCTGCACTTCTAATAAAGATGTTACTACTTCTCCACTCAATTGTCATCTTCTAAAAATTTATTGAAATATCCATGTCACCAGTTCCATTCTCTTTGATCCCTGCAGTTGTACCTTTTTTATTCTTTTTTGGTCACTTCACATGGAATTTTAAAAAATGCATGTGGTCCTGCTACAGCTAAGATGGAAGTTTCTAGGCTTGTTCCTTCTACTATCATCATTCTGCTCTCCATATCTATCATATTCTGCCCAAACTCTAGGAGACATACAAGAAAAACCTTCAATAGACTCTGCCCTAAATATCTCGCAGTGTAGCCCTGATGACTTCATGCCATTATATTCTGTAGCTTTAATATGAGGACCCAGTCACACATCCAAGAGAAAGTTTACAGATTAAGTGGTGGAAGGAGAGATCCTTCCTATCCAGAGGGATCCAGAAAGATACACTGAAGAAGGTGGAGGGAAGTGTATCTAAGACTAGGGAACAGGATGTGCAAAATCCTAAAGGCAGAGAAGTGCAGGGACAGAGAAAAAAGAGTGAGGCCATCAGCTTGGCTTCAAGAAAGGAATGCATGAACGGAAGTATTAATATACAGACCTTTTGAGGTGCAAGGTACCAGGTGGAGACAGATCTTGAAAGTTTATGAGTAGAAGTTTAGGTATGATTTTGTTTCAAAACGATGGCTTGCCTCTGATATCCTACAAACAGATGGTATAAAGAAAGTCTCTAAGAACTGGGGTGGGGCTCCTGGAAGGGAAGATGGGAGATCAGAGAGTTGGAAACATTCGGGGAAAGAGGAGGAAATGAAATGGGGCAGGAAGGAAAGGAAATGGTTGGGTGGAAGTGGGGGTGGGGAAAGAGAGAGAGTCCAGGAAGAGACCGGAAGTACAAAGGTAGCAACAACCAAGAGTGAAAAAGAGGAGAAAATCAGCAGTGCCTGCCTGCCTGATGGACGTAGTTTGTGTCCCTTAGGAGATAAGAAGCTGGAACATCACCAAAGGGTCTTAAGGTCTGGCCCACCCAGGGCAGGCCCTGTGGACCGGGTGACATCCCAGATGCTGATAACCCCGGGGTTTTTCCATTAGTCTTAGTGATTGCTGCTCGGTGCTTCCCCGCCCCCCTCCTCCCAGTCCCCCTCACCCAACCCAACCATTCTGGTTATCAAAGCACAGACATGTGCAAAATTTTGGAATAAGAAAAACTAGATAATGTGGTTGATTTTGCAGTTTAGGCAAAATGTGAATATTTAACTGTATGCAAATGAGAATTCTCATGATCTGTCCACATTTCAGATCACTTTTTCTTTCCATTTTCAAAAATAAGGACTCTTCAACAGTAATCTGTTTAGCAATCTTACGTTAAATCGAAAGGCTTGCAGCTCTGTTGCCCAGCATGTCAGAATTGTGGACTTTTCTTAACCCACTATTCTTGTTCTCATACTGTGTTTTTCTCCAGTAGCAAATAGGGTAGGAAAATCTGAATATGTTTAGGAGCAAATAATGAAGAGTTTCTCTTACATGTCTATTAGTACTATTTCTTTCGTTTTTCATATCTCCAAATTCCCTTTGAAAATTTCAGTCTGCGTCCAGCCTCTCTGCATCGCCCTCGTTCTGACACTGGCCCCCAGCTGTCTCTGTAAAGCCACCAGTTGTGGAACTGCCCCCTCAAAGGACGAGGGTGACTGGCAGGGCCTTTGCAGAGATACCCACACAGCACAATTTCTGAGCTGGATCTTGTTTGCTTTTTTTGTGTGTTTAATGAGTGCTCTTTTAAGTATGGCAGGATGTAAAGATTAACAGCCAATGAGAATTCTCTAAATGCCTTTTCTGTGGAACTGGTTGGCACTTTCTTTGGAGTTGAGGTTCTCATGGGAAATCTTCCTCTCTCCAGGTTCAGAGGTTCAGTCTCCGAATCATGATTATGATTGAACCTCTACACCCATCAAGCCTTGTTCAGTATTTAATCAATCTCCAATTACCCACCAGGATACAGCAGTTCAGATGTCTGTCTGGCAGCCTCCCTAAGGTTTTTTCCATTTGCATGTCACACACCTTTCACCCTTTCTGTTCTTTGTTTCCTCTTTGTTTCCCTCCTTTTGTTTTTTGGTCCTGGCCCTTCTAAAATGTTTAAGCTTGTTGAAAAAAGCAGACTTTCTCAAGCATTTGCAATCAAAGTATAAATGGACCTAGAAAGAAGATTTTCCCTTTTCAGGGCATACATTAGAGCTCAGCTTCAGCAGTTGTTGGAAATGCTGTTGAAGAACTCTATCTTAGGAACCCATCTGGGGAGGAGCCTTGCTCACCAGAGTGAGGCAAAGGGAATTGCAATGCACCAGAGAGACAATGTCTTTTGCATAACAATTTAATCCATCCATTTGCTGGTGCATATTCATATTCTGGGGGTAGCAGTTTCAGTATTTACAACATTGTGGAAGAGGGAAGTGTAGATCAGCATTGGGTAAACATAATATTTACTTCTTTGTTTTCAAAGGCCAGGATCCCCAAAACTGAGTTTCATTTTTTGCCTTTCAGTTTTGTTTACACTGAAATAAAGCCTGAAAGGTTATAGATGCTAAACTGCTGGGACTAGCTGTGCTCTGACGACTTTCATTTTGTGATAAGTGTGTGATTTAAAGACTGTACCGATTATGATCTGAATGTTGTTTTTGTCTTAATGTTATCATCTTAATATTGTTTTTGTCTTAATGTTGTCTATCTAGATCAATATATCTGTCTGTCTTCTTCTACCTGCATATTTTTGTACCTAATCTATAATCGGCAAAGAGATTAGATACATTAGAGCTAAACTAATGTTACTGATATTAATGATTTCTATATATAATGATTGTATATGATAATATATAACAAATATATATGCACAAACATACACACATATATATGTATAATTAGTTTTATGGATGGTTAATAAACTAAATTTGGAGTTCTTTAATTCTATTAAGGAGAAAATGAAAAGAAATTGTTTTTACTAAATGTCCATGGGGAAGAATTGAGCCATGTATCACATCTCATATCTCATGTAATTTCTCAGAACAATTCCATGATGTAGATGATATGAGAAAACCAAATCATGGAGCATGAAGTCCATTGCCTAAAATTATCAAGCTGGGCTCAGTATGTTTTTCTATTTCACTAGAGAAGCCAATCAATTTCATCTCATGGGGCCCCACCTATTGATTGGTTTGGTTGCTGGAAGTATGGTAACCCTGGGCTCAAAAAAAAAAAGTAGTGATCAATTCATTCATGCCACAGATGTTGAGCACCTACAATGTGCTTCATGTTCTGTGAATTGGGAAAACAACAGTGAAGAAATAGATAATGTTTCCTGCCCTTAAGAACTTGTATTTTGGGGGAGCATAGATGAAACAGGGATGTCTGCCATGGGTATAGGATGGAGGAGCTGTCCCTCCACTTAACACTTGTAGACTATCCATCTCACTATATAGAGCTAAATTGTGAGTCATCCTCGTCTTTAGGAAAGAGCACTTTTCTTCTTTATCCTCAAGGTCTTGAATTGGATATCACTGCATTACCTTCAAGGTCTTGCACTGGTCTTGTTTTGTATATTATATGATCACCCAGAGACTCACATGGATCATAGGCTGGAAGTGGTCAATAGTTGTTCAAGGTACCATGCTTGCCTTGGGGATTTAAAGTCTCAGGAAAGGTCAGGGTCTTTGAGTGTTCCTAACATGTTAGATCATTGATCTGAAAAACCTAGCTCCTCTCTCAGAGTTGTTATTTTCACTGTTACTCATCTTTTTCTGGTTTATCTCTTTGTTCAATGAATGACCCCATCTAGGATTTATATTTCAGAAAAATAATAGTTGCTCTTCTTCAAGTCCTTAAGTCCCATTATACCATGAACCAAGTCTCTTCCCTCTGGCTGGAGTGTCCTTCCCATATTATCTACCTGGTAAACTATTCATCCTTCAAGGGTTCTCTCTAAAGCCACCTCTTCTAGGAAGCCTACCTTCTCTGAACTTCCTAGACAGTCAGTATCGTAGTTCCCACTGTATTACAAATACTTCTCTATTATCCCACACTCAACACCTACCATACACCAGGTACCATTTAGGTGCCATTAACATTTGTTATTTGTAGTGTAATGCTTGCTTCCTTATGTCCCCCTGATTTGAGTCAAAGAAGACTGAGATGTTCACTGACTTATTCTTTTTGCTATCTCCAGCACCCAGGCTTGTACTGGGGTATGGTTGGCACTCAACAACCATCTGTTGTTAAGGAAATCCCCCTTCAGTCTGTGGGTGAATGTTTCAGAAATTGGATGGATTAAAGATGCCAACACTTTGGCCTGTGAGGGAGTGGGGAGAGTCAATGGAGTTAATGGTTGAGAATACAGACTTCGGGGTTCAAAGTTGAGACCAAACAGGTTTAGGTTCAGATTCCACATTGCTTCTTGGACAGAGACACTTATGGTCCTTCAAGTTTAAAAAACCCGTGATGATGACCTACCACGTAAGGTGGTTACATGGCTTAAAGAAGACGGTGTTATGTGGGTAAATTAAGACAGTTCCTAGCAAATGGACTCATGCCAACGTCCCCTGAAGTGACTTGTCCAAGGCACACAGGTGTGGTGTGGCATCATCAGTATTTTAACTCCAGTCTTCTACGTCCTTATGCTAGTGGGGATTAACTCGTACCATTCTGCTTTGTAAGAAAGCTCATATGCTGACATGTGCACACAAGCATATGCACAAACACACACATTCTCTCCCTGAAAACTGTCATTAATCTTTACTTTATATTTAAAAGACAGTAGTCAGCCCTCCTTCGAATGGATGCATTGAAGTGGTAAATGGTAGCGTTATAGTTCCTACATGTTGAGCAGCCCTTTCATTCCTAAATTTGCCAGCTCCTGTGGAGCTTGAACACAAGTATCCCTTCATAGTGCTACACAGTAACTGGTGTGATGTGGCATTGAAAAAAAAGATGCTAAGAGTTAGCACTTCTTTGGAAAGGAATCAAATCTTTTCTCATAGCCTTTATCAACCAGCTGGTTCTTGTAAGCGTCTTCCCGATCTGTGTGCAAACATTACTTTTAAGCGATCAGCTGGCATAATTAGGTAAGATTGTACCCTGAAAGTACAATTCACTTTCCTTTTCATCTCGGCTGGAAGAAGAAACAAGTATCAAGGATGATGTATGATAAGTTAGTGAGTTAGATGTGGGGGATTTTCCCAGCAGCTGCAATACCTTGCTAATCAGCAGAGTTAGTTATTTGCTTTTCTTTTTTAGTTCAAAGGTACCACCTTGTAGAACCTGAGCCAGAGAGGTAACTAAGAAGCCTGGTGCTGTGTGCGCAGGCATCATCGCTGGCACAGATGGAGCTCCTGGGGTTGGGCCTCTTTGTTTTCTTCCTCTCTGGATAGTTTAGCATTTAATGCCTTTTAGAGGCAGAGGGCATGTACTTAAAACTCTCTTTGTATCACAGACTTAAATCAGGTTCAGAGAAATGGAATTTAAGACCTGGCTGTTGATGGGAGTGAGGTCTGTAATTTTCAAAGACAAGTTGTTGTCAATTGAGGAGGAAGATGTTGAGCAAGAAAACCAGCACCAGCGGTGGTTTGGTGAAGTAAACGGGAGGGCTCACAGAGCCAGGAGACCCACATTCTAAAATCAGCTTTGCCCTTTGCACAGGCCACTAAACTTCTCTTGACCTCAGTCTCTGATCTTCAGAATGAGGGTCTGGAAATAGTTATCTCCAAATGTATTGAGTGCCTGTGTGTCAGGCGCTGCAGTGATTACCACCCTGTGGAGCTCAGCTGCCCAGGAGGACAGACAGACTGGGCATAAATCCAGTGTGCCAAGGATCCTGATGGAGAGAGCTGGCTGTGGTAGGTTAGCGGGACCGCAGAGCACTTACCTGCATGAAGTCTAGTGCCACAGCCGTCACTGACATCTCCAGCTGTGTTGTCTTGAAGAAAACACCAGCACTTTTTTATTTGGCTGTTGTGAAATATGTAGAATGTTGCCTGGAATATAGTGTGTGCTCAATAACTACTAGTCGGAATGGAAGTTACTACCAGTTAAAATGGAAGCCCAAAACAGAGAGAACTAAGATTAAGATTATACAGAGGGTATGGGAAGACCAGACCTCTTAGAAGAAATACTAAACTGAGAACTGAAAATAAAACTGCACTGGACCATTTTAAGAGATCTCCCAGTGAACATGCTTCCTAGGTTAGGTAGCATGCTTCCTCACCTCCATGAGATGTAGTGGTTGACACCCAAAGTTCATGGCCAGTAGGCCATGCTGTTTTTGCTTTAACCAATGTTCTGTTGACTTATCAATCACAATGACTTTGTTCCAAATTAAAGAGAAATCTACTTTAAAAATCATTGTTAGTATTCATGGGGCAGATCCTAGCTCAACTGTACGTGGGCAGGAGCACATAGATGATATCATTTAGCCTTTTTTATTTGTTTACAATGCTAATAAGTCTTCTTTTATGCATATTTTACAAGTGAGTCCCAAAATGATAGGAAAGAGAACTCATATTTGAATCCAGAACATTCCAGGGAAGGAGAATAGTAGGTCCAAAGCCTCAAAACAGGGATAAGTCCTAGAATTTCTTCCTTGCATCCCTCACATTCCACTATTTGATAATAGAGACCACAAATTTCACTGTAGAAAATGAGGCTCAGAGAACTTGGGCGATTTTCCCAGTGATGTTTACTTATGAATTCCCAATCATGTTTTTATTTATTTTTTAACCATTGGAATGGTTTCCATTCTCAGGTACCAAGGATAAAATTCTTTCAAATACTCCATGTAAAAACTGCCAGTGGTTTGAAAGGCTATGTCTATTTTCAGCCTTTTCTAAAAAAAAAACAACAAAAAAACTGCACTTGATAGGGAAACACTGGACAGAACCGTCGGGATGGTGAAATGAGTGCCCGCCCACTGCCTCCGGCCCTGCGCTGCCTTCGGAACGAGTGGAAGTGGTAATGGGACAGAATGTGGAAGGTGCCAAATGGGTGAAATATTTTGGGGAAAATCGACTCCAGCTTTGCACATTAATGAAAATTGCATTTTTTTTCTTTTATGACAGTCAAGTATTTGGTGATTAGGCAACATGTTTTTAAATTATCAAATAATGATTAAGAAGTCAAAAGCTATAAATATTTAGAATGTGACAAGACCAATGCTAATGGAAACTTGGCATTTAGAGAAATCAGGCTCGAGGAACAAAAAAATATCCCCATGCAAGCAGACATTACCAGTCTGATCTTTGTCCTACAGTGATGTTAAAAATGAGGTTAAAGAATTATCGGACTATTTTGAATAAGTACTGTGCAGAAAAAATTTAGTTTATTTTTTCTTGATTCTCTTATTTTTTCCTCCAAATATGGAACAAACAAGGATCGGGGTTAGAAGGATTGAGACCAAGCTTTTCAAATGCAGCGTGTTCTCAGAGAAGGGAAATACTGGGTCTCTGAGGTTCTTTATTCTCACCCTGCCATTGTCCACGCTGAGGGGTCTTTGCCCCAGCAAGTTCACTGCCAGGAAAACTGCCCTTATGTCTGCAGGCAGCTGGCTCCTTCCTGCTATTCAGATCCCAGCTCAAATGTCACTTCTGTAGAGGTTCCCTTGACCTGTATATGTGAAGTCATCACCCATCATTAGTAGCTCCACCCCCACCCCCACCCCCATTTCAGAACATATCACAATTTGCAGTGACCTGGTTCCTTTTTTTCTGGCTCCTTGTCAACCACTTCTGCTAAGCTGTAAAGTCCAAGGGACTTTGCTTCACCACTGCCAAGAGCAGAGCCGACACAAAATAGGCACCCAGTAAATATTTTTAAGTAAATATAGTACTTACAAATAGTAAAGCGACCCGTAAATGTTATTATGTGAAAACTGAAATTTGAAAAATTTAAAAAACCTAAGATGATATTTATCACATCATTTCTACATTTTTTGAGCAAACAATATTCTGTATTTTCCCCAAACCATATTTTAACTTTATTCCTCCTGTGCTGTTGAGTGACAATTTCTAGAAGTTCAGGAAATCTGTATTTTCCAAAATAAAGTGCCTTTGCATTTAGAGTAAAATATATGTCTCTTGCTTGTTGGCTGAATATACAGGGAAGAGTCTGCACTGTTTTGTATTTGAAAGAAGAATTACTAGGCCCCACATTCTGGCCAACAGAATCCAGTAGAATCAGAGAAACAAGGTTATTCACAATTCATGTTGACTTGGTACTTCAGAGTATGTGCCTGTCAGCATTTCTAGAACTGTTGAATCATGGAATTTTAGTATAAAAGGAAACTTATGGTTCTTCTATTTCATCCAGATCCCAAATCCGACACTTGAATCCCTAAATCACTTCTTTAATTTTCAAATTGTATTCTCTGAATTAATTTAGCATTGATATGATATTGCTCACACTTGTGTTTTAAAACATTCTCTTGAGGTTTAATTTTTAGAGGTGGTAAAATTTCTTCTGAAAAATTACTGCTTAAAATAAATACAGAATTCATTTTGTCCTAAAGGCAGGAAGCATGTTTTTTGAGTTTGAATAATAATACATGAGCTGGTAAATATGTCAAGTATATTATAACAAATAGTCATTTTATTCAGGGTCTTGTTCCGAGTAAGTTAGATATAGCCTCTGTTTTATTCAAAATTATGTTTGAAATCATGACTATTCCCAGAATCATATATTTTTGATCGTGAAGGAATCATGAAAGTTTAGCTAACCCAGTGTCTTTCAAAGTGTTCTATCATCACAGTAAGAAATATATTTTTTTGGTGTATACTCACGCACACACATATACAACATGAACACATGTGTGCACACACACACATACACAACATGCATACACACATGTGAAAATAAACAACCACAACTGAGACTAAAGATCGACAGCACTCCTTCTCTTCGCATACAATGTTTTCTATTTTTTAGTTTATACTACTTCATTTAAAAAATGCTGGTTTTCCTTTATATATTGATTTAAAGACACATTAGTTTAGAAAACACTAATCTGGCCCAAACCATTTGCTTTACAAATTGGAAGACAGAGGTATGGAGTGGGGGAAATTATATCCCCCAGTTCATACAAAATTCCAATAATCCCTTTGCTAAATTGTGTGTGTTAGTCAATATACTGTGTCTTCTCTTTCATGCCAATCAGTGACCCTATAAAATCAATCATAAGAAGCTACAGTCTGGTAAAAAGAAAAAAACACAACATATTTCTAGTCCTCAATGGGCAAGCTCTTCCCCTAAGTGCCCTGAGCCTTAGCGCACTCATTTGTTCTACAGGGACTAAACCCTCACCTGAAGGAGCCTCCACATGGTCCAGGTACGTGGATATTGGGACAATGTGGATGTAAATGCCTGATGGAATCCCTAACTCGTGTTCTTCTACCTTACTTCTCAAAAGAACAGTGTGATTTTTAGAAAGAAAGAACAAGAAGTGAGGAAGAAATATGCAATGTCATCGAAAAATCAACTTCCTCTATAATACTTGATATGGCAGGCCAAGGTGGACATAAATTTGTTGAAAGTTCTCCCATTGAGAGGTGATGTCTGTTTCCCATGCTTTTGAATTCAGGCTAGCCAGGGACTGCATTGACCGGGTATCTACAGAAGTGATGGGGTGCCAGTTCTAGGCCTGGTCTTTAAGTGGACTGACGGTTTCCAGCTTGATCCCTCCAAGCGCTGAGCCATCCTGCGCTAACGGGCCATGTGGAGAGGCCCTAGAGCTACATGGAGGAGGAGCGGGCTCAGCAGAGACCAGCCTTCCAGCTGTGTCCATCAGGGGACTAGGCAGGTGGTACAAAGTCTCAAGGGCCCTCCAGATCAGCCTGGCCCCCAGCTGAATACCACCCAGTCTGAACCCATTTAATCCTATATAAAGTAGAGAATCACGTAGTTAAGCCACTGACACACCAAATCATGAGATATAATAAAGCTGTTGTTGTTTTAAGTCATCAAGTTTTGCGGTGGTTTTAAAATGCAACAGTGGATAACCAGAACACTTGAGTTGCTACAAGTAAGCAGTTTCCTAGAGGCTGTATAGCATGATGCAAATTATGAAACAAGGCTACGTCAGCTGAATCCTGGGGCTAGTTACTGAATCTCCTTGTGGGGATAACAATAGTTCCTATTGTTAGGTGTTGAGTTTGTTCTCCTCAGTTCTTGTCCCCACTGCAACAAAGAATTGAAAGGCAGAGACACAGTAGCAAAGCACAGTGAAAGTGTTATTTGAATGCAATCCAAGGGAGGGGTGCTGGAATCAAGGTAGACAAAGGCACTGAACTTTTGGGGGAAAGTCTGTTTATCACAACCTAGCCAAGGGTGGCACTTCCTTTGATTGACAGATCTAGTTACACACCCATTCCTCTTGGTAGAGCATGTCTTTTTCCAAAATGCACACAGAAAAGACCATGGTGGGGGTGGAGGTACAAAACGGTAATCTCATTTTAATGAGATTATGGGGAGGTGTGGTTTGGGCGGGTCTTAGTTTTGTTCCATTGCACCTGCACTGGGACCTGGCTGGGACCAGTTTCGCCTGGTCCGGATAGGCTAGAAGTTATCTCCCTGCAAAGCTTTTGTTGTCTTCACGTGGGACCCCCTACCTGGGCAGGTTGGACAAGTTTTCTTCCTTGAACATTCTCTGCCCTTCCCAGCTGCTCATGTCTCTCTCTTTCTACCTAATGTTCCTAACACTACCTCATATGGTTACTTTGAAGATTAAAAAAAGTTAGCATCAGTATATATAAAATTATATATATATATGTATATATATATATACACACATATATATATATATATCAGTATATAAAATTCGTAGAACACCATACACAGAAAGTGCTATGTAAGTATGTGTTATTATTCCAGAAAATACACTTTTGAGTATCAATTTAGATTACAACTCAGAAGATTGGGCTTTGCTGCTTTTGGATTGTGAACAGGACTTTACTTTGGGTCTTCAGATCTCTTGAAATCTGACTTGCAAAATTAATTCAAACTAGTATTGAAATGAATAC